>NC_142347.1:28375507-28695507 GCF_054954075.1 Amborella trichopoda
TAGAAGAAGTGACGCACAATAGCTATGATGAGCACAATCTGAATATTAGCAGGATTAATAACATGACTGAATGTTTCGGCGAAATCAAGTCCAGCAACTTGATTGTATCCTTTAGCAACGAATCTGACCTTACATCTCTCTAGACTTCTATCAGACTTTAATTTAGACTTATAGACCCAACAACAACTAACAACATTTATACCTGGAAGATGTGGAACTACCTTCCAAGTTGAATTAATATATAGGGCTTAAATTTCCCCTTCCATAGCACGATGCCAACCTGGATGTCCTAAAGCAGACTTAATAGTTTTATGCTCATAAGGGATAATTTTAAAAGCAGGAGCACTTGATATTGCTGATATGGATGGGAGAATTCGTGGTCTTCGAGTACCATCGTCAGATCTTATGACCATGTGATGACGAGAATCCTCAGAGACTGGTAAAAAATTAGATTAGTTGGTTTATTGAGTAACAATATTTTCATCACCATGGTTGTATGTTGCATCATCTTAAACATCTTGGATCGATGTTGCAGTGGTGACATCTCCCTCTACAAGAGAAGTCAGAGAGCTATCATTGGTGATGGGCAAAGAAGGACCTGAGGGACCAGATACATCAAAGGCATCCCGTATGGGTGGTTTATGTGGAACTAATGAATCAGAAGAGGAAGGAGCCCGTATGTTAGGATCATAACACTCTGATCATTCTGCATAGGTGGATAGCTCCCTCTAAATCTGAGTATTATCAAACAAAGAATTGGGGTTAGCATAATGAAATATATTTTCATCAAATACAACATGTCTAAAGATATAGACTCATCCTGTGGGTGGATGTAGACATATGTAGCCCTTATGCTGGACACTATAGGCCAAGAATACACATGGAAGAGAACATGGACTAAATTTGTTTGCAGCATAGCCTCGAAGATATGGAAATATTGACAACCATATACTCGAAGTGAGGGGTAGTCTGGTAAGCATCCAAACAAAAATGAGTATGGTGAATCTATTTTTAAACTGGTAGAGGGAATTCTGGTGATAACGAATACTGCAGTATGAAATACTTCAACCCAAAATCCTTTAGGAATTCCTGCATGAAACATCATTGTAAGGCCCAATTCTATAATATTTTGATGTTTCCTTTCAGCTAGTCCATTTTGCTCAAGGGTTCTCTGATATGATAATTGTCGCATGATGCCATTGTCATTAAGATGATCAATAAATTATTTCTTAGTAAATTCACCACCTTCATCACCTTGAAAACCTCTAATTCTTTTATCAAACCTCCTTTCAACCATACAATAAAATTTTATAAATGCAACAAAAAATTCAGAATTTCGTTTCAAAGGATAAATCCAAGTAAAACGAGTGTAATCATCAACAAACACCACATAAAATTGATAACTTTGATTAGATAAAATTGAAGCAGGGCTCCATATGTCTAAACAAATCTTAAAGAGCTATTCAATAGAGGTTTTATCAACACCATCAAAAGAAGTTTACAAGTTTTTTCGATCTGACAACTAGCATAAACATAATAAGATTTATTTCATACAAATCAATTGTTTAGATTCTAAGTATCGAACAATTTTATTTTGAGGATGTCCAAGACGTTGATGTCATACACCTTCTGATGTTCTTTTATTTAGATTAGAGAATAATGCTTGTTTCACTTCTTCAAGTGCATACAATCCTCCCTTTCTACTCTCTCGGGCCAGAGTTCTCCCCGTGCTCATTTCTCTAATCGAAAAACCATTTAATGAGAATTCAAAAATACAAAAGAAATCCGTTGTAAATTGACTAACAGACAACATGTTCTTTTTCATTTTAGGCACCAAAAGAACGTTAGAAACATTGAATTTTCTAGACCCAATAACAATATTTCCATCACCATCTGAAATAGTTATTTGTCTACCATTCCCAACCATGACTGTGCATGTGCCACTAAATAGCTGGATCTCCTGTCATATGAGTGGAGGCACCTGTGTTCGGGAACCATTCTGAGTCTTGTGAATCAGCTATAGTCATTGCAGTAAGGGCCTGAGGAATATCTTCTTATTGGTACGTTTGGTTGAATCGATGCCAACACTTGAATGCAGTATGTCCAAGTTTCTCACAAATTTGACACTTTTCTTGAGGTGTTTGAGTAAATTGTTGTATCTAGGATATTGGAAACCTTGACTCATGTATCGCATCGGAAGTATACCACTACTTTCTTGATTTTTTTGGGTCACCCACGACCCACATTAATGATCTGACTAGTTTGAGTAAAACCACGTCCTTGAGAGTTGAAAAATTGTTGACCACCATAGTTGTTTCTCCCTCTTCCTCTATAATTCCAGTTACCTCTTTTAGGTCTAAAAAAAATTTGTTATCCAATAAAGGCCACATTTTGATTTGGATATGAGTGTTCGTCAGAGACATGGGATTGATTTCTAATGTCATGACTTTGAAGAAGAGGTATACTTTCAGAATATGAAGGAATCGAAGGCTTAAGCATACTAGTAACAAACCTCTCATATTTTGGATGAAGTCCATTAAGAAACCAAAATACCTTATTTTCACCTGGCACGGGTTTTCCAATAGCCACCAAATTATCACAAGTACTCTTAAATTTGCATATGTATTCTGATAGGGTTGAATTCCATCTCTGGCAAATTTAGAGTTGCTGGGTAAGTTGAAACTCCCTAGCTTGAGAATTACCTACATAGGCATTTTTCAAGCATTTCCAAACTTCTGAAGATGTCTTGAGGCCAACAACAAGATTAAGACACTCTTCTGATATTGTCCTTACGATCTAGGCTTTAAAAAGCTGGCCGGACTTTAGCCATGTTAAGACACTCTTCTGATATTGTCCCTATGATCGAGGCTTTAAGAAGCCGGTTGGACTTTAGCTATGATTTGTAAACTGGGTTTTCGATTTCACTTTTGCCATCAGGAGAGGAAATCTTTTGACTTGGTCCAGGGCAATCATTATTAATGAATCCAAAAAGTTCCTATTCCTAACTCTCAATGCCGGAGAGCATTTGGGTTTCTCATAATAAATAATTATTTTGTGTCAATTTAATAGACACAAAATTTTCTATATTAAAAATACAGTGATAATGATACTTGTTTGATGAGGATGAAGAGTCCAGTGGAGCAGACAGATTTTTAATGAGATAGAGTAAGAGAGAGTGCGTTTAGAGATTTAAAGAGAGAAAACATGTAGGGGAAGAATATGTGAGAGAATATGGTGAAAGGCAAAGATGATTATGTAATATGTGAACGGATATATGGAAGAAAAGATGAGTATCAGGAACGAAAGATAATGAAGTGAGTATTGGTATTTGACGAAGGTGGCAGTGAGAAGAAAACAGCTTTGATGAAGAAAACGTGAGGAGAGCTTTAGTTGTAATGGTAATGGAACGAAACAATGTTGTAGTGGTAAGATGATAGGCTAATAAGACAAAATTGTGATGTGAGAAGAAAACATGAGCAGGAAACCTAATAAAGGAAAAGATAAAATTGGGTGCGGAAGGTATGCTAATGAGTTAACAAGGAAAATCAAATAAGACGTGAGGAAGAAGAAAAGAAGAATACTGTGAGTTAAAAATGCTCGTTGAAGGACTAGGAAAAAGAGGTTGCTGCCTGCTCTCTGATACCATAAAGAATTATAGAGAGATAAAAGAACTTTTGATAAGATAATTGTGCTTTTTATTAATCTGTTGGGTTGGTTCTTTCATTGTATATATAATGGTAATACAAAGTTATAGCAATATACACTATCTTATCTTTCTACCATGGCAATATTTCAATATACGCCTTCTTACTTTGCTATGGTAATATTTTACAACCTTGCTATGGTAATATTTTCTTTCTATAAAGTGAGAAAGGAGCAACTCCATTAAAAAGTAAAAAAGGAACCATTTCAATGATAAACTCTGATATATCTTCACAATAAATTTTCCCTCTTTTGGGATGCCTTTCATATTCTAAATTTACGAAAAATGCAAGTGGACCTAAGGCCTCACGCACAATAAAGATTGGGAAAAATATATTAGACTACTTATTTTTTGATATAAGGATACGACAGTTGCTCTTGTTTGTCAGATTTAGGATTGGGTAGTTAGAGCTGTACTATTGAACATACTCAAAGTTTAAAAGAATATTTATCAAACTTTGTGATACTCCTAGCAGTTGAATTCGACATCTCATGACCATCGATGATTGTCACCTCTTTATTCCAAAAATAAGAGAAAAAATACAAAAAACCCCATCTACGATTTTTGTCCCATATATACCCTCTCATCAATGAGCAACCCATGAACCCCCCTAATTTAAAAACAAGGGGTCAAAGAACCCCTGAACTGTTTTCTTTCTCTAAATTGCCCTTTTAGTTTTTCGAGTGATTTATGTACAGACCCTAAAATTTAACGTAAAATACGAAATGCCACAATGTTCCACTTATATATGAAAATTACAAAGAAAGTCTGCTAACCCATTTTTTTTCAAAACTGCCCTTAGGTCAACTCGAATTTTGTTTTTTTTAGTTTTTTTCATTAGTAAGACAGCGTCTTAAAGCTTAGGGCACTACCCTACTAACAAAAAATTTATAATAAATAAATAAATAATAAATCAAAATTTGAGTTGACCAACTTTTTTTATAATTTTTGAAAAAAATAAATCAAGAGATAATTTTGAAAAAAAAAAAAAAGTAAATGTGAGTTGACCGACTTTCTTTTGTATGTTTTGTATATAAGTAGAACATTTTATAATTTGTTTAAAATTTTAAAGTCTTTACGTAAATCACGCCATTTTTTCATTAACCCCCATGATAAAAAAATGCCTTTCGCCACACGCAGTCCACCAAGAAGAATAAAGAAGAAATAAGTGGGTCAAGATTGTTGACTCAACATCCTATAACGAAAAACGAAAGGGCCACATTCCTTCCAAGAAAAGCCGCAGATATTACGTCTTCCGTGTACAAATCGCGTGACGTATACAGCTATAAAAATAAAAAGGAAAATCGTTACATGCGGGGTGTTTCATCTAAAAGCAATAGAAACTAGCGGTCTAAATATTTTTTTATTAAAATTATTATTTTTAATTTTTAAAATTTACTTTTTTTCTCATATCTATGATCTCCATGTTAGAGATTACTATCTTTAAAAATTAAATCAAAAAATTCATCTAAAAAATAGATTAGTTAATAGGTTTTCAAGGGACACAAAGTGATATTGAAGTTTTGAAGTCCAACACCTTAGTAACAGTAGATGAATGGTTTCCAACAAACAAGAATTGTAAGTTTATCCTAAAATCAAATATTTTTTAGAACCCATCTGAAATTGCTAAACTTAACAATGACAGGCAGACTTGAAATGCTATTTAGATGCCTTCTCATGAAAATTACTTAAAACTGATGGAAGCTCGATTGGAAACCCAGACGCAGCAAGTTATGGTGATACCATTAGAGATCATATGGATAATTAAAAATTCACCTACTCGGGACCATGTGGACATACAACAGTGCATGAAACTGAGGCAATAGCTCTTTAGAGGGTTTAAAGATAATAAAGAACCTTGAGGGCCAAAAGATGATTGAAGGTGATTCAAACAATGTCATTACTTGAGCAAAGTAGAAATAAAGCCACCTTGGTGAATATGCAGTATTTTCGATGAAATCTTTTTTATTTCAAGTAGTGGTTCATTTGAGTTATCTCATTGTTTTAGGGAGGGTAATATAGAAGTTGATGCTTTAGCAAAAGGTAGTGTGCACCAATATTCATTGGTAATTACATCATTTTCTTCGTGAACCTCCTTGTAATCATTCATGGGTGAATGAAATTCATAGTAATTGATTTCAAAAAAATAGATTAATTAATGGGCCCGCATTTTTAGATATACAGGCTTGGCAACATAGAAACCAGGTCCAAATAAAAAATAATCCATGTGATATCAAGATTACAAGAACGTTATTATCACCACCATCAACGGGGTGGATGGATGGTGATGGAGGGAGCTGATCTCACCAAAAGCGTGATCCCAACATCTCCTGACCGTTTGCTTGGACATTGACAATATGGATCATATTACGGAAAAATATTTTATGGAAGGGGTGTTGTAGCGTTTCGAATGGTGCACAAGCACTATATAATAGTCCAGAATTTCATATTGAACTTAGTCCTAAAGTCTTTTTGTTTTCGTTTCTAGTTACAAATCTTATTGAGATAAAAATTGGGGAGTAGAAAATCAATAAACGATGTACTCAAAAAAACTTTTTAAAATAAAAATAACCAAATTACCCCTCAATTGGATGTGCATTTGAGTCAATTCATTCGTTCAAAATATTTTTTTAGTGTTTTTTTGGTGCGCCCTAATGGGTTGACATTGCAAATTTCAGGTAAAAAAATTAATTTTTTTGCTGTTGGATATGCTTTGATTCATTTGAGCGGTTGGAACCAGTGTTGCAAAACCTGGATTGATGAGGTAGATCATTCACCCAATAGATCCACGTGACATTGCTAGAGCGTCGACACAGATATAGAATGTTCGAACCAGCGATCCAAAAAGTATTGAAAAATAATATAAAAATTATAATAAGAATTTATGGGTAGGGATTTTTGAGGACCGATGAAAACATCAGATTAACTTAAAAACAAACAACAATATAAAAGCATGGCATTTTCATGGGACCAAGGTCAGGACCCATGCCATCCCATACTCAACTTCGTCCCCTATATCGATTGTTAAGCCATCATGGACGGAGGAGTAGGGCTGAGCCAGGCATAGGCCAAGGCCATCATATGGACTTGGACGATCATTTGTGTTTTTTTTTTTTCTTTCTTTTTTACCCCCCTTCAAGTGTATTAGGCCCAACTCGAGCTATGTTCGAGCTTGGGCTAGGGCTTCTTTGCCTCGACTAAGGCCAGGCCGGGCTAGGGCCAAGGCTGGGCCGACCTAGGCCCCACCCTTCCCAGCCTTAAGCTTAAGCTTAAGCATTATTTATGAGTTCTCCTAAGAACTTCAAATGAGGTGTGCAGTCTCTTCATCCATGTGACCAATTTCAGAGAAAAATATCACCCACAAAAAAACTTCACAGAAAGGAAAATAAAAAAATAATTTGAGATGTATCGTTTATGTGCTTAAGTAAAATAACAGCCTTGAAGTTCAATATTTAGCTGGTCAAATCTAACTACTGGGGAACTCAAATCCAGTTTCAATTGCTTATGATAACTCATGAGGTTAATCTATTATGGATCCCAAATTTTCCCATGAAAGAAACAAAAATACTTTGTAGACTCTTTGGTTGTTTCTCCTTCGTTGTTTCAATCTTTTTATCACTGTCATTGTACCCATGATCTAATAATATTTATTACTCCTGTCAAAAGAAAAAAAAAAAAAGAAAAAATACTCATTTAGAGTATTTTGGATTCCCGATTTGGATTTGCTTATTCAGAAGGGAAATAGGTCAGGGACCAAAACGGTTCTGAGATGATATGCATTAGAGCTCAGTTGCCCCTAATTCTTTTTATTTTCCTATAAGATTATTTATATTTTTTTAGATTTTCCATAAATTCCCACCATAAACTCTTATTTTAATTTTGTTTTATTTATTTTTAATATATATCTAAATCACCGATTCAGACCGATCGACATTGCCAATTCAACACATGGACATGGATTTGTAAGGTGAATGATCAACTCTACCGATCTGGATTTCAAAACGCGGCTCTTTGTGTACATTCATCGGACGGAGTAAACAATAACTAGTGGTTGGTGTAGTGTTCGTAAAATCGAATCGGAACGGTTAATCGGATATGGGCCCGGAAGCGGTTTAACCGAACTAACCTGTCGACCGGCCGATTCAATTGTTCTAACCGGACAAGTCCTGGGCAGTCAAAAAAGTGTTGAAAAAAATTAAAAAGATACAAAAAACAAAATCTACTAATATGAAAAGTATATAAAGAATGATTAAAACCAAACACATCCAAATGAAGTTGAAAATTAATAGAAAAAAATAGATTTTAACGAATCAATTTTTTAATTAAAATGAGTATTAATGACAAAAACAATTTTTAATCTTTACCATAAAATAAAAAATATTTAAAACTACATTACAAACCAAATTCTTCATTTTTAAGAATTTATAGAGATTTTATAAATTTTTTTTTTAAAATACCGTCAATCACCAAAACCAAAACTGGCAGGTTTCGATCTAGCAAGAGCGTTAGCAGATAGATTCCCTGGTTTAGCAGTTAGATTCCCTTGTTTCTTTAAAAATGGGTTGTTGTACCATACACAAGCGGTGTATGCTCCCTCCGAATCCAAGCTGGACAATAATTTGTTTTTTTTTTTTTTTTTAAATTGGTTCTTTTTTAAATAAAACGGCAGTACTTGGTCTAGAAGGAGGAGAGGAACCGTGCCTCCAAATTTTATGTCCAACTGCACGGAAGTGGGGAGCGCGTTGGAGCTGCAGGCGGCCGGCAAGTCAGACTACGACCTGTACAAAACCAACGATCCCATCCCATCCCATGCCTTACTATAAATACTATTCTACATCTTAATCTTATCTGCAGGCCTGTAGCTCTCTCTCTCTCTCTGCATCTGCTTAACCTTAACCATAGATCTGTAGTGCCATCTCTCTCATGGCATCTGCTCCAAATGTGCCAGTTTTCCGAAAAGAAGAGGAAGAAGAAGAAGGCTACGATGAAGATTTTCAAGGGACCGGATTCTGTTGTTTTCAATGGAATTGTTTCGGGAAAAGAGATACAGGTGTTCAGGAAAAGCAACTTCTCAGAAACCAAGGAAGCAAAGAGGAGTGGTGGAAAAAGGGGTGGGATAAAGGAAGAGAGTGGTCTGAAATTCTGGCTGGGCCTAAGTGGAAGACGTTTATACGTCGATTGCGTTTTAAGAAACAGGGTAAGCCTCAGTACAAGTACGATCCACAAAGCTATGCTCTAAATTTTGACGGCGATCGTGACGACAATTCCGATGGGTTTCTCGTCGGTTTTCCGTCGAGATTTGCTAGTACCAACGCCGCATAATTGTTTGAAATTTCAAATTTTTTGCGGGATTATTGGAAATTGGCTGGGTGACCTACACAGACATTTTTTTCTTTCAATTTTTTATTTTTTTATTTATGTAAAAATGTTCTTTGGAGACTGCCATGTAGTAAAGGTTATTGGGATAGATCTGAAAGTTCTCCTGCTCATTCTCCCTTACTGGTAGATGTTTGTTGCGAAGAATGGTGTATAGGCTCTGTCCCTCTAAAATCCCTTTCCTCAACGTTTTGCACTCTCTTGTTATTTATTCTCTCTCATCCCTCATACAGGAGTTGGGTTAGGAATTTTGGGAGATGTTATTCTCTCTCATCCCTTACAAAGGAGTTGTTTGGAATTTTGGGAGATGTTGCTGATGTGAGAGGTCCTATACCACCTCCCCCGCATGTACAGAAGAAGGGGTGTGGTGACCTCTTTGATTTTTGAGAAGCAAACGACACACTTAAGCCATCCCTTATTTGCAATGGACGGCAATGATGATACTATCCTATTGTAGGAATAGTAAATGACCTCATTGTGTACATCCCCATAAATTAGTTGTAGACATTAATGTTGTCACATTCGCGCTTCAGAGTCTATTTTGGTTTCCTAAAAAAACAATGAAGCAATTCATTGTTTCGACTTAATTGGGAGAAGATTACAGATTTTTTTTTAAATAACTTAATATAAATAAATTAGATATTTATATATAATGGAATTTTTTTTTTCTTAAAAAGAAAACAGTTTTATATAGTTATTTTTTGCTGGCCGAAACATACCCGAATCTACCCGAAGTGGCCCGAAGCAGTCTGAATTTGATCGAAGTGGCAACATTAGGCATCGGTTCGGTTTGGTTTATTCGTAAAATCCGACGGCTTCAGCCGAAACGAAGCGAATTTGATAACATTGGTTGACATTGACCAGCTAAAGAGGTGCTCCCTTTATGTCGGTACACTTTGAATTCTATACCAATGTTCGATTTAATGACTCGGGCCGTGCACTGGGCCCAAGCCTAAGTTGTGTCGAGTACGGTTGAAGCTAAATAATGTTAAAAATACAAAAAACTACAAAAATAATTTTTTTTAAAAAAATAAGGAATGTATGTTTAAAATAAAGATTAAACAAAATACATCTAAATGAAGTTGAAAAAGTAAAAGTGACAAAGTATTTTTTCCCACCACGAGTATGTACTTCTTTTCTTCTTTTTTTCTTTTTAGTAATTAGTGGGATGACGAGCCCCTATCCATTTTTTTCAAATCGTTAGTAATTTTTTAATGCTTTAATTGGGAATGGAATTCTATACCTTAGTTGGGGCACAAGTGGTACTACCACCACGACCCCAACCCCATTATCTTAAAGTGGCATGTTAGTGGGGATTTGGGCCCCTAAGACCACAAACATTACTATGTATTAATTCTAGTAACTTGGAACTTCTTTCTGCTATAGGAATGGGTCTTTTTGTAATATTTGATCGTATACATATATCACACAGAGTATTTTTCAAATTCATACACTTATGAATTAGGTCTGAAGTACTCTTTTTTCTTAAAGCATGATAATTAATATGACATAATTTACCATGCCATAAAGAAAAAGAATCAAGTGCATATACAAAAGAAGAGGTATCAATTTCATTATTTACATTGAGCTTAAACATGCCTTTAGTAGCATAACCCATTCTTACAATGACATCAGTTTTCAACAAGACAAATTTGTCCGACTCGAAGACAAGTTTGAAACACCTCTTATTGAACAGGATGCTAACACGAAGTTTCTCTACACTTTGGAGGCATGATACACATCTAGAAGGGTGAGGATCTTGCCAAACGTGAATTTCAATCCAACCGTCCATGTACCAAGTACTATAACGGATGAATAATTACCCATATAAAGGATCATATCTTCTGCCACCATTTCATAGGTCCTAAGCATGTTTCTGTTATTACAAACATGTATAGGGGCTCTAGAGTCCATCCACCATCTATAGTGCCTCCTACAGCATTAGCTTCATAGATCATAACAAAAAATCTTTCTTTGACCACATTGGCTTGTACCCGCTATCTTTTTTTTTAATTCAGTGAAATTTCTATACATGCCAGCCTTACCTAAGAAATAGCATTCCCAGAGTTTCTTACCCTTATCCTTAGTTGTCTTTGCATATACAACTATGGTGTCTTTCTTTTCTTTTGTCTTCATACCTTTTTTAGTTAAAGGCTTCTTCTTTTTTAACCCTTCAGCTACATGTACTCTGATGACTATTTGGAACTTGTACTCTTTTATATCTCAGAGTCTAGTCTCCTCTTCAATTCTCAAATGGGTAATACATTGTTCAAAGCCGAAGTCTTTTGACTTGTACATCAGTGCGTTCCTATAATCTTTCCAAAAGGACAATAACTTATCGATTATTGCTTTGACATGAAATGATGATGAATCAAATTTAATACCAATTAATTGTAGTTCATTGGCTATAATCTAAAAATCATATATTTGAACCAATATGAATTTTTTTTATGTATTTTTAAAATTTTAATATCTGCTAATGAGATACTTCTTCCTATCAGCATCTTCTTCTTTATTTTGGCTTCCAAAACTTCCCGCAGGTCCTTTGCTGTTGGCATTTATGACTAAAGATCAAACAAATGATCATTAAAGCATTCATGATATTTACCATTTACATTTGTTATCATTTTCATCACATTCTATGATTTCTTCGACAATCTAATTAGTGGTCATCGATAAATTTTGAGGGTGTGATTGCAGCAACCGGACTTGGCTTTCTTAGTGCATAATCAACTTTTACGGTCCTTAGCAAAAATAAGACCTTAGACTACTACCATTTTATAAAATTAATTATATAAAAACAATCCAATCTTATAAAATCCTAGGTGATTGCTTTCAACGACATCTCGTCAATTAAATCCGTCGCAATTGTTAGTTTTTCTAACACTCTCGTCCTGAAATCTTTTTGTTGAAGCTCCCTTTTAATCGGAGTTAGTTTCGGTACAAATATATCCAGAAAATGCAGTCCCAGTTAAATTACCGCAAGAATTGGATCAAGTTTCAGATGTTATATATGGCAATCGATGCACTCCTAGTTTCAGTTAAATTCTAGTAGGAATTAAATATGGTTTCAGAGTTTAAAAGAGAAATAGTTCAAGATTTGAAGGCACGAGAGAAACTCGCTTTCTTCAAAGTGGTCAAGGCCCCTGACTCTGCTAGAAACTAAGAAGCACATGGTATTGGCGATAATACTCCCATGACACAACCAGATCATGAAACTTTTCCTAAATCTCTAAATTGCATGCTCAAAGACTCGATTAAATCACAACATTCTGGTCTTGCTATCAAATGGGAACATGTTAATAAACTTCAGTAAAAGTATAGAATACTAAAAATTAATTTTTGCAGTCATCTGTACCTCCCTCAACCATCGGCTTTCTCTTGTGCTCTCTGTTATTCCCTTTGTTTTCTTGAACCTCTCTATTTTCAAAGGCAAGTCTCGCTTATTTATCTAACTCCATTTCCATCCTTTTACAACTTTTATTTAAATAAAGCAAAACCCTTCCATTTACATTTTAAAAGGGGGGAAGACCAAAATACACATTAACTAACTTAAAGATAGTAGAGAATGCCACGTATGGAAACACATCATTCTTTTGAAGGGTAGAAAAAGTTAGTGATAAAATAGAGCAATCATTTCATGCAACCGTTGTATAGTAATATGATGCAACAACCTTAAAAAACTATCTTATGATAATTTGTTTGATCCAAATTTTGACTTATACACTCTTTTCATTCTAATGAACAATCACAAAAAAAGAAAAATTTGAAAACACAACCTAGAAAGTATTTTTTTAGCCCAATTAACATAGGTTATTCATTTTGGTGAGATGCTTAGATCTAGGCCTTACAAGGATTTTTTCATTTTCAATTTTTTTGGATGACTTTATTATCATTAGATGAATAATGTTAAAAAAGAAAAAAATGATTTTGAGTTTATAAAGGCTAAGATCTTGAAATTCACAAAATGAATGGTCTAGATTCATTTTTGGAGGGGACTCATTTTGACCATATCTAGCATTCAAATTTAACTTTTTTTTTTTGTTGGGATTGATTATTAAGATGAAGAGAGTGTGTGTGCAAAATTTGAAGCCATACAAATACTACAAACATGGTTTTCTAGAAGTGTCGTTGCATTATACTATGATACAACCTTTGCATTGGATCATTGCTCAATAAAATATGGAAAAGGTTTCTATACTTCCCGTACCATATAAAAGATCTATGCTTGTTCTACTATCTAGTCATCCAATTTTGATCAAGAGAGCCACTCACCGTTTGATCTTAGATCCGACATCTCAAAGTATTTTATTTTTATTTTTTTTATATAAATTGTATGAATATAAAATTTGGTACGTGTCATCTTCTCATTGGGGCACCCCTATAAAAAACTAGGAAAAATAACTTTTTGATAAAATATAATAACCAAAATACCCCTTGAAACTTTCAGGGGTATATTGGTTATTTTATTTTATTTAAAATATATTTTTTATATTTTTCGCTAGTGCAAGTTTAATAAAGGATTGGATGTCCAAAATTAGGTGTCAAAATATTTTATAGAAAAAAATTAAAAATAAAATAGTGTAGAGACGTAACATTGTGATTGGTGCAATTTTAGCTGTCCATTCAGAATAGACGGTTGGATAAAAGGAAGTATATAAGTTTTATGCTGTAGGGGAAACATAAAAAGCTTGCCCATAAAATATTAACATAAAATAGGGTGACATTTCCTTTTCACTCTTGTTAAAGAGAGGGAAAAGATGTTGGACCTTAAGGATCATGAAAACCGAATGGACAATCATGAGAAAATAAATAAATTGTTTTGAAACTAATAATAAAATAATTCAACAACAAAAAAATTTGAGCAACCAGACAAGTATCAAACCTAAGCATTAACAATCAAGTTAAAAACAAGAATACTTCTGCCAGCCATAGACCTGATTGGACCATACTAGACCACTTATTCAACTAATCCCCCATGAGCCCGACTCGGATGAGTACGTAGTCCATTCGTACACAATTATTTCAATACCCATACAATGGCCTCTCATTTGATTATCACTTGCACCAAATCTCTCTTATTGCCTACACATATATAGTTTCTCTATCTATCCCACACGTAATCTTCATAGCCTTCCTTTGCGGAGAAATTCATGTTTTAGAGAACCTATTGATTTCTATATGTGATTGAGTTTTATCCATGATCTTGCGTTATTGGTAATGGACATCACAAGGGGTATAATTAAATCCTTTGAGGTAATCTAGATAACTTAAAAATCACAATTGGCTTCTCATACCTTTAGATTAAACACACGCATTTAGATTCAATCTGGGTCGTTGGGCTCATATCTTCCTGTTAGCTTTTTGGATAACAGAAAGATTTTCATATATATATATATATATATATATGTGTGTGTGTGTGTGTGTGTGTGTGTGTGTGTATGTGTGTGTGTGTGTATGTGTGTGTGTGTATGTGTGTGTGTGTGTGTGGAAAATTTTCTTAACACCTATAGGCGAAAATGAACAGTGATTTCACTTACCCTCATCACCATCCAAACTTCATCGCATGGTCACAGTTGTTCAGTACTGTTTCAATTTTCATTTCTTTCTACGAATCCAAATTACTTGAAATTTGGAGTTTATTTACATCTTAATGAGGCGCACCTAATAAAAATAGGAAACAAATAATTCAAAAAATATAAATTGACCAAAATATCCTTAAAAGCAATAGGGGCATTTTAGTCAATTTATATTTTATGAATTATTTTTTTCATATTTTTATTAGGTGTCTCTCTAAGATGTATACACGTTCTAAATTTTAGATCATTTTGATTAGTAAAATAAAAATGAAAGTTGAAATACTACTAGACACCTGTGACCGTGCGATGAAGTTTGGACATATATATATATATATATATATATTAAGTTCATGCAAATCTTGTATTCATGGAAATCTTGTATTTTAAGTGCTTGTATTAATTTATGAGTTAAGTATATGTGGATGAAATTGTAATCTAGTAAAATCGTATTGAATTTCTTCTCAATCTCCATGGTGTCCATTTTAGGAGTTGTCATGGGATCAATTTGAAGTCATGTAGTAGTATTTTAGAGTGTTGGTTGTGAGAAAATGGGTTTTATATATTATGAGGTATTTTGAGATGTAAGTAAAAAAATTTGTATTCCTTTACCTTGAGGCACATCTTTATACACTCGATTAGCTAGTAGATCTTAAGGAGGGATCCTCGTATTTTGAGTTAGGGTCCATTGCCCACATATCCTACACTAAAGATGGTTTCATGGTTTTAAGCATCTTGTCCCGAGAGTTCATAAAGATAACCGATCTTAAGGAGGGATCCTAGTATTTTGACTTAGGGTCCATTGCCCACATATCACACACTAATGACGGTTTTCATGGGTTTAAGCATCTTGTCCGAGGAGATCATCATATCTTTATGGAAGGAAATCTATAAACTGAGATTTTGACTATTAGGAATTATATTATTCATTTGGAGAATAGAAATAACTGCTCAAATCTGGATCTACCTCGCTCGGGCTCCTTCGTGGACCCGGGTTCTATTGAACCCCTCTCGAACAACTGCCTTGACCTCACGAGCAAGTGTGCAGCTTGTGTGTCACGTGCAGATAGGTATATCTAACTATGAGAGGATTTTAAAGCGATGAAAAGATGAACTCGAGCACTTACCTCACTACAGTTTGAGTTTGTGGGATAACCTCGAGCTAATGCCCTCTTAGATCAATGAACAAAAGCCCTCCGGCTATCCAGCAACATAGTTTGAATTCAACCCCCTCTCTAAACTCAACACCTCACTTGAACTCTCACTTGAAAAAAACTGCTAATGGAATCCACTTAATATTAACTCCTCTTTGATGTGCTTATTATGGGTAAATGACTCTAGTTTTGGGGGTAGAATGGCAAGAGAAATAAGAAAGAAAGAGAAGAAAGAAGGGAATGAGAGTGAGTTGATGAGAATTTGATTTAAAAGGGAGAAGGAGAAGAAGAGCTGAACTAAGAGAAGTAAAAGAAGTAGAGGGACGACCCAGAGAAAATTGGGTTGCCTCCCAACTTAACCTCTCCTAAGAGGTATTGTCGGAGACAAGAAAAAGCACCAAGCTCGAATCCTTGGTACCCAGAGTGTTTGGAAAGTAGAATTATAGGACTGAGCCTGTAACTATGTCACTAAACCAAAGAGCCCCCTAAAAGTGATCAAGAGAGAGAAAAAAATGAGAGAGAGAGAGATAGATGAAAGCCTCATCACAACCCAAACATTGTGTGACTCGATGGTTAGAGTAGTGAAAAGGGTTAGAATTCTAGAGAAAAACTGTCTCAGGATGACCCTAGCCCGAGTGACCGAGTGTAAGAGAATCAGTGTCTCTTATGACCCGATTTCACTGTACAAGCTGATGGTTAGAGTAGCAATCCAAGAGTTAGAACCTTAGAACACTATCTCAGGATGACCACGAATCGAGCACTAAAGAAGTGAAAGAAACAATAAGTAAAGAGAGAAATAAAAAGATGATGAAATAAAAATAAAGTAAACTATGAATGAGAAATTAAGATATGATTTAAAGAGAGAAGAGAGTGAAAGAAGGGTGAATGGGATCAAGGGAAGCTGGACCCGCCTAAGGTGTGGTTCCGGGCTCATAAAGGGGCAGATAGGGCGTATAAGATGAAAGAGGGGCGAATAGACTGTATAGGTGAGAGAGGGGCAGATAGAGCGTATAGGTGAGAGAGGGACGGATGTAGCATATAAGTGAGACAAGGGTGGATAAGGCAGGTAGGTGAGAGAGGCGGATAGAGAGTATAGGTGAGAGAGGGGCAGATAGAGTGTATAGGTGAGAGAGGGGTGGATTGGATGGGTAGGTGAGAGAGGGGCAGATAGGGCTGATAGGGCGGGTAGGTGAGAGAGGGGTGGATAGAGGGTATGGGGCAATAAAAGGGCAGATATAGTGTATAGGGTGAGAAGGGCAGACAAAATGTATAGGGTGAGAGAGGGTAGAGATAGTGAGGGACGAACCTGCCTATGGTACAGGTCTATAGATAGACAAGAGAGATAGAGGGTAAGGGAGAGAAATAGAGAGAGGAGGGATGGACCCGCCTAAGGTGTGGGTCCATGTCTTGAGCGGGGGAGAAGAGGGAGAGAAAGAGAAAATGAGAGAGGGAGAAGAGTCGGGCCTGCCCTAAGTGCGGGTCCAGACATTTAGGCAGGAGGGAGAGAGAGAGTGAGAGAACAAGGGACGCGGAGAGGGGAGGCTCGGACGTGCCTTGGGTCCAAGCAAAAGAGGAGAGAGAGTGAGAAAGAGAGGTGAGGAGAGAAAGGACGAGAGAAGAGCAAGAGAGAAAGAAGAGAGAGAAAGAAAGAAAGGAGAGAGAGAAAAAATTAGAGAGAAAGAGAGAAAAATAAGAGAGAAAAAATAAGAGAGAAAAAGAGAAAGAAGAGAGAAGATTGAAGAGAGAAGAAGAGAGAGAAAAGAGAAAGAGGAGAGAGAAAGAAAGAAGAAGAAGAGAGAGAGAAAAAAAGAGAAGAGAGAGACGAAAGAGAGGAAAGAGAGAAGGAAGAATAGAGAGATGAGATAAAAGGAAGATAGGAGAGCGAGTGGACCCAGAATGAGCTTGAGCCTAAGTGCACATTCATTGGTCCATTTGCATGAGCATAAGAGTGAGAGGTCTTAGTCTTGGGTCAAGGTTAGGGTCTAGGGTCTATGTGTCTAGCTTAGGTGGGTTAGGGTGAGGTATGGTGTATAAGAACTATGGTGTATGGAATGGGTTAAGCAGTGGTTTAAAAAATGGATCGATGCTCTGGATTGGACAACCCAAATACCCATCCGGATCGGTGAATCGGCATTTCGGATCGGAAATCAGCCGAATCAGTTGGATTTGGCCTTTAAAAAAATTAAAGACAAATATTAAAAATCATTAGAAATGTTGTTTTTTGGGAATCCAAAAAGAAATGAAGGTACTACATTAATAACTTTTTTTTTTTTTTTGCATTAATATGTGACTATTGAGATGTTCTTTCCTTGTATGAAGATTATCATCATACATTTATTAAAACCTGACTAAATACAATATTATACATTGAAATTAGAATTACTGGTTTGTATTTTATTATCTTATCATCATTTTACTATACAAATAAAAATAAATTTGAAATTTGTCTTATAATATCATCGAATTTAAAAATCTAATTTACAGCTATAACAAAAAATAATACACTGCATAATTTATAATGTAAATAAATTAATAAATAAAATATAAGATTTGATTATCATTGTAATTAGTATAATTAATTACAATATTATAATAAACATGATTCAAACAACAAGGGTATGATCTTCACAAATAAATAAATCTAATGTATAATAATTAATATTGATAGAAATATAGAATTTAGTAACATAAACTTGCAATCATATTTTAATAAAATTAGAAGAAAAAAAATCATATTTACAATGTGGGATAATTGATAAAGCAACTGAAAATAAATTCTAAATTGGTATGAGCCAGTGTTATTTTTCTCTCTTAAAATATCCTGTAACAGCCCCACACTCTGCATACATACCGTACTTGCCGGAGAGTAACAAGGTGCGGGACCGCGACCTGAGGTAGCGAATGCCACTCAGGTGGGAGTGTGCTCAACACTTTTCAAAAGAAGGAATCAAGCAAACCATGAAAGAAAACAAAATATCCAAGCACAACCATAACAAAAAGCTGAACAAATTCAACCCAAATTTATATACAAGTTCCAAAATTCATTACAATTATGTACAAGGCATCTAAGAACCAACCACAAAAAATACATAGCTTCAACATAAAACAACTACATGGCCCACAACCATCTAACACCTACAATCAAAAGAAGTCTCCTCGACCAGTGCAGGTCTTCAGCCACTAGTAATGATCGCCCCAACCGTCCGTCCTTGACCCACAAGCTATTACTCTACATTGAAGAAAATCAAAGGGATGAGTTATAAGGCCTAGTAAGCATATCAAGCATCATGCATTCCTGCCTATACAATGTTATTTCTAATCCTCCTCAAGATTCATGCAGGTGTCATAACGTGGAGCTGTGTATCATAATTCATTAGCAACAGTGGAATAAACACAAATCAGATATCAGAATATCATACATCTCATGAGTTAGCAATCTATCCAATCTTTTTATCAAGATAACAATTTAACAATTCAGGCAAATATCTATATATTAACTACAGGTAATCCTAACATCACCTACTCCCGAAGTAGAAGTCTTATCAATCAGGCCAAGTGGGACTTCTACTATTACTCAAGAGGGAAGGCAATGACAAATGGATGAACCATTTCATAATGTCTTCACGCACACACACAGTCCCCAATGCGCTTTGGGGTTTTCGATAGGCAGAGGCCTTACAAGACACGACCTTCTCCTTATGCCCTTCTAGTGAGAGAGCATTACACTACTATTGGATGACCCAATACGTAGTGCCCACATAGATTTGGGGGGGGGAATCCACCCAAATATTACATTCATATCCTAACACCTATTCTATCATGGGGAGTTAGGGGAAGATCTCAACTGCCAGCACAATTTACTTATTATATCATGTTATACTACCAACGGGTGACCCTTTGCGTAGTGCCTCATATCACATCTCTGGCATGTGTGATTACAACCATGTACATTCACTATCACATACGTATGTCTTACTACAACCATGCACATTCAATAATTCATAAGCATTTACCCTTTCATAAGCATGACTTATTACAACCATGCTTATTCAATATTTCATAAGCATTCAATATTTCATAAGTATTCACTCTCTCATAAGCATGTCTTATTACAACCATGCCTATTCAATGTTTCATAAGCATTCAATATTTCATAAGCGTTTGCTCTCTCATAAGTATGTCTTATTACAACCATGCCTATTCAATATTTCATGAGCATTCAACATTTCATAAGCATTCACTCTCTTATGAGCATGTCTTATTACAAACATGCCTATTCAATATTTCATAAGCATTCAATATTTCATAAGCATTCACTGTTTCATAAACCTTCACTGTTTCATAAGCATGTCATATTACAACCATGCCTATTCAATAATTCATAAGCATTCAATATTTCATAACAGGGCAGGAATTTCAGTGTAACCGTCTTTTAGAAAAATGAGCACAATTTTCCCTTTATAGGGAATTTCAACATGGTTTCGAAATCATTTTCGAAGTAAACTCACCTATATTTCATTTAAAAGTGGTTTGAGCGCAATTGGACATGATTTTCTTAGTAAACAGTTCATTACAAAAATGTGTAACAGCTTTGAAAATTCCCTGCATTCATAATAGTGACTTATTCATAGAAAAAAGGGCATAATTTCCAAACCACAAAGAATTTCGGCATGGTTCCAAAACATTTTTGAAGTAGACACACTCATAATTCATTTAAAAATGGTTTATGCTCATTTGGACATGATTTGGCTGATAAACACTTCATTACAAAAATATGCATAGTTTCTATAATTTCGATTCCACATCTTGGCATACCCCATAAAATGATTAATAATTTCCAAACCAAAATAGGTATTAACAGAAGATCCTTCTCTCTTAAAATAGATTCATATGGATGCTTCCCCACCAAATTTCATAACCAATAGAATTATATTCAATGCTCAATCTATCATGCAAATAAGAGTCACAATCCTGGAAAACTAGGGCACATTCTAGCATAAATTCAATAGTATGCATCCTCATCCATATTACAAAATCATACTTATAGTCATGCTGAAATTTCATGATTTAACAAACTTATGGAGACATAGATGCTAGATCTACTTACTTGTACCCAAAAGTATTCCAAGTTTTCCCACACATGTCAAGCCTCCAAGCTTCCAAGAATGGTTCCAAGAGGCTGAGGCTCTAAGTGCTTGAAAGGGAGGTCATGAGAGAGAGATAGAGGGCAAAAGTCTATGGAGGGATGAGAAGGGCAGTACTTATAAGCAAAGAGGGGGAGGCAGCAGGCAGATCGCATGCAAGGGCTCATAGGTGGCAAACTGAGGTAGACAAGTGGCATTCAGTGGCATCCAGGTAGCTTCCTGTGGCATCCAAGTGGAAAATATGCATAAAAATTCCCTAGGCATCCATGCTCGGCAGTAACACCCACGACAGTGTCGTGCTCAGTGGCATAACGCGCGGTAGTGATGCACACGGCGGCATCTTTCTTCGTCACGCATGGAAATATTCTCTTTCTTTGTTTCACACGGTGGCATTCTCTCTCTTCATTGCACTGGTGGTGTCTCCCTCTTCGTCATGCACAGCAGCATTCTCTCTCTTCATCACGCACAGCAATGTCCTTCTCTCTTCATCGCGCACAACAGCTTTCTCTCTTACACGCACGGTGGTATCCCTTGAGTACACGGTGGCTTGCTCTCTTCGTCGCGAACAGTGGCTTGCTCTCTTACACGTACGGCGGCATCCCT
This sequence comes from Amborella trichopoda, assembly GCF_054954075.1. NCBI lineage: Eukaryota > Viridiplantae > Streptophyta > Magnoliopsida > Amborellales > Amborellaceae > Amborella > Amborella trichopoda. Next base: position 28,397,064 of record NC_142347.1, read on the forward strand.
TGCACACACGACAGCTAATTACCTGAAAACCTTGATCCTTACATCATCCCCCCCCCCCTCTTTAAAAAGGATTTTGTCCCAAAATCGTACTTCTGCTAATCAAACAAACAGAGGTACTTATCCCAGATCTTATCTTCCCATTCCCAGGTCGACTCTTCTTGTGAATGGTATTGCCATAAAACACGGACTAGAGGGATCTCCTTATTGAGCAATACTTGCACTCTTCTGTCTAGTATTTCAATTGGCTATTCGATGAAGGTCAGGTCTTTTTTGATCGGAATTGGTTCATACTCCAAAACGTGGGACAGGTTAAGTTGGTACTTCCTTAACAGGGATACATGAAAGACATTGTGGATGTTCACCAACTCGGGTGGTAGGGCAAGTCGATAAGCCACGCCTCCAACTCTTTCTACAATTTCAAAAGGGCCAATATAACGGGGGCTTAATTTCCCTTTTTTGCTGAATCTCATAATGCCCTTAGTTTGCGATACCTTCAAGAAAACCTGATCACCCACCTCAAACTCGATGTCTCTTCTTCGGTTGTCGACATAACTCTTCTGCCGACTCTGAGCTGTCTTGAGCCTCTCTCAAATCAAAGAAATTTTTTCTGAGGTCACCTGGCTTAAAAGCCTTCTTTCATCAATCTCATTCTAATAAATGGGTGACCTGCACTTCCTTCCATATGGGGCCTCAAAAGGCGCCATATGAATATTGGCTTGGAAGCTGTTGTTATGAGCAAATTTAATCAGAGGTAAGTGATCATCCCAGCTCCCCTTAAAATCAAGGACACAAGCCCTTAACATATCTTCCAGGGTCTGAATGGTTCTCTCTGATTGTCCAATAGTCTGGGGGTGGAATGCAGTGTTAAAAGTAATTCTCATCCATAAGGCTGACTGCAAGCTAGCCCAAAACCTAGAGGTAAATCTAGTGTCCCCTTCAGACACGATGCTGATTGGTATACAATGTAACCTCACAATCTCCTTGATGTATAAATGGGCCAGTTTATCCAAGGTGTAGGTCGTGCGGACCAGCCAGAAGTGGGCAGCTTTGGTCAGTCGGTCCACAACGACCTAAATAATATCATGCCCCGAACTTGTTCTAAGAAAACCAGAGACAAAGTCCATAGCAATGTGTTCCCATTTCCATTCCGGAATGGGTAAGGGCTACAACAATTCAGCGGGTCTCTGATGCTCAACTTTCACTTGCTGGCATATCAAGCACTTAGAAACAAATAGTGCTACTTCATTTTTCATGTTATTCCACCAAAAAGTTTTCTTTAAATCCTGATACATCTTAGTACTCCCGGGATGTATAGTATAACGTGAGCGGTGAATTTCCTCCAAAATAATTCTTTTCATATCCTCATCATTCAGGATACAAACCTGATTTTTGAATTTCAACAAGTCGTCACTGCTCATAGAGAAATCATCTTTCCTTCCTAGCTTCATCTCTTCCAAAATTTTCATGAGCTGGGAATCCTTCTTCTGTGCCAGCCAGATTTGTTGAAAAAGTTGGGGCTCTATCCTTATGTGTGTTGTCATACTTACCCCATCACCAAGGATCGGAGCTAAGTGCCATCTCACTACATCCTTTAACAACTTCATCTCTCGGGTCATTAGATGAGCTATTAATATTGCAGGCTTTCTGCTCAAAGCATCTACTACTACATTAGTCATGCCCCAGTGATAATTGATCGCACAATCATAATCATTCAATAAGTCCACCCATCTCCTTTGCCTTATGTTCAACTCCTTCTGGCAAAACAGATACTTGAGACTCTTATGATCCGTAAATACCTTAAACTGGGCCCCATAGAGGCAGTGTCTCTAGATTTTCAAGGCAAACACTATAGCCTCAAGTTCCAAATCATGGGTTGGATAATTTTGCTCATAGGGTTTCAACTGTCTGGAGGCATTAGCAATGACTTTCCCTTGTTACATAAGCACACACCTGAGCCCTTAGTGTAAATCGCAAAATCCTCATTTCCTTTCGGTAAGTTCAGTATCGGTGTCGTAGTCAGTCTATTATTTAAAATCCTTCTACAAAGCGTCTGTAATAACCTGTTAACCCTAGAAAACTATGGACCTCTGACACATTTCTCGGTCTTCCACACTTAAGTACGGCTTCGATCTTATAAGGGTCAACTGCGACCCCGTCCTTAGAAACAACATGTTCAAGGAAGGCCACGCTGAGAAGCCAAAACTCATTCTCGCTTAAGGACCACTCTCAGATGTTGCTCATGCTCTTCAAGGCTCTTTGAATACACCCAAATATCATCAATAAAGCCACCACAAAGTTATCTAGAAAGGGTCTAACAATTATATTCATCAAATCCATTAAAATAGCTGGGGCATTAGTCAATTCAAACGGCATTACCAAAAACTCATAGTGGCCATATTGGGTTCTGAAAGTGGTCTTGGGAACATCTCCCTCATTGACCCGCAGTTGATGATAACCCGATCAGCGATTAATCTTAGAGAATACTTGGGCTCCTTGAAGCTGGGCAAATAAGTCATCAATCCTAGGCAGCGGATATATGTTCTTCACGTTACTTGATTCAACTGCTTATAGTCTATATAGAGTCTCATGGACCCATCCTTCTTTTTCACAAATAGAACCGGCGCACCCCAAGGTGACACACAGGGTCGGATGAGCCCCTTATCCAACAATTCCTGTAATTGCTCTTTCAATTCTTTCAATTCTGTTGGGGCCATTCCATAAGGGGCCTTAGAGATGGGAGCAGTACCAAGGGCCCACATCTATCTCAAACTCTATCTCCCTCACTGGAGGCAACGATGACAACTCTTCGGAAAGACCTCTAGGTATTCTCTTACCACTGGTATTTCTTCTAACTTGGACTAGACATCCTGATTTTCTACAACATAGGCTAAGTATCCAACACATCTTTTAGCCAAGAGATGGTAAGCCCGAAGGACCGAAATAAACTGCAGAGGGGAAGCATCTTTGGCACCGATAAGGTATAACTCAGATCGGTTCGGGTGTCTAAGGGTTACAGTTTTATCATGGTAGTTAATAGTAGCATGATGTGTGGACAACCAGTTCATGCCCAAGATAACATCAAAGTCCTGAATATCTAAAAGTATCAAGTCTATGGGCATGACACACCGTTCAAGAAAAACTCCACATTGTTTATATACCACATCAGTTTCCATAGAATCCCCCATAGGTGTGCATACTACTAAAGTCCAATCAAGAAGTGAAGGTTCAACATTTATGTGATATGTAAAGTGAGGTGCAACAAAAGAATGAGAAGAACCAGAGTCTATCAAAATTTTAGCTTCTCTACCACAAAGAGAGAGCATACCTCGGATCATTGAGGTAGATGCCTTAGCTTCCTGCTCCATGAGTGCAAACACCCGACCTTGAGTCTTTGGTCAATTCTCAGGCCTCTTCATCGAGCAGTCCTTGATTAGGTGGCCAAGCTTTCCACAACCAAAACAAGTTTTCGACTTCTTATGACACTCAGTCGTCAAGTGGTTACTCATTTCGTAGTACGCGCAGGTCGGGCGTCGATTATCCCTCACATCGCACGGGAAGGTCTTTTGGATTTTCTGGTTGGCCTGATTAGCCTAACCCCTAAAGTCTCTCCTAGGAGGTGGCCTAATCCTCCTCCCAAAACTCCCAAACGGTGCAGATCTTACTTTTCCTTCCTTCCTTAAACAAAACTCTTCACAATCCCTCTCAAACTTCATATCAACGCCCACTAATGGGGAGAACATCTTGAGATTAGCTGATATTACTCTTCCTCCTATATCTGACCGAAGGCCCCTTTCAAACTTGCTTGCCTTACGCGCCTCTATATTGATGACGTGCGGCGCATAACAGGAGAGCTCTGCGAATTTTGCTGCATATTGTTCCACTGACAGTTTCCCTTGTTGCAGCTGAATAAATTCCACTTCTTTTCTCTCTCGGACTGAGTCAGGGAAGTATTTCTGATTAAATGCTACTAGAAAACTCTCCCAAGTTGCCTCAGTCTCTGTCTCTTCCCAGGATCGCCTCACCGAACTCCACCAGTGCTTGGCATCCTCTTCTAACATAAAAGTCTCAAGTCTCACCTTCTGTTCGTCAGAACAATGCAACACTTCAAATATCTTCTCTACTTGCCTCCTCCATTGTTTAGCTTTTTCCACTCCTCCGTGTCTCGAGAATGCAGAAGGGCCAAGTCTCCTAAACCTCTCAATCAAACCACTGTCATCTTGGCCTGGGGCAGAGGCAGCCGAAGGCGTCATATAATCCTTCATCATTTGAGTCATAGCCCCGAGTGTCTTGAAGAATTCCCCCAAGGTCTCCGTGTTCTCATTGTTAGAACTCACATTGTTGGCACGAGTCCTCGTCATCTTGACCTAAAAAAAGAACACCCAGTACTGGCCTATCCAAAAGCCATTTTAAGGACACTTCTAAGACTCTCTCGGCCAACAATCCTATCATGGATGTTCTGGTGCCATAAATTATCACAGCCCCACCCCCTGCCTCCATACCGTACTTTCCAGAGAGTAAAGGGTGCGGGACTGCGACCAGAGGTAGCAAAAGCCACTCGGGTGGGAGAGTGCTCAATGCTTTTGAAAAGAAGGAATCAAGCAAACCACGAAAGAAAACAAAATCTCCAAGCACAACCATAACAATAGCATAACAAATTAAAACCAAATTTAGATACAAGCTTCAAAATTCATTACAATTATGTCTAAAGCACCAAAGGCCCAACCACCAAAAAGACATAACTTCACTATAAAGCAACTACATGGCCCACAACCATCTAACACCTACAATCAAAAGAAGTCTCATCGTCAAGTGCAGGTCTTTAGCCACTAGTAGCGATCGCCCCAACCGTCCACCTTGACCCGGGAGCTATTACTCTACATTGAAGAAGGTCAAAGGGATGAGCTATAAGGCCCAGTACGCAGATCATGCATCATGCATTCCTACTTATATAATGTTATTTCTAATCCTTCCCAAGATTCATGCAGGTGTCATAACGTGGAGGTGTGTATTATAATTCATTAGCAACAGTGGAATAAGCACAAATCAGAATATCACACATCTCATGAGCAACAGTCTATCCAATCTTTTAATCAAGATAACATATTAATAATTCGGGAAAATATTTATATATTAACTATAGGTAATCCTAACATCACCTACTCCTGAAGTGGAAGTCCTATCACTCAGGCCAAGCCAATCCTGTTACTTGGGACTTCTACTATTACTCAGGAGGGAAGACAATGACAAATGGATGACCCATTTCGTAATGCCTTCATGCACACATACAACCCCCAGCGTGCTTTGGGGCTTTTCGATAAGCAGATGCCTTGCAATACACGACACTCTCCTTATGCCCTTCTGGCGAGAGAGTGTCACACTACCATTAGATGAACCAATGCATAGTGCCCATAAAGATATGGGGGGCATGACCCACTCAAATATTTCATTCACATCCTAACCCCCATCCTATTATGGGGAGTCTAGGGAAGATCTCAACTGTCAGCACAATTTAGTTATTATATCACATTACACTACCAACGTGTGACCCATTGCGTAGTGCCTCATATCACATCTCTGACATGTCTGATTACAACCATGCACATTCACTATGACATAGGCATGTCTTATTATGACCATTGTACATTCAATAATTCATAAGCATTCACTCTTTCATAAGCATGTCTTATTACAACCATACCTATTCAATATTTCATAAGCATTCAATATTTCATAACCATTCACTTTCTCATAAGCATGTCTTATTACAACTATGCATATTCAATATTTCATAAGCATTTATTTACAACCATACCTATTCAATATTTCATAGGCACTCAATATTTCATAAGCATTTACTCTCTCATAAGCATGTCTTAATACAACCATGTCTATTCAATATTTCATAAGCATTCAATATTTCATATGCATTCACTATTTCATAAGCATGTCTTATTACAACCATGCCAATTCAATAATCCAAAAGCATTCAATATTTCATAAAGAGGGCAAGAATTTAAATGTAACTGTCTTTTAGAAAAACGAGCATAATTTTCCCTCCATAGGGAATTTTGGCATAGTTCCAAAACCATTTTCGAAGTAGACTCACTCATCTTTTATTTGAAAGTAGTTTGAGCTTATTTGGACATGATTGGCCAGTAAATAGTTTATTACAAAAATATATAATAGTTCTAAAAATTCCCTGCATTCACAATAGTGACTTATTCATAAACAAAAGGGCATAATTTCTAAACCACGAAGAATTTTGGCATAGTTCTGAAAATAATTTTCGCAGTAAACTCAGTCATATTTCATTTAAAAGTAATTTGAGCTCATTTTGACATGATTTAGTTAGTACATGATTCGTTACAAAAACATGCATAGTCCTTGGAATTTCAATTCCACAGCTTGGCGTACCCTATTAATAATTTCAAAAAAAAAAATGGTATTAACACATGGTCTTTTTCATCTTAAAACATATTCACATGGGTGCTTCCCCACCAAATTTCATAACAAATAGAATTATCTTCAATTCTCAATCTATCATGCAAATAAGAGTCACAGTCCTAGAAAAATAGGGCACATTCTAGCATAAATTCAATAGTATGCATCCACATCCGTATTAAAAAATCATACCTATAGAGGTGCTTAAATTCCATGATTTAACAAACTTATGGATACATAGATGCTAGATCTACTTACTTGTACCCAAAAATATTCCAAGTTTCCCGACACAGGTCAAGCTTTCAAGCTTCCAAGAATGGTTCCAAGAGGCTGAGGATCGAATTGCTTGAAAGGAAGGTCGTGAGTGTGAGAGAGAGGGAAAAAGTCTATGGAGGGTTGAGAAGGGCACTACTTATAAGAAAAGAGGGGGAGGCAGCAAGCAGGTGGCAAGCAAGGGCTCACAGGTGCTAAACAGAGGTAGACAAGTGGCATCCAGGTGGCTTACTGTGGCATCCAAGTGACAAACATGCATAAAAGTTCCCTAGGAATCCATGCTTGTCAGTAAAACCCACGGTAGTGTTGTGCTCGACAGCATCACGTGCGACAGTGACTCACACAGCGACATCTGTCTTCGTTGTGCACGGTGGCATTCTCTCTCTTCATTGCACACGACACTGTCTCTCTCTTCATCACGCATGGTGGCATTCTCTTTCTTCGTCGCACACAATGGTGTCCCTCTCTCTTCGTTGCGCACGGTGGCTTGCTCTCTTACACACATGGCGACATCCCATGCACACACGACGGCTTGCTCTCTTACACACATGGCGACATCCCATGCACGCACGACGGCTTGCTCTCTTACACGCACGGTGGCATTCTCTCTCTTCATCGTGCATGATGGTGTTCGTTTCTCTTCGTCACGCATGAAGGCTTGCTCCCTTACATGCACGGTGGCATCCCTTGCATGCACGACGGCTTCACTTCATCAACTGCCTAAAAACCTTGGTCCTTACATATCCCATAAACTAGTATTTTTTTTCTTGCTCAATAAACCAGTATTAGTATTATTTTTTACTTTTTTTAATATCTTATGAGATAGTAATATGTTTTTTAATCCCAATTAGCTAATATCTTAATAGTATTAGTATTGTTTTTGTTGGATAAGTAAATTTAAATTGTTTTGGTGAATGATAGGGGTGGTATGCCCTATTAACCAATTATTATTTTAAATAATTTTCCTCATTTGTTTCTCTTTTAAATGTTTTTCAAAAAATCACTATAAATCTCTGAAAATAATACTCTTTTATTTTCTAAAAGAAATTAAGAGTGATGTATTATGTACTTTCATTATTTTGGAAAAATAAGTGCATTAGAGATGTTGTTTTCCTGTCTAGATGTCTATAAAATAATTAATTGTAATATAATACTACAATATTATTGTTTGAGGCTATTTTTCAACACTTGTATCTCCGGTTCGAATAAGAAGAGAACAATTTGCAACCTAGGTCCGCAGGTACCAAAATACCTGTGGATTACGGGAGCCGTAGGTCAAAAAACACTGATCTGGAGTGAAATTTTCAACAGCCTCATAATGGCCAAAGAATGATTAAAAAATGTGACTAAGGGTCTCCTAAGAATACCTGCCAAGTTTCGTCACGATCCGACGAGTTTAAGGCAATGCAGATGCAAAAACAGTTTTTGAAATTTGGCCTCTAGTGCACTGAAAAAGAAATTTATAACTACAGCCCTATCACCAGAGAATCAAAATGATCGTGGTACCACTTGCAATGGATCCGAAATATTTAAAAACCTCTAGGGACTAAGTTTCAGCTTGATCGGACGTTTCTCGGTCAAGTTATAACCAAATTACCCAAAATGGGTAGGTCACACACTATTATGATGCACCCTCAGTGAACCAATTTCCATTAATGAAAATTGTGCTTTCATTAATGGGTAGGTCACACACTATTACGACCACAGCGTCAAGGGCTACACCCGAACTGAACATCGCGCGCGATGGACGGTTAGATTCGTCACACAATAGGGATAAATTTGCTACAATTTTTTGCCACCAGACAGCAAATTTTGACCAAAATACCTAATTTGAAAAATGGTTATTCGGGCACCAAATCGAGCCACGTTCATTGCTAAATGTTCATGACAACAAACTCGTCAATATGCAGCGAAGAAATCAAAGAAAAACAATAGGAAACGAGCATAATCTTGAATCAAATATCACACATTTCTCATGTTTTTCCCATGTCATGATCGCAGCCTAAAACACTGATCCATGACTCGAAATGCATACCAAAACAACTGTCTCCTCGAGCTGATCAGGAAAAGAATATTCTTTTGGCCAGACAGAGGCCAAAAACACATCGAACGAGCCATATAAGATTGTAAGAGTTGCATGGCCATGATAGGGACTAAATCGAAATTTCAAGAATTGTGGGCAAGGGGCAAAATCGTTATTTTGCTCCTATTTTCTTATTTTCAGTTAATTCATTTAAATGTTATTTTTTAACAATTAGGTCAACTATTGGACATCCACTCATGTTTGAATGACCCCTCTATAAATTCATGTGATGTAAACATTGAAAAGACCCTTTGATCAATTGAAAAATTATTGGTTGTTGTTCATCTGTGGGTCACGTTTTCCTCTTTGGAGAGAGAAATAGAGGAATGATAAGACGTTGGGCAGGTACACTTGGGACCCATCAAGGTAATTTTCTCTCTCTTCTCTTCTTTCTCTCTCCTCTTCTCTCTATCTCCTCTCCTCTTTTTCTTCCCTCATCTCACTAGGATAGCAGGGTCTGCTGCCGTCCCAAACTTTCTCTCTCTTCTTCTTTCCTTTTCTCTCTCTTCTTCTTTCCTTTTCTCTCTCTTCTTCTTTCCTTTCTCTCTTCTTTTCTTTTCTCTCTCTTCTTCTTTCCTTTCTCTCTTCTTCTTTCCTTTCTCACTCTTCTTATTTCCTTCTCTGCCTTCTCCTTCCTTTCTTCTTTCTTTTTCTCTCTTACCTTTTCTCTCTTGACTGGGACGACAACGTGAGCTTTTTCCTAAGTGGCGGGGTCAACTGCCGCCCCTTTCTTTCTCTCTCCTTTTCTACCTTCTCCTCTCTTTAACCTTCTATCTCTTGACTGGGACGGCAGCCCGAGCCCATTCCCAAGTGGTGGGCTCAGCCACCGTCTCCTTCATCTCTCTTCTCTCTCTGGTCCTCTCTCACTTGTTGAGACGGTAGCCCGAGCCCTTTCCCAAGTGGTGGGATAGGCCATCGTTTCTGTCATCTTTCTCTCTCTTTGGTCCTCTCTCACGGACTGAGATGGCAGCCCGAGCCATTTCCCAAGTGGTGGGCTCAGCCACTGTCTCCATCATCTCTCTTCTCTCTCTCTGGTCTTCTCTCACTGACTGAGATGGTAGCCCAATGTTGGAAGGTATTTTTCATCAACATAGGGCCCCCGCTCAATAAAGGCATAGCAAATAGTGGAAATTTCGACAGTCTTAGAATAGCCTTAGAACTGACCAAGATTTTCATGAGGTCTCTCAAAAATCTCCTGCCAAGCATGTCTAAGGCAATGCTGACTGAGAAAAAATTTTAGCAAAATCAACCTCTTAACACCCTGAAATAGACCCTATAACTACAACTACATTTTTGGTATCTCAATTTACTATAGGGACCGCCACCATTGGAACCGGCACAGTTAAAAACCCCTAGGGGTCAAATTTAAGCTCGAACGGACACTCCAGAAAGAAGTTATAGGTAAAAGAGTGAAACAGGAGGGCCACACGCTATTCCCGCGCGGCCACCCTACAACGCCACATCATGGAAGGGATAGTCATGACTAGTGACTTTCGACGCTCATATCTCACCCGTCCCAAGTCGGATCGCGCTTAAATTTGGTGAGCATGTTCGTCTAGTCAAGACGAGCGATTCGATATTTGTCACGCCATGTGATGACAACCGACCATGAAGAAAAGCTGAGAGAAGTTGCTGGTCCGTGAAGAAAGTGTAGGAAATTCAACAGCGTCGTGTCTTGCTCAACCAGCTGGATCACACCGTTCACGAACCTGATCGATGTGAGACCAATTCCATTGCGGGCCTAAGGTCTCGAGCTATCACTAACCCGAACCCTATACATGATTAACGGTCGCATTTTGTACATGAAGCTGAAGAAGCAACTGTAAATTCCATTGTCGGAATTTCAGATTCCGGCCAAAATTCCAAAGTTGCGAAATCATTGTTCGGGCACAGAATCGAGCTACATTTGTTGCCCCATGATTGTAACGGCATGCTCAGTGTAGTTCAACGAAAAAATCACAGAAAAACATCAAGAAAGGAGTGCACTATCGATCTGAAGTTTCAAGATGCACTCAAATTTCAAGTCATAGGATCGTGCACTAAAAACACGATCCATGGCTCGAAGTTGGTGTCAAATCGATTGTCATACCAAGCCCTACAAGAAAAAAATCATCTTACGATCAATCGAGCATCAGAACGACCCCGGATCATCCATGCAAGATCATGCAAGTTTTACGGCAACACAGGGACTGCTTTGGAATACCATTAATTGTTAAGAACATGCAAATCTAAAATTTTTCACCCTATTTTCTATTTCTTTTAATTCAATTTAATCTTAATTTCCAGCAATTATGGTTACTTTTGATCATCCACCCATGTTTGAGGCCAATTCTATTTATACGTACCAGCATTGTACATAGAAAAGGACACACACACAAGATCCATCTCCATGTAAAAGAGAGAGTTTTTACTGAATATAGTTTTTCTTTCTTCCCACTGTTGTGTGACACTTGAGAGAGAGAGTGAGGTGAGAGAAACTTTTGACCGGTACCCTTAGATTCGAGGTAAACCTTCTCTCTTCTTTTTCTTTTCTTCTCTCTCCCCTTTTCTCTCTTCTTCTCTTTCTTCTTCTTCCTCCCCGTCTGATCTCTCCTCAGAGGCCATGCACGGCAGTTGCAGTGCCGTGCATGCCTCTCTAGTAGCCTCACAAGTCACGCATGGCGATGGTAGTTCCATGCATGCGTCTCTTTCTCCTTCTGTTCTATCTCTTTCGCGAGGCCTACAGACGGCACTGCTCATCGCCACCTGCAGATGTATACTAAGCACCTCATTGAAGGACGCAAGCAACGAAGCCTATCGCCGCCCACAATGGCTTCACCCTATCACGTGACTGATGCAAATGGCAATACCTATCGTCGTCGGCAGAGGGTCGAGGCAACACTCATCGCTGCGCACTGGCTTCTTCCATGCTTCCTTGCGCCTATCGTCATGCACCCTACGAGAAGTAATCGCCATGAGACCTATGAGAATTTATCGTCGTGCGCCTTGTTAGGAGCCATCACTGTTCGCTAGGGACATGTCGTATCCTCGTGCTGCGAACGGCGATGCCCATTGCCATATTGATTCTTCCTCCCTCTGTCGTCTCTCTCTCTTCTCTTCATCCTTTTCTCTTCTAGCTTGACTGAGGGTAGATCTATCTTAGCACCACCATCTCGGTCTCAGTTTTGAGTAGTATTGTCGCCGTGCTGGTCCTGAGGACCATGTCCGTCTTGCTACCACTTCGAGTCGACAATTGTCCGGATTTCATGCTAGCTTCGCCTCTCCGTCGAGTTTTTCTTCTCTTTTCTATCTTTTTCTAAAAATTTACGTTTTATCATGCTTTCACATGAACATACGTTTCCCTAAGACAAGGGTGGGTCTCCTTGATCCCTTTGTCTTACAAATTAACCATAGAAGTGTTGTGCAGAAAACAAGAGGATTGCAGGTCAAGAGAGTCGATTTTGGACTAGCTAGAACAGCTGGGGGGCCTTCTTCGTGATCTAAGAGAGCGTCCACACGAGCCAGCCCGAGTAAGTCTCGAGCCCACCTAAAATTCCTCTCTCGTCAGTTGGTATACCTACCCTTTCTCTCGAGCAAGGTTCTGAGAGAGCGATCTCAAACTTTGGGTTCACCAGAAACCCGAGGTACGTGCCGCCAGATCATCTAGATCCGAAAGGCGAGATCGAGGCACCTAACCAGATTGGCGACTCCACTGGGGACTTATTACCCCTTAGTCGGTTCGCTTTTGTTTGACCAGTATCTTGTTTTACTTTCTACACTTATTTCTATGGAATTTGGGTTGTTCAACCTGTTTATCCGGGTCGAGGATTTCCTTATCCCTGCACTCGTAGCTGTTCCGGGGAAGTGAGCTGCTCAAGCATCCTTCCCCACCCTCCTCCTGAGTCAGGACTCACGGTTCGGCTCCCAGGTTCTCACCTGGATCGGTGCGAGAGGGGACTTAAAGGTCCCTACCTCCCCGCTTTCTCGCCCTAGTGGACTCTCCACCAAGGCCCCTTGCATGGGTAGCACACCTGTTGTTGCGCACCCTACTACTAGCAAGTTTACTGCCAGTCATATTGCTGAGGCACACTGGAAGGCTGCCCCCATCACTCTCGCGAAAGGAACGCAAGTTGTTGTCGCTCCTAAGGTTCGCCGATATGCTCCTTCATCACCCCGAACCTCCACACCTGGAGAGTCGGCACATAGAGGTGAAGGTCCTGAGATCTCCACCCCTTGCACACACCCAAGGGTTCATGGTTCATCCACTCGAGCCGCACCTCGGGGCAACCCTCACATTGCCTTGAGCTGGCATCCAAGGCTAGGCAATCTCGGGCCAAACCATGTGCCATGCATTTTCTTTCCACAACCCGGGGCAGTGCTAGCTCTACTCCACCTAGAGCACGAGGGTCGACCACTCCGTCCTCCCTCCCAGCAGACACAGCTTCACCTTGTGAGAGGTGGGCTTCTGCCTCACCCCTCACAGACATAAGCTCATGTGTCTCTAAAGGTGCACACGCACCGCCTTGGTAGGTTCCTTCCATACCTCAACTCAGACGGAGTCATGAACCAGCTCCTTCCTCTGTTGCTCTCCCGACACAAACACCTCGAGCCCTGGTACTCGAAGGTCTTCCCTAAGAGTACCATCTTGAGTCAGCCTTGGGTCAGTTGCACGTGTGCCCCACAAAGAAACTCGGGGCTACGGCCTGATGTCAGACAAAGGCCTCCAGCCTCTAAGGCAAAAACCCAGGCTGCCTTCCATCCTTGGACTCCACTCCCTGTTCCAGCTCATAGACACAGCCCTTGTGTGTTCGAAGAAGGTGGGGCAGTCCAGGTCTCAAGCTCAGTTCTAGAGTGAAGTCAACAGTCATCTTAGGGTTAAGCAAGAAAGAGGTCTTCAGACCCTGACCAAAGAAGCCTCCAAGGCAGTTGAGGTCGCCACCCTTAATGACCTCCTGCCTCGTAACTCCTTCTTACCCTCCAAACTCCAGAGCCTGATCGAGCCCAAGAGTATTGCTGGGTCATCACCACTCAGAAGCCACAGTCCCAAGACCTTCAAGAACCGGTCCTCACAAGACCGGCATACAAGGCTTCCAGTCGCAGCAGGCTGAACCCCTCCAAACTGACTTGCCACATACCACTCGCCGACCTCGGCAATTCGCTGTCCCGCCACTTTCTGCCCTCCAGAAGTGATAGTCAGTGTTATAGTGATTAATGACCCGGACGACACTCAGGAGGAGCGAATGAACAAGTTTGAAGAAATGACGCAAGCCATCCTGGAAAGATGGAAGGCCTAGAGGCCTCCAGGTCCCCTCCTTTGATCTATTCCCCTCCTGGTGAGGATACAGTTCCCAAGCAAACTCCTCCATCAGCCTCCCAAGACAGTTCTACCTCCCGCAGGGTCTCCCAAACCGACATAGATGCTATGGTGGCCCATACCCTCAAGCACAAGGTCCCAGGCATGTAGAAGACGCCGCTCTATCAAAAGTCCCTTCCCTCCAAATTATCAAAAGGGGAAGCTCCCCCTGTTCAACGGTACTAAGTCTCTACACCAGCATACTGCTCACTTCCAGGCGGCCTGTCAGGAGAGGGCAATTGACAGATAACTCCTCCTCCACCAGTTCGTTGAAACTCTCAAAGGGCCAGCCTTCCAGTGGTATGCTCGGCTACCTCCTAACTCAGTACACATGGCAAGAGATGGAGCAGTTGTTCTACCAACACTTCTATGAAGTTCGAAGGAACGTGGAGACCATCGAGCTCCTCGCCCTGATGCAAGACCCTGGTGAGCCGGTTGGCAAGTTCATCACCCGTTGGAGAGAGTTGGCGACCTTCCATGCCACTCCTATGACCGAGAAGGAAGCGGTCTAGACCTGCATATGGAACATGCTTCGTGAGATCGCTCTACATATCGAGGCATCCAATCCACCCTCCATGTCAGAGCACATCTCCAAGGCAGTTGTATTGAGGGATTATTCAAGCATCACGTCAACCCTCATCAGCAACCTGTCAGCTCTAACTCTCGCTCCAACAGTCGGGGCAGCCAAAAGGCAGTAATCAGTGTGGCCATCACCATGAACAAAATCAAAGGCATGGTTCCTCAAACCCTGGACCTTTTCAAAGCACAGGCATCTCCGGCCGAGGGCAAGCAACAGCCCTATAACCGCATCCCGCCTCCTAAAAATTCCAGGCGAAATGACTACTAGGTTCAGAACCAGAATAAGGTTTACCCCTTCGACACAGAGTGGACGCTTGCACTACTTTGCCTGCTGCTAGAACAAAACATGATACAGTTGCCGGAGGCCAATACTGCAGAGTCAACTAGGCATGAGGCAAACAAGAATTATTGCGCCTATCACAAGAGGGTATGCTACCCCACTTACGACTGCTATAATTTCAACGACACTATAGAAGCCCTTATCAACAAGGGTCAAATAAAGGTCGAAGAGTTGAAAAAACCGTTCCGGGAAACTGAGGTTTCTCTTATAGTCATGATCCAAGAGGACAACGGGGCACCCGCTATCCTTCGTGTGTTTTTCTCCATAATGCTCGAAGAAGGGCTCGTCACTCCCAAGCCGGCAAGGCAGCCCAAGTTTCTGTCTCTAGGAACTGAGAACCTCTGGTGCGCGTATCATTAGATATGAGGCCATGACATCAGCAAATGCACTGGCTTCCACATGATCTTGGTAGAAAGGATGCAGCAGTGTTAGGAAGTTCAAGGTAACCTAGAAGGACACCCTCGAGTCCCTTTTTCGCATGAGCAAGAAGACCTCCTGATGCCATCCCAAGGAAGCACTGAGCTAGACCCTCTACAGGCCCTCTTCAAGGTAATGCTCCAACAAGACCTTGCCACTCTCAAGCCTGTCAAGCAGCTGAGGCGTCTTACCCAGGGCACGAAAAAGCTCTGGTGCCCATACCACCAAGTATGGGGCCACGAACTCAACGAATGCTATGGGTTTGAAGTTATAATTACAGAGAAAGTCCATCAAGGCCACATCATTTGTGAGATTCTCTAACAGAACACGCCAGGCCGTCGCTCCTGTTCCAAAGGAAGCCACACTACCGGCCCCCTCCTGAGTATACGTCGGACCCTTTAGCGCCTTCGACCTCTCAACCCTGAAAAGTCTACTAAGGGCGAAGTAGGCTCAAATCCTTGAAACGTGAGGCATTCTACCAAGCAAGGGATACTCGCCAGCCTGATAGGGTGGTCCAGACATCCCCTCAAGGATCTCAAAGGAGACAGCAGGCACCAAGGTCGGCCCGCCAAAGGAATCATCCTCCTTAGCCACCAGTCGAGGAAGAATTCCTCAGGCCCCTTCCTCCACTGCCGACCTTGCAAGACTTTATCTCAGGCACAGCTAGCCTCGTCCTTTCGTCCAATCAAGTAGACATCCCCTAGTCGCCAACAGCTCGAGATTCCCCCAACATGGGTGACGATGCTAAAAGCACCCCATGACGGTCAAACCCAGGGCAAGACCTAAAATATCCCCTGGGCACGTCCAACTCTGACAATGACGTAAAAAGCCACTCAGAATGTTCTAACTCTTCTTCTCCTCCCTCCTCTTCTATTTTCTCCACAGGTGCAACTCGATGGTGCCCAGACTTCGACACTCTAAACAAAGGGTTCGGAGACACTAGCCTCACCTAGCTATAGCAAGAGCACCTTAGAGAGATGCTGGCTCATGCAGCTAGATTCTTGATAGTCGTCGATGCCCTGTCAACCCGAGCACAGACCGAGTCATCTTCAGGTTCCCACTCCCACGAGGCTTGCCACATGATCCAGGTGCATGAAGCGTCACCCAACGGGGCAAGCACCAAGTGATCCCAATCACGAGGTCGTAGACTTCCCATTCAAAGTTAACCCTTCTATCGCCTAGACTAGCCAGAGACCGGTACTCTCCCACACTATGCCCCTCTTAGAAGCCGAGATGTTCAGATCATGGGCTTCAACATTCGAGGTCAATGAGAATCCTAATGAGTCTCCTGACGAGGAACTCCAGGAAGCTCCAGAAGAGTGGGAAGAAGGCGGTCAGGCCACAGCTAATGAGCTTGAAGAGATCAACCTGGGGGGACGAGGACGACCTAAGGCCAACTTTCATCTCAGCCAAAATGTCCCCAGAGGAGAAAGAGAGTTATATCTCCATCCTTCAAGAAAATCGCGACATCTTCGCTTGGCACTATCATGAGATTCCCGGTCTAGACCCTCAGGTTGTTGTCCATCGCCTTGATATTGATCCAACGATCAAACCCATGTAGCAGAAATTAAGAAGGTTTAGACCCAACCTCGAGATGTAGATCGATGCTAAGGTGAACAAGCTCAGGCAAATCAGATTCATACGTGAAGTCAAATACCCAAAATGGCTAGCAAATGTTGTCCCAATCAAGAAGAATAATGGCTAAATCAGGGTCTGTATTGACTTCCACGATTTGAGCACTGCCTACCCCAATGATGACTTCCCCCTCCCATTCACCGAGATGTTGGTCGACTCCACGGCTCATTGCCAAATCTTCTCATTTATGAATGGGTATTGTGGTTATAATTAAATCAGGATGGCCCTAGAAGATGAGGAGGTCACTACGTTCTTGACCCAAAGACACCTCTTTTGCTACATTGTGATGCCTTTCAGGTTAAAGAATGCCGGTGCCATGAACCAACAGGCCATGACAACCATCTTCAAGGACATGATCC
Source organism: Amborella trichopoda (assembly GCF_054954075.1). Taxonomy (NCBI): domain Eukaryota; kingdom Viridiplantae; phylum Streptophyta; class Magnoliopsida; order Amborellales; family Amborellaceae; genus Amborella; species Amborella trichopoda. The sequence goes on from NC_142347.1 coordinate 28,414,523, forward strand.
AGCGGGAGGTCAAGTGTTATGTGAATGACCCGGTGGTGAAATCTAAAACAAAGGATGCCCACATACAAGACCTCAAAAAGGTATTCGAACGACTGCAAAATCACCAACTCAAGATGAATCCCTTGAAATGCGCCTTCGACGTACACTCGAAAAAGTTCTTAGGGTTCATCATGAGATACCGAGGACTGGAGATCGAGCCAGTCAAAATCAAGGCAATTCAGGACATGCCACCGCCTGCAACCCTCCATGACCTGCAGTCTCTTCAAGGACAGCTCGACTACATTCGAAGGTTCATCTCGAACCTTTCAGAGCGATGCAAGCCCTTTTCACATCTCTTAAAGAAGGACACTCCCTTCATATGGGATGAGGCATGCCAATACTTATTGAATCCTCCAGTCCTCTCTACACCAGTGTTGGGAAGACCTCTCATCTTGTATGTGACCGCTCTTGATGAGCCACTCGGGCACTTCTAGCACAAAACAATGATGGAGGGAAAGAGACAGCGCTCTATTATCTCAGCTGTAGACTGTAAGGAGCTGAGAAGAATTACCCTCCTATTGAAAAGATGTGCCTAGCCTTGATCTTTGCGGTCCAGAAGCTCCGCCATTACCTGCTCAGTCAGGACTTTTGGCCAAGTGGGCATTATTGCTGATGGAGTTCAACATCACGTATGTGTCGCAGAAGGCAATTAAAGGTCAAGCCCTAGCATATTTCCGGGCAGCTTACCCAATCCCTTCAGAATCTCCCCTATTAAATGATCTCTCAGATGAAGAAGTTTTCTGTACAGCGCTAACTCGACCGTGGGAAATGTACTTTGACATAGCATTCCAGTCTGATAGAGGGGGCACCGGAATTGTGTTCTTAACTCCTGATGGCGGAATAATCCATCGATCCTTCTCACTTGCAGTGGCATTTTCTCATAATGAAGCCGAGTATCAAGCCCTCATAATCAGACTGGAAATCGCCCAAGAGCTAGACTTGGAACACTTGAACATCTTCAGTGACTCTGAGCTAGTCATCCGGCAGCTTAAGGGGATTTATGATGTAAGGAAAGACACCCTCAAGCCTTATCATGACACGACCAAATCCTACATGGACCGGTTTGATGATTTATCCCTGAGTCATATCCCTAGAAGGCTAAACTCGAAGGCTGATGTACTCTCCAAGCTCAGTGCCACCATTCAATTGTCTTCATCAGGGCCCACTCTAGTCTGAGAAATCAAATGGAGACACATCAACTTGAAAACTGAAGTTGATGCAGAGGATGAGAAAGATGTCTTCCCTGAATGCCGCCTTACCCATTCGGGGCACTCCTCGCAGCTAAGGATGTTATAAAGAATCCAAGGTCAAGGAGCAGGAGCTCAAATTCTTCGACCCGATGTGTGCGGAGGTTGAACAAGTAGAGGACTGGAGGGAGCCTATCATGGACTTCATAAAACATGGAAGGCTACCTCAAGAATGGGCGGAACGCAAAGGCATACGACGTATGTCAAGTATACCCTTCTCGACAGGTATGTCCTCTTTCGTTGGTCATTTGACATAATTCTCCTTAGATGCATCGACGCACAAGAAGCAAGTAAAGTGCTTGAGGAAGTGCACTCCGGTATATGTGGACTGCATTAGTCTGGCCCTAAGCTCTACAAGCGTATACACAGACTCGGCTATTACTAGCTTTCCAAACTATGCCAAAAGATGTTAGGTGTGCCAGATCCACTCAAGCCTCATTCATCAACCCCCAGAGCCTCTCCACCCTACAGTGACATCGCGGCCCTTTTCCCAGTGGGGTATGGACATTGTAAGACCCATCGATGCCCCTTGTGCCTTGGGTCATGCCTTGATTCTGGCAACAACGGACTACTTTTCTAAGTGGGCTAAAGCGATCCCTCTTAAGATTCGTGGTAACCAACTTCGTACGTCATCACATCATCTACCGATTCGGAGTTCTAGACGGGATAATCTCCAATAATGGCCCCCAGTTCAGAAGTCAACCAGTTTGGCTTCAAGTGGAAGTACTCGACTATGTTCTACCCTCGAGCCAATGGTTTGACCGAGGCATTCAACTAAACATTGTGCGGGTTGCTCAGGAAGTTAGTTTCAAAATCAAAAAAGAATTGGCACGAGAAACTGCCTGAAGCTCTGTGGGCTTATCGCATCACTACTCGAAATACTACAAACTCCACTCCTTATTGCCTAATCTACAGAAGTGAGGCAGTCTTACCCCTCGAGTTCAAATACCCTCACCCTGTGTCACTATGCATCAGGGACTAACCGAAGACGAAAGGGTCAAACTTCATTTCCAAGAGTTGGATTCCCTTAACGAAAAGAGACTAGAGGCCCAGCAGAACCTCAAGCTCAATCAAGGAAGAATGAAGAGAGCCTTTTACAAATATGTCGAGGTTCGCTCATTCGCTCGTGGGGATATGGTCCTAGCAGTCAAGAGACCAATTGTCATGCACGGGCATGCCGCAAAGGAAAATTCGAGCTCAAATGGGAAGGTCCGTTCATAGTCAAAAAGGTCACGTCAAATGGGGCCTATGTACTGGCAAACTCGGATGGAGGGGAGGTGATGCCCCCTATCAATGGGCGATACCTGAAGAAGTATTATCCTTGATGTATCCCTGACAGTATCTGCAGCAAGAAAAAGAGGGAAATGAAAAAAAAAGAACACCAAGTCGTTTCAAAAAAAGTTTGTTTTTTTTCATTGCATTAAAAAAGAGTTACAAGTTACAATCAAATGCCCATTACTAGGGAAGTTACAAAACTCTTGCATTTGAGGATAAGAGGACGGCTACAGGCCAAAAAGAAACACTCTCCTCATAAAGAAGAAGCAAACCCACGAAAGAAATGTCTCCCTCATGAAGAAGAAGAAAACCCACCAAATAAATGCTCTCCTCATGAAGAAGAAGTAAAACTACTTGGAGAAGTTAGCTTCAGTCCCTCTAAAAGACGAGGGTTACAGGCCAAAAGGAGGAGCCAACCATTTCTGAGTCAGCTTCAATTCATCTAACGAGGCATGGCTGGTTTTCAAGGGACCGGCCCATGATGGAACAACGTGGACTTCACGACTGTGCTGGAGGATTTGGCTTCCAACAGACCGCGGTGGCACAGCCTTCTAGGTTGCCATCACTCTTGACCCCCACGAGGCATCGCCGTCAATGATCATCACCGCGCGTGACTCAACACCATGTGCAACCATCATTGTGCGCAACACAATGCCGCGTTCTACCATCACCACGAGAAAACCAACGCCGCATGAGACCATCGCCACGACCAGCATACTCCTGAACACGGCTACCATCGTATGTGGTCTAGGGACACACGAAGGCAGTGTTGCATACAACTTAATGTCGCACATGTTCTTGTCATACCTTGGTTCCCACCATCCCCAATTCTCAGTCTCAGAATAGCCCCAGAGCTGGCCATGATTTTCATGAAGTCTCTCAAAAGTCTCCAGCCAAATTTCATCGCATTTCGACATGTCTAAGGCAATGCAGACTGAGAAACAATTCCAACAAAATCGACCTCTAACACCCTGAAACGGACCCTATAACTAGAGCTACAATTTTGGTGTCTCAATTTGTTATGGAATAACCATTATTGGAACCGGCACAGGTGAAAATCCTTAAGGGTCAAATTTCAGCTCGAACGGACACTCCAAGAAGAAGTTATAAGCAAAAGAGTGAAACATGAAGGGCCGCATGCTATTCCCGTGCGGCCACCCTGCAACTCCATGCCATGGAAGGTACAGTCACGAACAGTGACTTTCGACACTCATATCTCACCCGTCTCTAGTCGGATCGTGCTCAAATGTGGTGAGCATGTTCGTCTAGTCAAGACGAGCGATTCAATATGTGGCACGCCCGGTGACGTTAATCGAGCACGAAGAAAAGCTAAAGAGAAGTTACTAATCCGTGAAGAAAGTACAGAAAATTTAGTAGTGTTGTATCTCGTTCAAGCAATCGGATCATGCTGCTCGAGAACCCGATCGACACGAAACCAATTCCATTGCGGGCCCAAGGTCTCGGCTATCATTGACCCGAACCTCGTACATGATTAACCGTTGGATTCTTCACATGAAGCTGACGAAGCAACTACAAATTTCGTCATCGAAATTTCAGATTCTGACCAAAATTCCAAAGTTGTGAAATCATCGTTCAGGCATAAAATCGAGCTACTTTTGTTGCCCCACGATCGTAACGGCATGTTCACTGTAGTTCAGTGAAGAAATCACCAAAAAACATCAAGGATTTTTCTAATTTCTTTTAATTCAATTTAATCTAAATTTTTAGCAATTAGGGTTACTTTTGATCATCCACCCCTGGTTTGGGGCAAATTCTATATATACGTGTCAGCATTGTACGTAGAAAAGGACACACACACACAGGATCCATCTCCTTGCAAAAGAGAGAGTTTTTACAAAATATAGTTTCTCTTTCTTCCCTTATTGTGTCACACTTGAGAGAGAGAGAGTGAGGTGAGAGAAACTTTTGATCGGTACCCTTCAGTTAGAGGTAAACCTTCTCTCTCTTCTTTTTCTTTTCTTTTCTCTCCTCTTTTCTATCTTCTTCTCTTTCTTCTTCTTCTTCCCTGTTTCTTCTCTCATCTCACTAGAAAGGCAGCCTTATCCGTCATCCCAAACTCTCTCTCTCTCTTTTCTTCATACCCTCCGGGACGGCAGCCTTACCCGCTTTCTGGGATGGCAGGTTCAGCTGCCATCCCTGCTTTCTCTTCTCTCTCTTCTCTTCTTCGCTCTTCCTTCTCTCCTTTCCTGTTTTCTCTTCTCTTCTTCTCTCTTCCTTCTCTCTTTTCCTTCTTCTCTCTTCCACTCCCTCTCTTATTCCACCCTCTATCTTCTCCCTCTTTGAAGGACTAGGTGAAAACTATACTAGCCTTCATTCTCTTCTCTTCTCTCTTTTGGAAGGATTAGCGAAAGCCAAGCTAACTTTCATCCCTTTTCTCTCTCTACTTTCTTTTTTCTCTCTTTGGAGGACTAGGTGAAAACCAAACTAACTTTCATCCCTCTTTTCTCTCTCTCTCTCTCTGAAGAGCTAGGTGAAAACCAAACTAGCCTTCATCCCACTTTTTTTTGTCTACTTCCTTCTCTTTCTCTCTCTCTCTCTCTGAAGTGCTCGGTGAAAACCAAACTAGCATTTGTCTCTCTTTTCTCTCTCTCTACTCTCTTTTCTTCTTTTCTATGAAGGAATAGGTGAAAATGAAACTAGCATTCGTTTCTCTTTTCCTCTCTTTACTTTTCCTCTCTCTTTCTGAAGAACTAAGTGAAATTCAAACTAGTCTTCGTTTTTCTTTACTCTTTCTATTCTCTTCTCTTTCTATCTCTTATCTCTTTTCTTCTCTCTCTCATTCTCTCCATCTCACCCCCTCTCTCTCATTCTCTACTAAGGAATGTTATCATGAGTCCCATGTTAAGAAGATGTCAAAAGGCTGTCCAATTGATACGGACTCAATGGCACCATTCCCCCATTTTCCCTTTGAATGTACACACTTGTGTGCATTCACTCAAAGACAAGGTGGGTTCTTCTTACCCACTTGTCTATAACTCTAATGTGTGTGTGTGGATGCAAGAAGAAGAAACATATCAAGGCAGGCATTCTTTGTGATCTAAGAGGGCGCTCACATTAGCAACCCGAGCGTGTCACCAACCCACGTGAGGTAAGTCCCGCCTCACAACCAAATTCCTCCCTCACCGATTGATATTTCTGCTTGCGTCCCCTTTATATGATTCCCGAGAGAGCGATCTCCAGTCCCGGGTTCGACACGAACCCGAAGCCATGCCACTAGGTCATCCTAACCCGGAGGGCAAGATCAAGATACCTAACCAGCTTGGGGACTCCACTAGGGACACGCTTCCCCATCATGGGATTGTTCGCCCTCGGCCTTTCTTTCTTTTATTTCTGCTTTCTAACACACACATATGTCATCAGGGTTGTTCAACCCCTTTATCCGAGTCAGGGATTTTCTAATCCCCGCACTCGTGAGTCTTCCTTGGGAACAGGTTCCACGAACCTCGTTCCCATCCTTCCTTCTGGGTGTTGACCCGGTGTCACGCTCCAAGGTCCTCACCTGGATTGGTGTGAGGAGGGACTTAAAAGTCTCTCACTCCCCATCTCTTAGCATTGGTGGACCCTCCACCAATGCACCTTACATGGGTGGCGTAGTAGCCACCACACACCACATGCACTCTATTACCGGCAAGTCACTTGCCGGTCCCACTGCTTGGGGCTGCCAAAAGGCCATCCTTTCCTTTCCTACAACTGGCAGTCCATCTGCCATTGCTCATGCAGGTCATCGTAAGGCCACCCCCCACACTCTATCACATCAGGCCCCTGTAACAAGAGGCTCGACACACCGAGCAAGAGGCCCTAAGGCCACCACCTCCCACACACTCACCAAAGCTCGTGGTCCATGCACTTGAGCCACACCTCGGGGTAACCCTCAGGCTGCCACGAACCAATGTCAGGGTTCGAGTCTTCTTGGATCCAGCCCTGTACACCTTTGGCATTTGCATCGCACTGCTCGGGCAGCCCTGTTGCTGCGCCTACCCAAGCACACAAGAGACGACCTCCTCCTCGTCCTTCTCTGCACATATCTGCTCACTCCATGAGAGGTGGTCGTAAGGCCATTCCCTCACACACACATGCTCACGATACTTGGCCTCCTGAGGCCAGACTTGCTACTCGAGCCTAGATCGACCCCCAAGTCACCCAGAATCCTTCTTCGAGGGGCGCACTCGCGCCACCCCCACAGACTGGCCTGAACTCCTTACTGAAAGGTCATTTGTAGCCATCTTCTCCCTCATTCATCCCATCTCCTCTGGTCGAACCACTCAAGATCTGGTATTCGAAGGTCTTCCCTAAGAGTACCCTCTTACAGTCCCCTCTTCAGACCTGTCTTGCCTTTGAAGCTCACAAAAGATCTCGGGGCAAGGCTCCCTCTAGTGATGAGGTCCTCCATCCCCCATCTCTCCCTAAGCTAAGACAAAAGCCCAAACATACTACTGTTTCTAAACCACATCCCTTACCTCACCTCATGGCGATGGCCCTGGCATGCTTGAAGAAGGTTGACCACTCACAATCACGGTCCCGATCTCAGTTCTGGAAGGAAGTATACCAAAACCTTAGAGCCAAGCATGACAAAGGCATGTGAATCATGCCAAGGGAAAGACCAAGCATGTTCGAGGCAAGTAAATTTGTGGACCCCCTGATCGAGAACCCCTTCTACCCACTATAAGCGGCAGCAGCAGAGCCTGAGATGGGAAAGAAAAAATCATGCATGGTTGTCAGTGTCGTAGGAGATGACCCAACCCTACAGCCCCTGCAGTCCCAAGACCGTTACGAACCAGACCTCACCCGGTCTGCATACAAGGCTCGAGCTCAGTCGGGGCATGTCTAACCCCTGCTGACCGACGTACCGCACCCAGTTCAACGAGCATGCAAGATCTTGACTACACAAGAGACCGACCCCCACGAGGAGAGAGTCAGCGTGATGGTTGTCGAGCAATCTAACGACGAGCATGAAGATCGTCATACTTGGCTAGAGAATATGATAACCCGAACACTGGAGAAGCTCGAAATGATGGAAAGTGCCTAACCCCTTGAGAATTCATCTCACCATGGGGCTAATTCTCCACAGCTCCCCCATCCGGCTAGGGAAGCACCAAGGCAACCGCCTCCTCCGAGCTCTCATGGCCGCTCTTCCTTTCATCAAGTCTCAGAGGCTGACATCGACGTCATGGTCAGCCATAGCTTACAGGGCAGACAGATCCCGAGCGTGCAAAATACAGCCCTGTACAGGAAGCCCTATCCCTCATACATTTACCAGATCCCATTTCCCCCCCAATTACCAGAAGGGGAGACTCCCTGTCTTTAACGACACGAGTTCCCCTCACTAGCATATTGCTCACTTTATTTCGGCATGTCAAGAGACAACTGTTGATGGGAGACTCCTCCTCTGTCAATTTGTTGAAACTCTCGACGGGCCGACATTCAAGTGGTATGTGCAAACCTGTGAAGAAATGGAGCACTTATTCTATAAGCTCTTTTACGAATTCGAAAGACAAGTGCAAAATGGAGAGACCTGGGTGTGCACCAGACCACCCCTATGCTTGAAATTGATGCTATTCAAACATGTGTACGCAACATGCTATCAGAGATCTCCCTGCATGTCAAGGCTTCAAACCCTACTTCTATATCGGATCTGATCTCTAAAGAAATCTGTATAGAAAGCCTCTTTAAGCATCATGGAGGGCCCAAGTACAATCATCAAATGGGGGAAACAGCCAAAACTCTGGTAGTGCTCGCCCCAATTCTCGGGGCAATCAGCAGAGAGGGATGATCAGCATCGCTGTCACCATATCTGATCCCAAGAAGGCCTCTCCCCAAACCCTGGATTTCTCCAAAGGGGTGAATTCCTCAAACACTCAAGAGACACCTCAGGCAAGTCTGCAACAACCTTAGTCCTACAATAAGGTGTCTCCGCCTGCGAACCTTAAAGGAAAGGACTATTGGGTAGAAAAGAGAAACAAGGTCTGTAGCATTTATAAGGAGTGGGTCCCGACCCTACTCCGTATGTTGCTAGAACAACAAATGCTTGCCTTGCCTGAGATGAAGAAGCTGATCTTTTCACCCACAGGAATTACCGCGCCTATCAAAGAATGTTGGGGCACCTTGTTCAGGAGTGCTTCACTCTCAAAGACCACATTGAGGCCTTAATTCAAAAGGGGCAGATACAGCTCAACAATCTCAAGAAAGCATTCGGGGCAGCTGAGGATCCCACATGGATATGCTTCAAGAAGAAGATGAGTAAAAATATTATCTTGATGAGCTACCATCAGACCTTCTTCAGGCAATGTTCTGTATCATGATTCAAGTAGGGGTCATCGCATCGTGCCCATCGAGACAGCCCTGATGCATTGCTTGAGGGACTGAGCATCTCTAGTGCTTGTACCACTAGATACGTGGCCATGATCTGGATATGTGCTCCGCCTTCCAAGCCCTAGTGATGGAGAAAGTGCGAATGGGGTACTTCACCACCCACATCCCAGAAGATAATTCTCAAACTTTTGAGTCGCCAACACAAGAGGTCACTTAGATTCAGATGCAGACCTCCTATGACAGCGTGTTGCCTGGATTTTCCGGTTCATGTGAACCCTCCACTTCCCAACCATGGAAAATCTATCGAGGGTGGAATAGGATGAAATCCATGAGAAGGGAGGTGGTTCACCAAACAAGGCAAGCTCCAAAGCCTCGTGAACCCGGTGAGCATGCACCAGCCAAGGAAAGGGGTAAGAGAAGACGAGTATCGAGGTCTACTCGTTGAAGGAGGAGAACCCTTCAACCCCCAATTGAGGCGGAGTTCCTCTAGCCCATTCCTCCATTACCGACATTGTGGGATTTCTTCCTTGAGTCAGTCACTTCTGACGATCAAGACCCGCAACCCGATCAAGAGGGCATTCCTAAGCATTCCTCTGCTTAGGTTCTCAATATGTCCGACAAAGGTGACGACATTAAAAGCATCCCTCAATGGTCCAAGCATGGTAAAGACCTTAAAGATCCCTTACACACGTCCAACAAGGGTCACAATATTAAAAGCACCCCTCAACGGTCCAAGCAGGGTAAAGACCTAAAATATCCCTTGCGCACGTCTAAGTCTGTGACGATGTTAAAAGCTACCTGGTTCGGTCCAACTCGAGTGATGACCCTAAAAGCTCTCTCCCTCCTTCTTCTTCTATCCCTGACCCTTCTACCCTTTCTTCTTCTTCTTTTAACATGTCTTTTGTAGGTTTGACTCTTGAATGTCCAAACTTTGTGGCTCTTGACAAAGAACTAAAAAGCTGCAAGGCGGCATTGAAAACAGTTGAAAAAGAAAGTGGCCCAAGCCGTTGAGTTCCTGACAGTCGCTAATGCCTTGGCATCTAGAGCCAACAAGAAGTCTCCTCCCATTACCAAGGAGCTTATCGAGCCACACATGAACCCTATGCCCGAGAAATCCTAACAGCCTCTTGAGCTTGATTTCGAATAGCTGCTGAAAGCGTCGAGCCGGCAGAACTTCCACTCTCATGAAGCATGTCATATGGTGCAGATCTCTAAAGAAGTGATCAACGCTGACCAGATCGGTCTATGGTCAGGGAGGAGGTTACAGTCACTCATGCAGAAACCAAAACTCTTTAAGTATCCTAGTCCGCCACTCATCCCGTACCCAAATATCTCAAGCAATACAACACCCCTCCTCAAATACCCTAGACCATCATTGGTTCCATACACCAAACCATCTTCAGACCCTCAACCTCCATTAACCTCCACTCCACCAACACATACTCTTACTACCCAATCTAACCAATCCGCACTAGACTCAGCTGCACGACCTGGGCAGTCAGCGCTAAATTCAGTTTCTCAACCATTGCCTACCCAATCCATACAATCTCTATCGGTTGTATAACAAAGTCAACTAGTACACCAGAATAGCTTTCCATCACCTAAGCCTACCCCGCAACCTTCCATACCATCCAAGTCAGTGGCAGACCCGGGAGTACTTCGAAATGGTGATCATAAAGCTAGGGATCACGTGGGTTGTCTCTATGATCAATGAATCACAAAACTCTCTCGTTACACTCTCTGAGCCCTGCTCTCCCCAATTGACCCAGGTCCTTCAGAATCCGCTCTCTCGACCTTATGCATTCCCTCTCCCTGAAACTGACCCCTCATCGGACATGCAATCAGTTGAAGTAGCCACCATGATCTACACCGTTAAAGCCCAATTTGAAGCGAAGATGTCAAAAGCATGGGTACCTACAAACTCAGAGGTCGGGGTATTCGAGGTCAATGAAGAACCTTTGGGGTCACCAACCGCTGATGAAGGAGAAGTTCAGGAAGCCCCTGAAGTGTGGGAAGAAGGCGGGCAGGCAATGACTGATGATTTGGAGGAGATAAACTTGGAAGATGAGACCGACCCAAGGTCGACTTTCATTTCAGATGAAAAAGAAAACTACATCGCCTTCCTACAAGGAAATCTAGTTATCATGAGATGCCTGGTCTCGATCCCCAAGTCGTGGTACATCGGCTTAATATTGACCCATCCTTCAAGCCTGTAAAGCAGAAATCAAGAAGGTTCCAGCCTGATCTTGAAATTCAAATCAATGCTAAAGTTAGTAGACTCAGGGAAGCCAACTTTATCCGAGAGGTCAAGTACCCGAAATGGGTCGCCAACATCTTGCCGGTTAAGAAGAAGAACGAGCAAATCAATGCTTGCATTGATTTTTGTGATCTGAATGCTGCTTGCCCAAAGGATGACTTCCCATTACCATTCACAGATATGCTTATTGATTCCACAACCCATTATCAAATCTTCTCCTTCATGGACAGGTATTCAGGGTGCATCAGATAAGGATGGCACCAGAGGATGAGGAGGCCACAGCTTTCCTGACTCCAAAAGGGGTTTTCTGTTATACAATGATGCCTTTCAAATTGAGGAATGCAGGTGCTACCTATCAACGAGCCATGACTACCATCTTTAAAGATATACTGCATAAGGAGGTGGAATGTTATGTAGATGACTTAGTGGTGAAATCAAAAGAAAAGGACGCCAATATGCATGACCTGAAGCAAGTGTTCGAGCGATTCCACCTGCACTAGCTCAAAATGAACCCCTTTAAATACGCCTTCAGCGTGCGTTCAGGAAAATTCTTAGGGTTCATTGTCAGGTATGGAGGATTGGAGATCAAGCCTGTCAAGATCAAGGCAATCTGAGAATTGCCACCACCAATGACACTTCGAGAACTCTGTTCTCTACAGGGCCAGCTTGCTTATATTCAAAGATTCATTTCCAATCTCTCAAGTCATTGTAACACATTCACATACCTATTAAAGAAAGACTTGCCTTTCATATGGGATGAGACATATCAGGCAGCCTTGGATGATATCAAAGAGTATATGCTAAGCTCGCCCGTACTCGCCATGCCAGTGCTAGGGAAGCCCCTCATTTTGTACGTGACCGCCCTTGATGAGTCACTTGGTGCATTCCTGATACAAAACAATGAAGAAGGGAAAGAAACTGCCCTATATTATCTCAGTCGTAGAATGCAGGGAGCTAAGAAGAACTACCTACCAATCGAGAAGATGTGCCTGGCCTTGATCTTTGTGGTCCAGAAGCTCTGTCATTACTTGCTCGGTCATGAAGTCTAGCTCATCTCAAAAGTTGATCTTGTTAAGTTCCTCATGACGCATCCTTGCCTATCGAGGCACCTGGCAAAATGGTCACTATTACTAATGGAATTCAACATCATATATGTACCGCAGAAAGCCATCAAAGGTCAAGCTTTGGCAGATTTCCTAGCGGCACATCCCCTACCGACAGAATCTCCCCTATCGAGTGATCTCCCTAATGGGGAAGCATTTTGCGCTGAGTCAGCTTACGATTGGAAGATGTATTTTGACGGGGCCTTTCAATCTAAACGAGGTGGTGCTGGCATAGTGTTTTCAAGATGGTGTCATCCCCTTGTCTTTCTCTCTCACAAAGACTAGCTCTCACAATGAGGCTAAATATCAGGATCCCATAATAGACTCAAGATTGCCTTAGACCTGGACTTGGAATGGCTAGCTGTTTTCGGCAATTCTGAGTTGGTGATACAATAGCTCAAAGGGATATATGATGTAAAAAAAGACAGCTTCAAGCCCTATCATGACACTGTTAAGACCTTGATGGCGAACCTCGATGACCTTTCCTTAAAGCGCATCCCCAGAAGGCTAAATTCCCATGTTGATGTCCTCGCCAAGCTCAGTGCCACTATCCAAGTCTCCTCAAAAGAACTCACGCCTATATGGGTAGTAGAGTAGGGGCACATCGAGCTAGTTAAAGAGCTAGATGGAAACGATGAGAGGATTCTTTTCTCAAAATTCCCTCCTTACCCATTTGGGGCACTCCTCGCTGCCAAGGATGCCCTCGAAGCTGAAAGAGGGGCAAAGCAGTTCCAAGGCTATAAGTCTGAGAAACAAGAGGTGGAGATCTTTGATCCAATATGCATCGAGATTGAGCAAGTTGAGAATTGGAGGTAACCCATAATCAACTTTATTAAACACGGTTGGCTACCGGACGATCACATTGAGCGCAACAATATAGAAAGAATGCCCACCAAGTATACTCTTCTTAAAGGTGATGTTCTCTTCCGTCGTTCCTTTGACGGAATCCTTCTCAGATGTGTGGACTCAAAGGGGGCAACGCACATACTAGAAGAGGTGCATGCCAGGATCTACAGACTACACCAATTGGGCCCCAAACTCTATGAGCGCATACGTAGGTTGGGGTATTACTGGCCATAAATGGTCATGACTCGTTGGCATACGCCAAGAGATGCCAAGTATGCCAAATACACTCAAACCTCATTCAACAGCCACCAGAGCCTCTGCATCCTACAATGATGTCATGGCCCTTCTCACATTGGGGCATGGACATTGTGGGACCAATCGACCCTCCCTCAGCATTGGGCCACACCTTCATCTTAGCTGCCACAGATTACTTCTCCAAATGGGCTGAAGCGATCCCCCTCAGACATGTCTTTCAGGCATTAGTGGCCAACTTCATATGACATCACATCATTTGCTGATTCAGTGTGCTAGGGCGCAAGCCTTTATGCATGTGCGAGGGTCCAAGGGTGAGTGACACAAACTTTGCACTTTACTTGTCGATGCATAGATGCCCTTAGCCTATATGTATGGGGTTGGGCTCGATGCTCACTATTTTTTTTTATGATTCGCAATGTAAACTCATTTTCTCGAGTTACATCGGGCAGCATGCATTCGGCAGTGCAACAATTATTTTCAACCATTAGGTGTTGCACGGCAAATTATAGTGGTTGGAGTAGTTCATGACTGTAGGGAAAGTGATTTTTTTATTTTCAGTTGTTAGTGATTGTTTTAATAGTGACAAATCTTCAATTAAAAAGTTCCCATGTACTCTCTAAATGTTAAATTTGTTAAATCGTATTTTTCTAGAAATTATATTAGTTTTTATTTTATTTTATTTTCAATGATGTTGTGAAGTTGTATATGTAATTTTATGGGATAAAAAGTTATAAAACTGCTAGGTGGTTAGTAGTTATTGTTGTAAGTTGGTAGTTATTCTAATAAATATGGTTGTAAGAACCTCTATTTAAAGAGAGGTGAGTGGTGGGAAAATTGGGTTACATATATCAAGTTTATAATTTTGTGTACCCCATTATTCATCATTGAATGAAAAGTTTTTCTTGCACCTCATCTTGATTGTTCTTATTCTATCTCTTTAGTTGTGAGTCTTGAGCTAGTGTGACATTGTTATGCTAACTGAGAAGCGGATCGTTCCAATATTGTGGCATTTAGCTTTCTCCATAATAGCTAGGGGTCTAATCCCCCTATTTAAATAAGTCCAATTCCCCTATTTAAACACCTTTTTTCTTATTGGTTTTCCCTCTCTTGTTACTTTCTCTCAATCAAAATTAAAAGCAAACTTTGGTGCTTCACTATTCCAGTGGATTCAATAGGCGAAATTACACCGGCCCATAGCATAGTACCTCCAGGGCATTTAAAAATAATTTCAAGAAAAATAAAAAGAACTATAAAAAATAGGGATTTATTATACATATTTGGCAAAGATTGGTGAGTATATTTTGCCACAATCGCAGTTTTATAATTTCTGTTTTGGACTTTTAAACATATCTCAAACCATAAATTAGGTTCTTTTAAACGCATTATTCCGGTGTTTGACATTTTTAGATTAGAAGCATGCTTGGCCCTGTGCATCCTTAACCCCCCCCTCCTCTGCGGAGCTCTTTGACAATTTAGTTAGTTAGGTGGAGGAGTATGCTCGCCGTTGGCATATTGGCCCATTTTGCTCTTTGGATTCAGATTTTTAGGAGTCGCTTTTTCTAGAAAAGACTGGCAATCGTATTTGGCTCGTTTAGAATTGACATTTCTATTGAAATTGAGATTTCTATGGGATTCCTGAATGCTCATTTTAAGCATAAATTTTGGAAATCTCAATTCAACCAAAATAAGTGGAATTGACATTTCATAGAAATACCCATTTTGTTGTTGAAGAATGAAAACATATTAAAATTTTAGAGAGAAAAACTATATCGAATTTTAAAAAGAGAAAACAAATTAAAGTTTTAGAGAGGGAAACAATATCAAATTTTAGAGAGAGAAAGTATATTAATTTTTAGAGAAAAAATACATGAATTTTTTCGAGAGATAAACTATCTCAAACGTCAAGTTTTAAATAGAGTATCTCAAAATTTTAGAGAAAGAAACTATCTCAAATCTTAAGTTTTAGAGAGAGAAAGTTCTTAAAATTTTAGTAAGAGAAACTATACTAAAGTTTAGAGAGAAATATCTCAAAAATTTTAGAGAGAGAAACTATCTCAAAAATTTTGAGAGAGAAATATCTCAAAAATTTTAGAGAGAGAAACTATCTCAAATTTTAAGTTTTAGAGAGAGTATATTAAAATTTTAAAGATTAGAAACTATGTCAAATTTTAAATCGAAAAAATACCTGAAATTTTTTAAAAAGAGTAACTATCTCAAATTTTAAGTTTTAGAGAGAGAAACTATCTTAAAACTTTCGAGAAAGAAACTATATCAAATTTTAGATAGAGAAAGTACCTAAAATTTTAAGAGAGAGAAGCTATTTTAATATTTTTAGATAGAGAAAGTATATTAAATTTTAAGTTTTAAAGAGAGTATATTAAAATTTTAGAGAAAGAAACTACTTGAAAATTTTATAGAGAGAATTTAACTCAAAACTAAAGTTTTAAAGAGATAAAGCATATTAAAATTTTAGAGATAGTAACTATATAAAATTTTAGAGTGAAAAAGTACCTAAAATTTCTTAGAGACAAAAACTATCTCAAATTTTTTAGAAAGAAACTATTTTAAATTTTAAATAGAGAAAGTACCTTAAATTTTTAGAGAGAGAAATTATATCATATTTTAGAGATAGAAACTACTGAAATTGTTTGGAGAGTGAAATCATCTCACCTATTTTTATAGAGAGAAATTATCTCAAATTTTAAATTTTAGAGAGAGAAAGTATCTCAAAATTTTAGAGAGAGAAGTTACATCAAATTTTATAGAGATAAAGTATTTAAAATTTTTAAAGAGAGAAACTAATCAAATTTTAAGTTTTTGAAAGAGAGTGTATTTAAATTTTAGAGAAAAAACCATATCAAATTTTAGAGAGAGAAACTATCTCAAAATTTTTAGAGAGAGTGAACGAAGATTTGCATTTCTAAAAAAAGATATTCTAGACAATCCAAATAGTGAATTTGCATTTTCTTGGTTTCTACCAGATGTAATCCAAACTGCAAACACCACATTCTAGGAAATGCCAATTCCAGTAAATACCAATTTCAGGATACACTTTTCCATAGAATTGAAAACTCCAAGAAACCAATATTAATCTTTTCCTTTTTCCCTCTTAATCTCTCACTCACATACTCTCTCTCCCCCATCCCCCTCTCTCTCTTCACTCGCCCCCAAACCCTCTCTCCAAACCCGTTGCTAAAAAATACATGTTTATTTGATTATGCAACTTCAATTCTACCGATCCTTGCTTTTGTCAGATTAACCAATTGACAAGGGTAATCCATCGCTTTTGATTCTGCAACTTCAGTTCTAGTTACTGGAGAGAAAGGAGACTTGTTTGAGAGAATCATGAGAAAATGGGGTTGATGCCTCAGCTTATAGCATTATGGTCACAGGGCTTTGGAAAAATGCTTGTCAAAGGCTCATCATTAAATAGCAAAGTGCCTCTGAATCGCCCATCATCATTAAGGGGGCACTGTAAAATTGGATTATTTCGGGAGTTGCATATGCCTTTGAATAAGATAATTGAAAATCGGCATTTGGCTTCATTTTTGGGTGGTTATCTCTTGTCAATTCAATGCTTGAGTTGGCTGGGAAGGTTTTCTCACAAGGATAGGCGGCAAGATGAGAGAGAGGTGAGTGAAAGATTTTAGCGTCATTCATTAAAATGTTTGAGATGAAAATATATTATAAAATAAGGTCATATGGGTCTGAAAGATATAGTTTTTGAAAAATTAATGACGCTCGATAGTTTTAAATCCATAGATCTACTAAAAAATGGTACACCAAATTAGAGTTTACTAAAATATTTCCCCTAAAAAATACAACATAACATTCACAAACAATTCGTATTCTCAAAAGTTCCTTCTATTTTCACATGAAAACAAACAATTGAGCCAAAAACGTTTTAAAATAAATAATTGAGCCAAAAGCATGGTGCGCTTTATGTTTGTCGAGGAAGTTTGTCAATCCTTTCTTATATGGTTCTCTCCTCAATAATCAATCAATTATCTTAGACCCGTTTGATTTTTTGGATTTCGCTTTTTTATAGAACAGGTGGACCAATCGTATTTGGTTCGCTTCGAATTGACATTATGTTCGAATTGAGATTTCCGTGGGATTCATAATAACTCATTTTAAGCCCAAATTTTGGAAATCTCAATTCCACCAAAATAGGTGGAATTGACATTTCATGGAAACCACCCATTTTTTTATGGACCCATCAATGTGCTGCGGTAAGTTAGATTGAACGTAACACTAGAGGCGCTAAAAACCTATGCTATTTGCTTCTAAAGAACAAAAACATATTAAAATTTTAGAGAAGAAAACTATATCAAATTTTAAAGAGAGAAAATATATTAAAATTTTAGAGAGGGAAACTACATCAAATTTTAGAGAGAAAAAAACATATTAAAATTTTCCAGAGAGAAATTATATCAAATTTTTAGAGAGAAACTATCTCAAATTTTCAAAGAGAAACTATCTCAAATTTAAATTTTTAGAGAGAGCATCTTAAAATTTAAAAGAGAGAGATAAACTATCTCAAATCTTATATTTTATATCTTAAAATTTTATAGAAAGAAACGATATTAAATTTTAAAGAGATGAACTAAAAAACGTTTAGAGAGAAATATCTCAAAACTTTAAGAGGGAGAAACTATCTCAAATTTTAAGTTTTAGAGAGAGAGTACAGTAAAATTTTAAAGATAGAAACTATATCAAATTTTAGATAGAGAAACTACCTGAAATTTTTAGAGAGAGAAACTATCTCAATTTTAATTTTTAGAGGGATAAAATATCTTAAAACTTTAGAGAGAGAAAGTAAATCAACTTTTATATAGAGAAAGTACCTGAAATTTTAGAGAGAGCAACTATTTCAAAAAATTTAGATAGAGAAACTATCTCAAATTTTTAGTTTTAGAGAGAGAAAGTATATCGAATTTTAGATATAGAAAGTACCTGAAATTTTTACAAAAAGAAACTATTTCAAATTTTTAGATAGAGAACTATATCAAATTTTAAGTTTTAGAGAGAGAAAGTATATCAAATTTTAAGTTTTAAAGCGAGAATATATTAAAATTTTAGATAAAGAAACTATCTGAAAAATTTAGAGAGAGAAAACATCTCACAATTTTAGAGAGAGTAACTATATCAAATTTTAAAGTGACAAAGAATCTAAAATTTCTTAGAGAGATAAACTATCTTAAAAATTTTAGAAAAAACTATCTCAAATTTAAAGTTTTAGATAGAGAAAGTACTTTAAAAGTTTAGAAGAGAAACTATATCATATTTTAGAAAGAGAAACTACATGAAATTTTTTAGATAAGAGAAACTATCTCAAAGTTTTTAAATAGAGAAACTATCTCAAATTTTAAGTTTTAGAGAGAGAAAGTATCTCAAAATTTTAGAAAGAGAAACTATATCAAATTTTAGAGAGGGAAAGTATCTAAAAATTTTTAGAGAAACTATCTCAAAAATTTTAAAGAGATAACTATTTCCAATTTTAAGTTTTTGAAAAAAAGCATGTTCAAATTTTACAAGAAAAACAAATATCAAATTTAGAGAGAGAAACTCTCTCAGAATTTAGAGAGAGAGTGAGACTATCTTAAACTTCGAGTTTTAGAGAGAGATAGCATATCAAATTTTGTTACCAAACAATGGACATCAAAATGATTGTAAAGAAACAATAAATTTTTCATTGCATATCCAAACAAGAGATTTGAGGAATCTGTGACAAGAATATTTGATATTAAAAATCCATAGATTTTTTTGGATATTCAAAATTTCTAATTTCCTCCTATCCAAACAGGTCCTAACAATTCTCTCTCTTTGTTAAAGGGAATTATATTGTAACAAATTGAAATTGGATTTCTGGTTCCTGCACTATTTTCTTTCTCTAAAACTTTTCTCTCTTTGCCGGAGGGAAACTTATCTTGCATCACTTGGTTCCCTTTCTTTATCTGGATGGATACTTGTTTCTCTCTTTTCCTTGAGTAGAGATTTGTCTTAGAAGGAAGTGTTTTAAGAGTTGATGGTCATTTACAAATATTTATTAGATGTTAGGCTGAAGAGAGAGAGAGAAAAAAAAATCTTCTCCAGCTACCTTTGTTGATGTTATTCTAGAGAGATAGAGAGAGACGTGTAGCTGGCTTGGTGTTTGAAAAGGGTGCAAGATCTATTTCTTGACATTGCATGGAGGAAACGATAGAGAAAAAGAGAGACGATTTGCATTTTCAGAAAAAAGATATTCGAAGTAATCCAAACAGTGAATCAATATTTTCCAAGCTTCTGCTAAATGCAATCCAAACAATATACATCATATTTTAGGAAATGTCAATTGGAGTAAATACTAATTCTAGGATACACTTTTCCACAGTATTAAAAATCCAAAAAACTAAACAAGCCCTTAAAAGGCCATTTGATTACCATGTCAAATTGTTATTTGGACAAATTTGACACTTCGTAGCCATCAATTTAACCTTGAATGGTGGTTTGATTGACAAATTTAAATTAATTCTCAAGCATAATGATTCCCAAATTGAGTTATCTTGGAAGTCCTAGTTGTTTTATAAAGAATTTAAGTGGGCTCTTACATTCTCTCTCCACCTTGAGCACCATTACCACCCCCACACCATCACCACCAGGACTCCTCTATCACCATTGCCTAGCTGCCACGACCACTACCATCTGACCAACAGTCCATCACTGCCAGTATATCATCACTGCCACCTAGCCAACAATACCAAGCTGCGACCTCTGCCTCCACTGTACCACCACCATTACCACAGTACCGCACCAGCTAATTCACCTCGCCGCTGATTAGCCACCACAACCACCATTACCATACCACTATAACCGTCGCCTCTGCCTCCCTTCCACCACCACCACCACCACTTCCCCACATCAGTACTACCAAAACACCACCGCCCATCCACCTCCACCACCAATGCTGATTCACTATTACCACCTCTATTGCCACCAATATTGTCATCACACAACGATGGCAATGACCACAACCGCTAGCCCACCCACCACCAACATCACACTGTGACTACCGTTATTGTCAAATTATACTACCACTATCACACTCACAATACACGGCCACCAAACACAACATAATAACAATTTTATCAAGAAAATCAAGCACCCATTGAGAGCAAATGATAGTTGACGAAATTGCCATTTGGC
Organism: Amborella trichopoda; assembly: GCF_054954075.1. Taxonomy (NCBI): domain Eukaryota; kingdom Viridiplantae; phylum Streptophyta; class Magnoliopsida; order Amborellales; family Amborellaceae; genus Amborella; species Amborella trichopoda. The sequence goes on from NC_142347.1 coordinate 28,435,060, forward strand.
CAATTACAAAAGTTATTTTGGCCAATTTTGTTCAAGTTTTCAAATTATTTTTTATCAATCTGTCATCCATTGCCTATCTTCATAAATGGAAAAATGAGCTGCTGGCATACTTTAAAGCAGAGCAATGGTTCATCTCTACCATCCATTTGATGAGTAAACGTGGGTGGCCGATCTGTGTGCCGTAAACCATTAACACACTTACGGAAGTTTCCACTCCAAAAACCAAAAACTTCTAAGAATTGCATAGCAACAAGAAGAGTGCACCTCACAAAAATGAGAAATGTGCACTTCCACAAACCCCTCAAATGGAAGCGCTAGCTTCTCAAAGAATGAAAACTGCACATTTCTCATGTTACCTCGCCTTTTATTTTATTTTTTCAAATCATATCAAACTTCAAGTTTTGGTGTGAGTTCAACTCATTGGAGCCCATCTGTAAAAAAAAAAAAAAAAAAATTCTATAAATTAAAATATCCAAAATATCCCTTAAAAAATTTGGAATATTTTAGTTATTTTATTTTTTCAAATTATTTTTAAAATATTTTTACATTTACATGTGATTCAGAAATATAGATAATCAAATCCAAGCTTAATCCAATACATAGAAAAATTAAAATACTAAAAAACACACTCACTTTCAAATCTCCAAGTTTTGAAACCTCTAGGTTTATCAAACGTAGATTTCCATAATCCCTAAGAATTACAGATAGGTTACTAAACAACATTTTCCATGTTCACGTATCAAATCTTGCATCAATCTTCCAGCTTCCAAACTCGCATAGTCCCCAATTTTCCAGCTTCCAATTCTCAGACACCCTAAGGTTTCTACCAAAATATCCTACCGAGTTGCTTCTTGATTGTTTAATAATGGTCAAAAGGATAAATTTGAAACGCCTATGATGAAACTAAACATACCACCTCCATTTTCATGTTTACTTTCTTCTTTTTGCACATGCCCCATTAGCAAGTAGGACATACCAACAGCAGAGTGTAGTACTCAACAGAAGTTTGAAAGATTAAAATTCCAATAGGAATACGAATATTCCATAACTCAAGCACATTCATTAAAAAGAATTTGAGATCCATCATTATTCTCTTGCATAGCACAAAGCATTAAGGATATCACCACCCGGATCACAAGCAACAACAACATAATGTATCCTTTCCCTGAAATTTCCATTCCCTTCTCAATACATTATTACACTGTACACCCACACCGTTGTATTGTTATTCACAAAGATAAGAAGTGTGTGATGGATCAAAACCTATCCCACCAAAATAAAAAATTTGAAAGGGTTTCTTTCTCATCCAGCTTCATAGTAATGCACTAATATATTAGTGATCCATGTATACTGTTTACTCTTACTACCACTGAATCATTGGTAACTTCCGTACCCGTTGAACTTCATATGACCTTGCGATCCCAAGGATATGGGCGTACAGATCAATTTATGTTTATATTGTATCACCCAACAAGGTGGTGTATGGAAGCCAAAGGTGTTTATCAGTCATTGTTTCTTGTTCTTAATTTGATGATGGCCATCATCTACATGAAGCGGTCGCCATCGTCATCACCTGCATGGCTTCAATTTCAAATCATGATTTTCAGGAGGCCCTTGAGAAAAGCCCAAAAATCTATCATACCCTTACATCCCTAGTTTTAAGAATATACATACCTTTTACGCTTGCTTTTGACAGCAGAAGATGAAGAAGGGTTGCTATGCCAGTTCCTCTTTCTCTGGTTGATAAACCAATTATTGATCTGCTTCAATTGCAAACCCGTTTCCTGCACTAGCCTTACCTTTTCATCCTCCTGAGAATCAAACATTACGAGGAATTAAGGGGCCATCTTCTACGATAAGAACAACTATTAAACAGCCCATGCGACATAATAAGAGTAAACAGCCCGTGCGTTGCACAGAATTTTAAAAATTCGATCTAATAGAATAATTAATAATAAACCAAACACCATTATCATCATAATTTGAACCTTATCCCAACTATTTGGAGCTAATAAATCAAACACAAATAGACAAAATATAATTTTGTTACAATAGAATGAGAGACATGTGAAGAAAGAGAGCAACCATTGCTCAAAATCAATACTAAACATCGATATTACAGTAACGTACATGTGTATACATCACAATAATGTACATATGTATATATTATACATATAAATTTATAATACTTAATTTACCATTATGCATTATACACATAATTTACCATTATATTATGATAATTATACAATTCTAATTAGTAACGCATCATATTATTATAAGGGATTGTCTATAAAGAGCCCCTTTATCTTTTGTACAAGGATGTCACAATCACTCTTGCCCCTTAAATTTCAAAATGGGTGGTTGTAATAGTATCATTGAATAGATAAAAAATAGGTAGTTGTAATAGTATCATTGAATAGACACAAAGTTCCAAAAAAAACAAATTTCTGGAACTTGGATGACTCACCTTAAATCATCCAATTTGATATCTAATGAGTGGGAATAGTTGTGACCTCCTTGTAATAAATCTTAATGGTCTCTTTGTAGACAATCCCTTATTATATTACAATTATAACTAATTCAACTACAAATACTATTAATTTTATTGGAACTAAATAATTAAATTATATTTGAGATTGAGATGAGAGGTCCTAAAAATAATGTGCATGCTTATCATATAAGACAGAATGGACCCTATCTCCAAAGAGAGAGATTCATAAAAATAATGTGTAAGAGATAGAGGAGATAAGAGGGAAAGAAGTCCTGAAAATAATATGCATGAGAGAATAGAGAGACGTGGTACATCTAAATTTAATAAAGAGAGACATTTATGGTGTGGAGGAGAGAGAGAGAGAGAAAGATAAAGAGAGAGAGAAAGAGAGAGGGCATGAGAGGGAAGGGGTGTAGAGAGACAAAGAGGGGGAATACGGAGAGAGGGAAAGAGACTGCTATGGCGAGAGAGGGAGGATAGGAGAGAGGAAGGTGTGAGATAGTTACGTAGGGGGAGCAAGGTAGTTTTCTTTTTCAAAACCTCATAAAATCTTGAGAAAGTATAAAATTAAAGAAATATCTCCTAAAATTAAAAAAAATGAGGAAGAGAGAAGTTTGAAGTATGAGTTAATACATAGATATGCATTAATTAATAAAAACAAGAAATCTTAAAATTGGAGAGAGTTATCATATTAAATAAGAGAGAGACGGTCTTTAATGCATTAATTACTAAAAGAAAGAGTAACCTTAAAATTGGAGAGAGTTATCATATTAAATAAGAGAGACGGTCATTAAAGAAAATCATTAAAGAAAAAAACTAAGAACAAAGCAAGAATTACTTAAAAAACAAAAGGACAAAAGACGAAGAGAAAATGACATTTGTCGTGAAAATAATAAGGGTCTTCTGCTCGCTTAATATATAATAATAATATAATAGATATAGTATTTTACATCTAAAGCTAGTGGCACCATAATCCAATGAGCAACAATAAGGTATAGTCTAAGGATCTCTAGGGTCATCATCATCAATGTTACCTAGATATGTACATGGGTTTCTAATTCCAATGAGCACCAAGTATCCAGTACTTCGGACTAGAAAGCAAATCGGTAAGACATATCCATACCATCAACATTTTATACTTATCCAGCAGACTTCTAATGTATATATAATAAATATTTCATATTTATCACATAAATATGGCTAGTACAGCAATAGACCATACAAAATTGGCACATGCGATACATGATTCTTCATGTCGATATGGTGTCTATGCATCAACACATGTCAAAACATGTACTTCAGCAAGAATGAAGTGTGAGGGTAACATAAATCATCATTTATGATGCACGGTGATGGATAGAGAACAGGGCCCACAGGTATAGAACAAGACCCCAATGGTGGTCCACTCTCAATGACTGGCCATTCCATGAGATGATAACACGAAAGGGCTATGGTTTTCCATGGCGGATTGAATTATAGTATGGTTTACTTGCAAGTGATTGAGAGTTAAGCTCAGTTTGAAATTGCATACTTTAGTAAGTAATCTGGGTTTGAACTTGCATCCTCAAGTTTGAGGTAACTAGAGGCTTCCAATTGAGCTATAAGGTCAAACTCCCTATAAGACTGGACTTACTGTTGGGTATGGCCACTTGGAATGCGACTGCCACCAAGCCTTTAAAAGTGATGTTGTATCTCCAGGAAGTTTTCCAGCTCTTCTTTTGCGCAAAATTTCCTCTCTTATGTCTACTATCTTCTCTTTATAGCCCTGTGAAACCATACATAGTAGATTAGAAAACTTGAACCTGAAAATGGTACCAAGCATCCTTAACAAATAATTAAAAATTTTAATACTGAAAAGATGAATTCATCTCCAATTATAAATGTCAAAAGATTCTATGTTCCCGCAAAGAACCTCTGTTTACTAAGACTTCGAAGTCCTAGTAAACAGAGGTTCTTTGTGGGAACATTGAGGATGTAACGTCATCACCCTTGCAATCTACCTCAAAAAAAGGAAAATTTCAAATGCACTTCGTGCTAAAAAACTCTTTACCCTTGCAATCAACCTCAAAAAAAGGAAAATTTCAAATGCACTTCAAGTGCTAAAAAAATCTTTACCCTGCAATCAACCTCAAAGAAAGGAAAATTTCAAATGCACTTCACGTGCTAAAAACAATAACGACCTAAGATTAAACAAAGGCCCTCCAATTTTTTTAAGGGCCAGATCTAAGTGTCTACGAACTCAAAATTTTGAAAGAAAAAACAACAATCACCTAGAGATTTTTAGGTGGACCAAAAAATCTCAGATCGAAAAAATCCCTCCTAAATATCACCAAGTAATTTTTTCAGGGCCAGATCTTAGTGTCTACGAACTCGAAATTTTGAAAGAAAAAACAACAATCACCTAGAGGTTTTTAGGTGGACCAAAAAATCTCAGATCGAAAAAATCCCTTCTAAATATCACCAAGTAGCTCTTTCACCAAAAGAAATAAGTTTACAGTGTGCCCTAGAAGGGCAGCTTTACATGCTCATTATAAATGATGACAACCATCGACAAATGCAAATAACAAAAATACCTAGATGAACCTATGTTGATAGACATAAAGATATGACTGAAGCACTCAGTTTGGGCTAACACCAATAATGTAAAATAACTGTCCCTTGGACTCATCTCGACCAATGAAATAGACAATGATAGAGAATGAGACCCACCAAATAGGACATGACTTCAATGGTGAGCCCCACTCTCTCTCTCTCTCTCTCTCTCTCTCTCTCTCTCTCTCTCTCTCTCATATATATATATATATATATATATATATATTGTGTGGTTTGCATAAAGTTGCAACCTTAACAGACAAAGTAAGGCGCACCTCCAAAATTTGTCAAAAGATGCAATTTTGGTGTCGAAAATTCTAAGAATGCCTCAAGAATCTATTTTCATCTCGAATTATAAAATTTTAAACTCCAAAAATAGTCCATATTAAGCAAATCTATAAACACATGAAAATCTTGAAAATGGATAGTCTAGATAATGTGTTGCAAGATATAATATTTTGGAATTTAAAATCTTATTTTTTCTACATCCATACATCTTGATGTCAAGATGATCAATTAGATGAATGGTCTTCTGATGACAAAACAACATTTTCTAGTGGCTTTTTGCGTTGCATCTTAATTCTCCAATAGAAGATGTCCACCTCATATAAGCTTTTTCCATATATCTTTATAAATAAATAAATATATATATATATATATATGGAGAGTCTAAGGTCGGCCCGCTAGCTTACAACTACAGTAAATGTCCAATGGCTCATATTGAATCTAAGTTGATCCAGTGGTCACGATTGCATTTCGTGTTTGAATTTTAACTTTTTTTACAAATCAAATTCACTTGAAATTTTGAACGCCTACTCTTGAAAAATAAGAGATCCTAATAAAAATATTAAAAAATAATTTGTAATTAATAAATTGACCAAAATACCCTTAAAAGTTACAGGTGTATTTTGGTCAATTTAATTTTTACGAATAATATTTTTAATATTTTTATTAAGTACGCCTTGATGAGAAGAGTGGAAGTTCCAACTTTCAAATGATTTGTATTAGAAGAGAAAAGATTAAAACTAAAATACAAAATATATTCACAACCATCAAATCGGCTAGATTCAATCTGACCATTGGGCTTACACTATTTCATCAGCTAGTGGGCTGAAAGAATCTTTTTCTATATATATATATATATATATATATATATATATATATATATATATATATATATATATAATCAAGATATGATCTTACAAAAATTAGAAAAAATAGATGGAAATATCTCAGAATTAGGAAAAATTATTGAGATAGATCTAGATCCTAAAACAAAGGAACTATTGATCGAAGTAAAAAACCTGAACAAAAAACAAATAATATCTGAACCCATTTCTTTTCCAAAACTCCATTAAACTAGGATGAAGCCGATAAAATACATTTTGACACAGAAAACTACTGTACAAAAAACCTTGAGATCATGAAAAATGAAGCTCAACAGACCAAAAATTTAATTTAAAATGATGAAAGTTGGTTCAGTGTTACGGACGGTAGAAAACTGTTCATAGCAAATTTTGAAGTATCCTACAAAAGAATTAAACAACAGTTGGCTGAAGTCCATGAGTTCCTAGACAATTGCATAAAACAACAACTGGACGTCCCACAATATCTAATTCTTTTTGATGAACCAGAAGGACCAGATAGTCCAGTACCGAACTTCAGCTTCAACAGTAGAGCCGAAGCCAACATACAAAATATGATGGAAGACTGACACACGGAAGCAAGATGGGAACCAAGACAAGACTAAACCAGTAATTTTCTGAGAAAGAAGATCGAAAGAAAAGATTTTCTCATATAAAATATATGCATATGCAAAAAAATCTACCTTGCAATAAATACTAAGCTACGAGTTTTTTGCAGTATACTATCAAAAAAAAAGAATCTTTTTTCATGTACACTATGCAAGTGAGACTTACCATATGATCGTGAGATGGACCACTCGACTGCAAACACTATTCAGCACCCGAGTCCATATGAATAGTAAAAACATTATTCCATTAGAAATACTATTCATAAATTTTTGATGAGTCACCTAACCAAACACTGTAGCCAACAATAATCGTTTGATGAGTCATCCAACTGCCCTCACTATAGCCAGTACGTGGCTTCACCAAAAATGACCGACAACTGTCTTTCGAGTACATTCACGTGAAAGTTATCTGATACGGTAAGTCTCACTTGCATAGTGGACTTCAAAGGGTACATGAAAAAAGATTCCTTCTGTTGAATAGTATAGTGCAAAAAACTCGTAGCTTAGCATTTATTGCAAAGCAGACTTTTTTGCATAGGCATTTAGTATATGCATATATTTTATATAAGAAAATCTTTTCTTTCGATCTTCTTTATCTGAAAACTACTGGTTTATTCTTGCCTCGGGTCCCATATTGCTTCTGTGTATAAGTCTTCCATCATATTTTGCATGTTGGCTTCAGCTATACTGTCGAAGCTGAAACTCGGCACTGGATTATCTGGTCCTTCTAGTTCATCAAAAGGAATTAGATATTTTGAGACGTCCAATTGGTGTTTTATGCAATTGTCCAGGAACTCTTGGACTTCTACCAACTGTTTAGTTCTTTTGTAGGATACTTCAAAATTTGTTCATAGGATACTTCAAAATTTGTTATGAACAGTCTTCTATCATCCGTAACACTGAACCAACTTTCATAAATTTTAAAGTAAATTTTTTGTCTGTTGAGCTTCATTTTTTATGATCTCAAGATTTTTTGTACAGTAGTTTTCTGTATCAAAAAGTATTTTATCGGTTTCATCTCAGTTTATAGAGCCAAAAGAGAAATCAATATCTGTGGCATTTTTCAAAAGCCAAATCTGATAAGGTAGAAAAAACCTTTCTCGGCCAGTTCAGCCTAATATATATATATATATATATATTAATATTAGAGAGAGAGAGAGGTATATGTTAAAGTATTCACACTATAGAGCACTTTATAATTGTACTCAACAAATTCTAGACATCTCTATACCTAGTTCTGAATACAATATTTTTTAGTAAGGGTATTTTTGGTCATTATGAAGGGCATGACATTATCAACATGGGGTTTGACATCACCCACATGGAGTATTAAATGCCACTAGTTTCTATATATAGTTTCTTATAGAAATACTTTTTCTACCCATCCTAATGACCAAAAATACCCTTACTAAAAAATATTGCATTACAAAACAAGGATAATATAAATGTACAGATTTTATTGAGTACAATAATAAAATGCTCTATAGTATGAACACCCTAACATTAGCCTATATATATATAGGGATTGTATACAATGAGACCATTTACTTTTGATACATAGATATTACAATTATTTATAACCTTCAGATGTGAAATCTAATAGCTTACGCGTGTCACAAAGTTCGAGAAAATCTGAACTTTAAGCTTGGCCAATAAAATAAATCCAACCATTTACATCCAATGGTCAATATTAATTATGACCACCATGTACCAAAGATAAATGGTCTCATTATATACTTTCCCATATATATGTCTATATATATGTCTATATATATATATATATATATATATATATATATATATATATATATATATATAAAAGGTTATGTCAGGGTGCTCATACTATGGAGTAGTTTATCATTGTACTAAACAATTTTGGACACTTCTATACTCTTGTTTTTTATATAAATTACTTTTTTAATAAGGGTATTTTTAGTCATTAAGAAGGATGTGATGTCATCCACATGGGGTGTGACATCACCCACATGGAGCACCATGTGGGTGATGTCACACCCCATGTGGATGACGTTACATCCCTCTTAATTACCAAAATGCCCTTGCTAAAAAAAACTGCATATACAAAATAAGGGTATATATGTGTCTAATTTTGTTGAGTACAATGATAAATTGCTTCATAGTGATATATATATATATATATATATATATATATATATATATATATATATATATATGTGGCAAAGTTTATATAAGATTGCAACCTTAAAATGTAGAACTACGGATGCACCTCAAAAATCCATCGAAAAAGGTTGTTTTAATATTGAAAAACCCTCTAATTGATCATCTCGACATTGAGATGTATGATTATGAAAAACAAAGATTTTAGTCTCAGAAATGGTGCATCTTACAACACATTATCTAGACAGCCCATTTTAAAGATTTTTATATGTTTATAGATCTACTTGATTTTAATCATTTTTGGAGTTAAAAATTTTATACTTAGATATGAAAATAGATTTTGAGATAAGCGCCTTAAATGGATTGTTTAAGGTTGCAACCTTATGGAAACCGCACCCATATATATATATATATATATATATATGTGAGAATCTCAGGTTAGCCCTCTAGCTAACGACTACAGTGTTAACGCAACTGTTCAGATTGAATCTGGGCCAATCTGACGATCATAACTTCATTTCGGATTATAATTTTAATATTTTTTGTACATATCCAAATCACATGAAATTTTAGATGTCAAATTTTCTCATCAAGACGCACCTAATAAAAATATTAAAAAAATAATTTGCAAAAAACAATGACCAAAATACCTCTGAAACGTTTTGGGAGCATTTTTATCAATTTAATTTTTGAGAATTATTATTTTGATAGTTTTATTAGATTACCTATTTCTAAAAAATAGACGATCAAAATTTCAAGCAATTTAGATTTATAGAAACAATTAAAATTAAAATACGAAATGCAATGGCGGCCATTGGATCGACCCAAATTCAATCTGGGCTATTGGGCTAATACATTTTCATATATATATATATATATGCATTTCTGTAATGACCCAATATTTGTTTTCCATAGCTCACTAGGACTATAGAATAGTTTCCAACATACGTTTTCACATATGGAAATGTATTCATTAAGAGCAAACTGAAGTTTCCTAAACTAATTTAAGTGGACTTTGAGTGGAGGAATGTCACATGCAGCCACCATTGACATCAGACTGAAAGGTGCTTTTCTTTTTTTGGGGGGGGGAGGGGGGTTAAAGTCATCGGTAGGATGGAACCTAAGACATGATGCAACTACTAACCAATTAAGCCCAGATCCAATTCCTTGACTAAAGGGTGATATTGAAGTAATTTCACAAACGTCAACACCTTTTATTGTATACAAATACTTTGAAATGTGACGCAGATTCTACCTGTTTCAATTCATGCTTCAACTCTTGTCTAACACGCTCCATCAAGGAGCGCTCACTCTCTGTTGGAATAAGGGGTCCAAATCCCATGGTATCCTGGCCATCTAGGCTTCCCTCATACAAGTTGGTGTCGCTATCTGCCTGGTCATCATCATCATCTGACATGGTTGCACCTGTCCCTTCCCCTGGAGAAACACCTGTGTAATGGAAAACAATTTCAGCCCATTTAGGCATGGAAATAAATGGATGAGAATGCATATTTTATTTTTAGATAAAAGGAAATTTATCAAAAAGCACTTAAGAGATGAATTATTTAATACTCTACCCATTTCTTTGGATTGAACTTCAAAAACCCATCAAAATACACATGACCATGAGTTGGAATAGTTGAAAAGGGACAAAACGTAAGATAGTTGTTCACTTAGGCGTGTTTTCGTGCCTTAAATAAATGATACACCAACTGGACATAGTTATGTGCAGAAAACATCGATTTCATTGTAAACTAATGGATAGATTCCATTCTTGGCATTCTAGAGTCTTACTACAATGTCAATTTTGAAATTTCCAGAATTGATGCTTGGCTTATGCAACCCATTGGTTCAGTATTCATTTTTAAAGGCAAACCTGATATCAAAAACTAACAATATATGTGCCCATAGAAGTTGCATAGTAGTACTAGAGAATCCCATATATAGGAGCCATATAATGCAACCGCTACTTGAACATCTTCAAGTTTCTATCTTTCGTCTTTTATTAATCATTTATCATCAAAATTCTCCCAATATTTTTGGCAGGGCACATAAATATGACTCGTCCAGTTCAGTCTTATTCAACCTTCAAGTGGTCTTCCTTTTGCAATTTTAAGGAACATGAATTCACAAACTTGTTCCTATTTCTGAACTGTACCAACAAAAATATAAGTCATAAGACTGACAAGTGAGTTGTATTCCAATGACCAAGCATTCCATTTTTAATGATATTCACTTCCAATATTACATTTTAATTTTACTATTTTTGGGACTATAACGTCACAAGAAAAAGTAAACACATGCAAGCAACTTATTCGTGGTGGTGCACAAGTCAACTGCAGTAAGGAACATATCTGTTTAAGGAACTTGGGGCAAACAGTTGCGTCAGAAACTGGAGGGTGCCACAATTAAAGACAACATAATCTGGCCTACTAGAACTTCATAGAAGATGGTTCCAAGTGTAGTCATAAACTTATGAAGTTTCAATAAGAACTTAAAATCAACTAAGGAAAGTATGCATTGGATATTGAGGATTGTATAACTCACTTTCCTAATTGTAGAGATTCACTAGGACTTTCCTGGTTTGGGGAGATTGATTTGGCCATATCTACTTTCCTAGTTGATAGAGATCCACTTGGTCATATTTGTAACCTTCTAGTTTGTAGAGATTTATTATTCATCATCCCCACAATCAAGGGATATTGTTGTGCATATTTTATACCAGCTGTATATTGTTATATATAGCTTAATAGAAATAAAGAAACGCACCAACTTCTCACATCTCTTTCCCAATTACGAATTTTACATTGGAGTCCCCTAAATTGGTATTTCAAAGTAGTGTAACATTTAGAAATTTACACATTTCAAGACGGAGGGAAAAAAAAATCAAGCACTAAATCGTAAATTAGGAGATTAAATTTTTTTTATCACTGAATTATTTTTTCTGTAAATATATAGGACACTTCCACTGAGAATGGGCACTGAAACCTAAGATGCATAGATATAAAAACAAATACGGGGACCAAGGATATAACATAGCATTTCCTGAAATCCTAGACTGCATATGGATACACTAGTATCTAATCCTGTGCATGTACTCGATGCATATTAAACTATATATAAACAGATGTAGTCGATCACGCACACACATGCACAAGGTTCAAAAACTCAGCTCAGACTCAGGCTCAGGACTCGTGCCCTACCGGAGCCGAGTAACTCGGGGGAGTCCACCTGGATTCGCCAACCTAAAAAAAAAGATCAAAAAATTTGTTAAAAAAATAAAGGTAGCAAAGAGCCTTCACTAATCAACCTTTCCCGATATTTCTATGAATACCGATATTGACAAGCCTTCACTATTCAACCTATCTTCTGTAGCATGCACTTTGTCCTTTGCCTTTTCAGAGGAATCTTCTAGTGCTTTCTTTTACAAAAATTTCAGAGCACAATGGTTCTTCTATAGCATGCATTTTGTCCTCTGCCTTTTCAAAGGAATCTTCTAATAAAATAAATCCCCTCTTTTACAAACCTTTCAGAGCACAATAGAGAGCCAAACAAGGAATAGACAAACATACCCACACTGTAGGATTTCAATCCAACTCCTTGAAATCCTGATGTGAATCTACATCAATCCAAACAGACCACACATCCAAATCATCTTCCATTTTCATGGTAAATTACAAAGGAAAATCATAAGATCCAAACCTAGAATAATGCAACATTTTAACAAAGCTGAGTGAGGTCAACCACTCGTGAACGAAAGCTTGGTGTAAAAATTGACATGGGACTCATGGAACCTTGGTTTAACTGCGCTAAAAATTGACATGGGACTCGTGGAACCTTGGTTTAATGACGCTAAGTTTTCGTTCTGTCAGTGTAAACCTGACCAGAGAACAACATCAATAAGCTTTCAAATACAAACCAAAGTTACCCAGGCACCCCATTTTGGTAGCCACATCACATGTAGACACTTGGAGACACAAGGAACATTAAACAATTATTCAGTACAAAAGATGAGGTTTGACAACCTATGACATCTAGTGCCAAGTTAATGGATTTCACCGTTACGCCACCAATGGATTCCACCATTACGCCACCCACATTCAATTGTAACAAATACAAATTTTTTATTATATATACTTTAAAAATCTATTACTTTCTCAAATAATAATTATCGTCCCTTTCTTGCCATATTGGATTTTTAAACGAAACTACTAGACACTATCTAGACGACTAGACATGACACTCTATGTCGTAGTCTTAGTAACACAATCATTAAACACATCACATAAATTTTAAACAGATTCAGTACTGGTTCTGCGCCTCCTAGTTTATTCTCGACTTTATCGTACCTCCATCAGACTCTAAGCAGTAGGGTCAATTGGCAGGCGAATATAATTAATTTGGGAACTAGCACATGTAGCCCACAGTCATTTTGTGAATCAGAAATTTGCAAAAACTGCCATTCATTCAAATCATTTGCAACTTGACCTTTCAGAGTCATTGCTCCTAATAACCAAACTTCTATGTTTAAAATTGACCACAAACTTTCTCATTCTTCTTCTAATTGTGGGGTTAAGCCAATCCTCAAAGTTTACTCTGAATCTCATTTTGTCAATTTGGCCACTAACTTTCTCATTCTTCTTCTACTAGTGGGGTTAAGCCAATCCTCAAAGTTTGATCTGAATCTCATTAAACAGACACTTTTATCAGAGTTAATCCATTAATGGAAATTTTGCACCTTAAAGTTACAGCCTAGAAATTGTCAATTGAACCAATACGCTAGAGAAGAGGTTCTCAGTACAATAACATTGGTGTGAAACTGTATCTCGGTGGGATGAGTCAATTAAATATCTCAGTTGTTACTTGAGAGATGAAAAACTCAAGATCCTCTTTCTTTTCTTTTTTCGGTAAGAAAACAAGGAAAGATCAGCAAAACCTCTGATAATAAGTCAGGAATAACGAATTTTCAAAAAATATCATAGATGTTTATGACTCTGGATGCACTGGTATGTATGAACTCAGTAAAGGTCACAGGCTATGCTTCCCATTAACCAATCCCAGTGATTATGCTCCTAAATTACCCTACCAAGCACAACAGAAAATCATCATAATATATGGAAGCACTGAAAATACTGAGACCAATTGTGGTGGTATAAGCATCATTAATATCAACGAGTCAAAATATGACCCCCCTTTGTTATATGATGTGAGACAATAAATGTCCACGACCACACTGATGAAACTACAAATCATTTCTATTCTGTTTTAGCAGTTTTAGTATCCCTTATTGGAGAGAGCACCTTGGATAAAGTTGGCGACATATTGCTCAAAGTCGAACAGAAATATTTTCACAAATATTCGGAGCCTGTGGAAATGAAAAAAAAAAAAAAAAGGAGAGAGAGAGATTGACGGATCTAACAATCTCAAACTAGGAATGCTAGGACAAGTTTCAACAAAGAATATAGATATAATGTATGAGGGTCGACTCAGTTAAACATCAAAACCACTCGGGTCCAAATTTTATTGGTTCCTCCATGCAAGCAAAGGAAAACTAGAACAAGACAGGCCAACTTTCAAAATGATTTTGAGATGGGTTGCTCTTTATGGATCAAAAAACGTACATGAATTTATAAAGATATTTCTTTGTTTTCGATAAAAGATCCTAAATTCTTGATTTCAGATTCTTTAATAGAGAAGCCTTGAGATCTAACACTAAAAGAACATGTTCCCCACATGATGTTTGAAAAAGACACTATAATAATAATAATCATCGATCTCCGAGCACACAAAACATGAAAGAATTCTTCACATATTTCAACACATAATTCTTCACATATTACTACTCTCTACTCCTAATTCAAATTTCCTATACTTTCACGTATTGAGAAGTCATTCTCATTGAGAATTAGCGAGTACATTACTCAACCTCTTCAAGATCAAGTAATAGTTGCCAGCATTGAAGCAAGACATCACCATACTATGAAATCCTATGATGTATCTTCCAGTATCATGAAATTATGTTTTCAATATGAAACCAATAAGTTTTTCAATCTTTTAACTACATACTCAGGTCAAAAACAAATAATTTGAAAGATCACAAACAATATATAAATAAAAGTAACAGTTGCCAGCATTGAAGCAAGACATCACCATACTATGAAATCCTGTGATGTATCTTCCAGTATCATGAAAATATGTTTTCAATATGAAACCAATAAGTTTTTCAATCTTTTAACTACATACTCAGGTCACAAACAATATATAAATAAAAGTAACAGTTGCCAGCATTGAAGCAAGACATCACCATACTATGAAATCCTGTGATGTATCTTCCAGTATCATGAAAATATGTTTTCAATATGAAACCAATAAGTTTTTCAATCTTTTAACTACATACTCAGGTCACAAACAAATAATTTGAAAGATCACAAACAATATATAAATAACCAAAGTTATGGAAACATGAGGCAGGATTGCATAATCGGAATAGCAATATTATGCATTAAGAATACAATACCCTGATCTATGTCTCAGAAATAAATCCCATTGAAAACTAAATAGATTTCTAGACTAACCTGTTAAGCTTTGTAGAGATTGCTCCAGATCCCAGCAAGCCATTACGGCTTCCATGGCATGGACACGAACATGTTGTTGGAGTTGCTCTTTGAATGAGCAAAGCAATAAAACATAATGTGTCTAGACAACATAGAAGAACAGAGTTAGGATTGAATAATTCTCATAAATGTTATATAATATAAGAAATAAGGCCTCGTGTTGTTTATTTACACTTTTTGTCCTTTCTGCAAGTACTACAGTCACTAAATTGCGAATTCAAGAAAGAAACCAGTGACAAACCCTTAACCATGTAATATATGAATAGCTTTTCGGTTTTGTAAACAGTTAGATACAGTCAAATTATGGTCTCTGTATTGGTCAATGGAAACATTGATAGAGAAATAATAAAAGAAAAAATTGGACATCACTAAAGAAAATCATAATAAATACCAGTAGAATGGATAAGGGCTCCTTGCTATATTCCAATTCCAAGTAGACCCCGGACATGCTCCATTTTCATGGAAAAGTCTCATGAATCTTTCAACGAAAGTTAGTGGTGTTCCTTGCATCTAGATATTCAATTTGCCAAAAGTTAAAAGGCAAATAAGAAAGTTTCATCTAGCTAATATTGTACCTAGATGGTTTTGACGGTAGAATATTAAAAGGTCCTCTGTGAGTAGAGAATTTATTATGCAAGCTGGAAAATTTGTGAACTGGTGTTTTACACCGCTAACAATTTCTTATATCTTGTTTGGAAAATTTAGAGATCTCAAAACACAAAATTATCATCGGAAACAATTGATGTGTCTTGAAATGGCTGACAGAAGTTACAGATATGGTCCCAAACACCCAGTGGTATGGTCTGTCCAAGAATATCAGGGCATGGTACACTGTCTAGAAATCAACATTAAAACTGAGGATGCCTCAAACTGCATATTGGGAAAAGCCTGACATGGAGGTATTTTTAGAGGCTACAAGGAAGAAAGATTAGCTACCTAACCGATTCTCATGTTGTTGCAGAAAACATAAAAGCCAAACTTAGAACAATCGTTGGTAGGATCAATCTGTGTAATTAACTGTGTGGGATCAATCTGTGTAATGAACGTAGCTAAAGTACGATACATGTTATTCCAGGAAAATTTTACAATTCATATTAATCAGGGATTCATGCCAAAATTGGATATGTAGGTCTGAGTACACTTTTCACAAAGCGATGAACTGGAACATATATCATGAACGAACAATTCATCAGATTCTTAGTGAAATGGGATCAATTTCAAATCCAGAGTTCTGTCCAATAACAACGTTCGTCCCAGGGAACACCCCAAACAAAGTCCTCGTTGAAAAGGTTATGGAATCAAGTACTAATCTGAATCCTACAGATGATTGATGAGATATCAAATCATAACAAAGTTTCGATATCATTCGTTCCTGCATTTTAATATCCTGAATCATGCTTTTCCTTTCATAGTTAGAAGAATTATTTATTACAAGTTCTAAATATCAAACTGTGAAACTATGCGAAAAGGTATTTTCAGTACTGAAAAACTAAGCCCTTATGGCTCATGTAAAAATTATTCTTATATAGGTCTGCACTGCTTGAAAGTTGCACCAATATGATAACCACCTCATGCATAAGTGACATACAATTTTGTACATTTCCTCAAATGATGCACAACAAAGAAATGTACCCAATATGCTTTCAGGAAAGTTATCATATAGTACAATTGATATTCTTCGAACCATTTTCGGTTATCATCCACAGAGATTGATCAATGACCATATGTCAATCATGAATTCTTGTTGAGTTGTAGTTATCCGCTAAGAAGGTCCAGTCAGAAGATCCACTTGACAAAACTCAGTGGATATGGCACTGAAATTGAAAAGAAGTCACCGTCAGCCTTTATCAGTTTCACTCGATGTCTAACAAACCCCATTAAAACCTGCCTTTTTATTACTAAAATAAGGTTACAGACACCAACTCAAAACCTAGTTCATGAAGTAGTGCATGCAACCATATCATCTCAATGCTCGTAGAATTACCTTATATTCTGGTTTAGCTGTGATTTTTTGAAAGTGCATCCTAATTCTTGCTCACCAATAGACTAAATAGGAACCGAAAAACTTGTAACATTCTATAATTCAACTACCTGGTGCTGACATCCCACCAGTCAACATTTACATGTGCCCACAAGTGAAGGCACAATGATGAGGAGAATCATATTTCATTTCTTACCATTGCTTGTAAATAATGTTACCTTAATTGACATATGAGTTAACAAAGTAGATGACATGTTGAGTAGCAGATAGATAAACAAGAGAATACCCTATAACTGTCAATACTGCACCGTGTTATCCACTATTTCATCGATATAAGAATACAACTTCCAGTTTGAGGGTGTACTTACCCTCTTACTATCAGTTAGTTATAAGAATAAAACTTCCAGTTTAGGGTTTACGTACCCTTTTACTATCAGTTAGATATCCTCCACCAATTGCCTTAAGTATATGTTCATTAAGTAAGATCAACCTAAGAACAACCTTGTGGTTAACATGCACTGTCCACATTTATGAAGTACCCACATGGAACCAGGCCCTTCATCTGAACTTGCCACAGCTCCTATTTAATAAGCAATCCCCCCTTCAGATTCATCCCCACTATTAATAAATTTGATCAACACAAATCGGTAAAGTAAAAAGCCAGCATTTGTTGAGCAAACGAACAGAGTAATCACTATCACCCCATTGGAAGCCTCTCTTGATTCTATTTTTTTAAATCAATGTAACTGTGCCTTAGACCTGCTTAAGACCTATAACTTGTACCACACAATAGTCTGCTTGGAGGAAACGCAAGTAATCGTGTATAAAATTTTCATCTAATCCATGGCTTTAAGATTTTGATGACCTAATTAGACAAAATGAAATGTTCCTGCAGACATATGAACTGCAAGAAATTGATGACAAAATCTATAGATGCGCTCAAGTGATTTGACATAGTATGCCCTTTTCTTGTGAAGAAGGTTTTTAGTCAATCTCGGATTCCAAAAATTGCAAAGAAATCATCTGATAAAATATAATTACCGCAACCATTGTCAATTATTTGGCCTTTAAAGAACACTCAAGGAAAGTTAAGGAACGTAAGCAATGGTTTGAAGGTTAAGTGGTTTCCATAAATTTATGGGCTAGAGCTGATAGAACCCACCGAGAAGCAACATGTCAATCTGCCACATGTAATAGCATACATGAATTGACTAGTTTACAACAAGTGACGAATGATCTTTCACAATCATGTGACTTGTAGCTCCATAAGCAATCAACTTGGAAATAATCCCAAAGAAAGTAAAAGAAAAAGAAAAACCTGATCACCTAGATAGAAGTTTTTATGATTTTACGAAACTAACCCCTTGTCAACAAAGGATTAAGGGGATCAGATCATATTTGACAGAATTAATGGGAGTTGATTGATTCTTAACAGAGACAGAACAGATGCAATAGCTCAACCAAATGAAACTCTGAGGTGCAAGTAATTGTTTGGCCTGATGCATTATTTCGATCTCACTCATAACCAGGGTTTCTCTATTGTCACATCGAAGTCATCTACTTTTAGCTCACAATATGCTAGTGTGATCATTGATTATGTGTCCAATATTAAGACAACAGAAACACCATGGGGACAACTAATCTCTGCTGAGTTGGCTAATGCCTTCTACAATGATGTTAAAAACCAAAAATAACTCTCCAACTTATGGAGCAAAGCGAGGCAGGAAATGTCATCGGATAAAGGTCTAATGGAGGATTCTTTCATCCTATAAAATATTGAAGCAATCTATTTCAAAATTTTGATTACAAAGAAATTATGATCCTCATCAGTCCATGAAATACCAGCTCATCCGAAAGAATAGATAAGAGTGAACCAATTGTCCCTAGCAACATCAGGCTCCATAGCTCTCAGATTTCAGGAAGTTCACAAATGTGATTCTGACAGTCCATAGCCAAGTTATATGATTCTTGGGTCTCCAGTTTCACTGTACACTCATCTTTAAACATCAAAACTGCAAATTCTCGGTTCAGGATTGACTTTGGTGCCTGTATGTGATAGAGAGACAAACTCACTCAAGTACACTGGCTAAAATGTCTCTGACCCCAGACATCAAGACAAATCATAATAACTAGTACAGCACAATGTACACCTTAAATATAATAATTCTATGAACTGTACCACCATCTCTCAAACTGACAACTGGAGAAGCAAGAATCTATCCCAGAAAGTATGCTTCAAACCATCCATCACCCCTAGTAAGTTTTAGCAAATTGTTATGAGGTTCTCCTTATGGGACTCTCGAAATTGAGCAACTCCAAAGCTTCATCCTGTTAACGCACACCATGAATCTCAAGCTGGGTATAAATTATTATTTCAAACTTCAGGCTACTAGAGCTGTATCCAAAATTCTAGAATTGTTTGTTTTGATATTCAGATGTGCAAAAAATTTGCACCATCCAATATTGAGGAGTCATCACCACAATCCTGTTGTGAAGAATAATTTCATGCTCTCTATAGGATAGCCTTCTTCAAAGCTACAAAAATGATAAACCAAAGACACTGAGAATGCAAAAGATCATCATGTTAAGCTTATTAGCACCTAGAACTGAGTGAGAAGCATTATAAAGCTCAAAGACGATTGCTTCAGGGAAGAGGAATCTAAATTGACACCATTCTTCTGATGTTGTCGTTCACAAACTGTATCTCACGTTTAGACAGAAAAGAATGTTTCCTGATTATGTTAGAACCCTGCAACTTAAACTTTCTCGTCCCATTTCCACATGTAAAGGATTCCCTTG
The DNA here is from genome assembly GCF_054954075.1 of Amborella trichopoda. Lineage (NCBI taxonomy): Eukaryota > Viridiplantae > Streptophyta > Magnoliopsida > Amborellales > Amborellaceae > Amborella > Amborella trichopoda. The sequence continues at coordinate 28,455,426 of NC_142347.1, forward strand.
AATGGGACACGATTTTGGAAGGAAATAAACTAAGCATAATTGGATTCCACAAATCTTTGTGAAAAATCATTTTAAAAGGCACCATTGCATCTGGGAGGAAAAGGGTCGTACACTGTTGGATTGCATCAGATGGAATATGAGAACAGCAGACAAACTTTAAACTATCTTCGATTGCATCAGATGAATATGAGATAAATAATACAGACAAACTATCATATCAGGCATTCTTCTAGTACTCATTAACTCAATGGCAGTTCAGTTTCTCCGAATCCCATGATGTATAACATCATCACTTGTGTACCTTATTTCTTGTAATTGTAATTTAGGTTGAGAACCACCAAACCATGGTGTGACACTCATAATTCCAAACATCTAGGCTTTCACTTTGAAACTCAAATGATCCTTTTTTTGGTTTCAAATAAAAAGCATTAACAGGGTACTTGAAGCCAGAAAACAACTTGGAAAAAGAAGTGATTGACAAGAAGCTAGAAGTTGGAACATGGGCATGTCAAGCAGTGACAGTATTCAAGAGTAGCATTGCAACTGTAGGGGTATTGGGCATCAGCCTTGGTGACACTAGGACAGGGCATTATCATTCAAAGGGATGGATGTCACTCTTGCATATGGGACTAAGAGATTCACCCTCCCCAATCCAGACGAACTGGTACCTGATGCCCAGAAGAAAAAGAAGTAGCTGAACAAAGTTAATGTCCGGAATTAGGTATATCATTGGCAACAAAAGAAACTACTAAAATGGAATCACAACTAATTAGATATGCAAAGCAATCCCCAGAAACAGAAAATCAAAATCCGCAACTATTTCTCACTAATCTTTCAACTAGGGAATTCAAACTCTGAGGCCTTCTGCATTTACACTAGAAAACAAGGAAACGAAATCCCAATATTTCTTGTTACAATTTTGATTTTGGCTCTTGAGGCTTCAAAATTGAGAGCCTGGTCAGGAAAATAATAAAAAGGGGCGACCCACGCATGCTCAAAGAAGCCTATATTAATGAGTGGCTCCATGAATATAATGAAATACAGCTTTTAATCCGTTCACAGCAAGATAAAACACAGACCCTGCCTCAATTCATTGAAATTCATGGGGAAAATTTCGGAAGAATACCAAGAGAATCCAATTTCAAACACCATAAACAGTTTCAGGCTGGAATACTCGGATTCTTTCAAACACACATACAAAAATATCAATTCTCCCGTAAATTTAACAAAATCTTTAAATAGAGAGAATAATGCATAAATTTAGAGAGAAGTTAAAACGAAATTCCCTCATCGATCTATGAAGTAAAATCATAAAACAAAGAAGACATTTTCAATCTCAAACATAAAATAAGTAGTGTGTTTATCTTTCATTTTGTAGTGAGAGAAAATTGAGAGAGAATAACAGTGACGAAAGTGATGCATGTGCTAAGAGAGATGCTCGTGGAGGGAGAGAAGGATAAAGAAAACGGTGTGCTGATAGAGAAACGAGCATGAAGAGAGCAGGCACTTGGTTATTGTTTCACTAAAACCAGTCCTGAGAGAGAGAGAGAGAGAGAGAGAGAGAGGAAGGGGCTGACCATGAACTGATCGAGGTCCTTATCATCCCCATTCCCCGGCACAATCTGGCCGCTCGCCCCTAGCACTGAGTACTTGGCCACAACATGCTGCGATTGAGCTAATTGTGCATCAATCCTTGGCAGCTGGTCCACAGGCGTGGCGATCCTCAAGCACGCGACATGCGCCGAAAGCAGCTGCTCGTACAGCGGGTGCGACAATATCTCCGCCTTGTACCTCGCACTTTCCCACCCCCCCACTCCCCCTCCGCCTCCTCCTCCGCCTCCCCCTCCCCCTCCCCCTCCCCCTTGTTGCTGTTGGTGCTGTTGCTGCTGGGCCTCACTTTTCTCGCTCTCGACTAACTCACCGCTCCCATTATTAACATCTCCAGACATCCCGGCCCCTCCTCCGATCATGGAGTCACTCGAGACTGCAGTGACATCATCGCCAGTCTGCAAGTGGAGGAAACTGCACTGCACGCAGCGCGAACCAGGGGCGCAGCCACACCACTTGCGCGCCCCCACAGCAGCAGCCTGGTTAGCGTCGTCGAAGTGGGCCCCGCCGGCACTCTGCTGACGGAGGATCGCGTTGCTCAGCCAAGTGGGAGGGGCGCCACCGCCACCGCCGCCGGCGCCACCTCCTATTTGCTGTTGAGGCCTTGGCTGAGGTTGGCGCTTGGTTGGGTCCATTATGAGTTTGTGTTCTTTTTGTTCGGATGGTGGTATGGCGGATTGAGAATGGTGGAGTTGGTCGGAGATTATCGTGCGGAGGGCCTCGTTTTCTCCCCCTAAATGCTGCTCGCTGAAGTGAGGCATTCCGCCCATTTCTTGACTCAGGTTATGGAACGCCATTCCTTCCGTTGACTCTCTCCCTCTAAACTCACATCTCTTCTCACTCCCTCTCTCACTACCCCTCTCTTTCTCTCTCTCCTCCAACAATCCTCAATTCCCGGAAATTCAAATCTCTCTCTCTCTCTCTGGTTTTCTTCCCTGTTGTGGCGCAGTGTTTCTCTCTACCTGTCCGCCCCTTCGAGACGTTGAATTATCCGCGGCCGTCCGCTTGGCAAAAACCAGAGAGAGAGAAACCACTTATCCGAAAAGAGAGAGGTTTTCTTTTCTTAATCGGACGGCAGGAAGACCTCAACAAGCCCCTAGATTTGGGGGGTGTTTCTGCCCCCGCCGCCAAATTTAATTCCAACCCGATTAATTTGGCTTGCGGCGCTACTCCCCGAGAAATACCACAAACAAGAGAACCACAAAGCTGCAAAGCACGACACGTAAGGAACTAACGGCGATGACAACTCCACGTGGCAAGAACAGATCACACGGCATGGACGATGCTACGTGGCAAAATGGATGTCGAGAAAGAGAGAGAAATGGGAACCTGGAATGTAGTTTGGATCAATTTGGGAAGTTGCGCTTTCTCTCTCTAGAAATTGGTTCTGCACTTTCTCTCTCTAAAAATGAACGACAGGAGGAGCAGCAAAGAGACAGGAGTTAATAATGGTGGGCATTTAAGGGCGGGTTAAAGGCGGTCGGTCGTGTTGTATGTGTCATGTGAACCCTCTCTTCGCGAAAGCAACAAAACCCTCCTCCTCTCTCTCGAAAGCGACCACCGATCGGTCCCCACGACACGTGGCGCCCTCCCCAAACCCTGGACCACAAGGCGGGCCCTTCTACAAAGCACGCCTGCAATCTCACCCAATGGGATGCCGCCAACAGTATGAAAGCCCCCTATGTGGTCCCCGTTCCCGTGCCCTTAAACCGCTATTTGACTCTTAGGTGTTCTCTTTTTCGTTTGTGTTGTGAGCCTCAGGAATGGCGCGGCTTGGCGCCAGTTTTTTTAGAGAGAGAGAAAAAAAAAAAAATAGGGTGGTCCCCTAGAGATATTAAAAGGGAAAGGTCCGGTGGAATCGTGGTCCCCGCCGCCTTACCCCGTATTACCTTCTTCTTCTCTTATCTTCCGTACGGGTGGGGCTCCACGCGGCGTGAAGCGGGGTTGGGATCAGGTGGTCCCCTGGTTTTAGGCACTGACTCTGTCGGAAATGATCGGCTGGGCGCCCTGCAGAGAGGAAAAGGCAACTCGGTGAAAAGGACGTGGGAGCGGGGTTTCAACTGCCCTGCCCTGCCCTACAGCTGGAAGGGAGTGATCCTAGAAAGAGAGTGAGTGTAGGACGGTGGCTGAGGAAGAAAATTTAGAGGCGAGGTGCCGCCGCGTATTGGAAAAAGCATCAGGTTGCTTATTTTCAGTTTATTTATAGAAAATCGTTTGGTAGGGTCCTAACTCATCCAAAATTACAATTCTAAGTATTAGAAACACCTTTAACTCAATCATCGGAGTTTGAATATTATGGTTGTGCAAAACAATTAGGATTTCAAATTTAAAAAATAGTGTATATTGCAACAAATCATCTAAGCTATCTATTTCACTCTAAAAATAAGTGTTTATATATCCATAAGTTTTATACTATTTTTTAAGTTTCAAATTTCATTATACCCAGTTTCTATGCGGACTTGGCTGCATATATAGAAATGTGGGCTTCTTAATAAATCTATTTTTGAGATTGATTTTAAGACTTAATTTTTAAAGACATGTAATATCTAACATGGATATCATGAAGGTGAAAAAATAAAAAAAATTTAAAAATTAAAAATAATAATTTTAGTAAAAAAATATTTGGACCGTTAGTTTCCATTATCTTTAGATAGAACCCCTACTTGCATCCCGTTTACATCATGTGGACTGGTGAAGGTGCATGAAGCCAAATCTAATGGTCAAATTAATTTTATATTTTCTTTTCTTTTTTTAAAATAAAATACATATATTTATTTGCTATTTTACGATTTATTGATTACTGTTCCCACCACAAAAATATAAACAGGTCGGTATACCAACCGCGAGCATGTCTTCCCCACCGGTGTTTTTATTTTGTAAAACTTAATAATTTTAAAACTCAATCGGCTTATACTTAATGTAAAGCTCTGAGCCATTACGGAAAATTACGGGAAAGAAAAAATAAGAAACTTGAATTTCTAGAAGTTTTTATTTTGTAAAACCTAAATAATTTTAAAACTCAATGGGTTTATACTTAATGTAAAGCTCGGAGCCATTACGGAAAATTAAGGGAAAAATGAAATAAGAAACTTGAGTTTCCAAAGAGAGAGAGAGAAGTAAGTCCGCCATTTTCATCTTCCAGTGAAGGCACTGTTGGAATTAGTGGGTAGGGGTAAAACGACGCAGTGAAAAATCACGGTTGTTTGAGGAATTTGAAAACAATTGAAATCGGTTCATCTTCAATATATATAGGGGTCCGAAACCGATCCATTGGGTCTACTGTGTGGGTCGGAAAACCAAACCCAGTCGACCCATTTGATCCACAGGTCAAGCGGACCTATTTCCTACCCTTAATCCTTGAGATACCTGCGAGAACCGCAGGTTTTGATACAAGAGCTGCATTTCTTCTAGAGGAGAAAGTTAACAAGGATATTCTAAACCTATTTATAAAGAGGGGAAATGGCCCTTCAAATAATGGGTTATGACCCTCCCATGCCTTGGGACTACTCGTTTTATGCGGTTTTGAACCAACCTTCACATGACCGTTTATACCGTTCATCGATTACAATTATTGTTGGCAAGATCGTCCGATCTAACCGTTAATCGCCTGATTAAATTGGAACCGGTCAGTGGCCGGTTCTGGTTTTGCGCAATTAGGGTGATCAACCTGTATTTTAAAAAAACAATTCAAAAAAATATATATAAATTATCAAAAATAAGGAATTTGATTTGTAATGTATCTTTAAAGTTGCACGCACCAAAAACTATTAGAGCGATGAGTAACATCGCTATGTGGTTCTCTTCTTTATTGGACAATGTGGGACAAAAACAACCATTCTTTGTAAGTCCAAAATCTTACTTCTAAAGGTTAGTTTTTTCAAATAACACTTAGATAATTTTCAAAGCAAAAACACTAGCACAAAGGTCGGAATTTTATCAAAATATACATAAGATATAAACTATTTAATTTTTTACCCATGTATTTTAATTTAATTTCAAAATACCTATCACAAGACACGTAATCATTAGTTGGAATAGTTGTAAAATGGTAAAATGTTGAATAGTATGGATATTTTAATAAATTTGTCTTTATTCGATAAAAAATAAATCTGATCGTTTAACAGTTCAATGTTTTTATTTATTTATTTTTCAAAAAAGTACATTATATCAAATTTAATCCCAATAAATCCCTCTAGCGGTTCATCATGGAGGTCAATTGTTGCTAACCACCCAAGTCCAAGCCTCATTGTAGAAGACCATTCACTTTTAGCACGAGGAGGTCAAACTCATTCTTATCCTTAAGATTTCAAATTGAGTGATTATGACTCATGAGTATGCCATTAACTAAACTTAAAGTTCAAACAAGAATTTCTGAAACTTCTTGAGACCCCTAAGCTATCAAAATTTGATATCTAATGGTTAGGAGTAACTGTAACCTCTTTGTAAGAAAGATAAATAGTCTCATGATATACAATACTTTTCTTTCTTTTTTTCGGGTAATTTTCATTGGGGAAGACATGCCAATACCAAGATAAATAGTCTCATAATATACAATCTTTTTTCTTTCTTTATTTTTGGGTAATTTTCAATGGGGAAGACATGCCCATACGCTTTTTTTTCAGTAGATGGGGAGAGTTACATTTTGAAGGTGTTCATTGAGAGTATCAGCAGTAGAAATGGATACCATGATGTGATAACTAGATGTGGGGATGCTACTACCACGTCCCTAGGCTCTTTCCATACAATCCTTTTTACTTTCTATCCAATATTTAAGACAAGAAAGCATTGTATAAAAATAGTATTTAATAATCACTCTCTCACACCTGTCTTGCGACAAATTTAATGTGTGAATCAACACGTGTGATCCAAGCTTCAGGTTTATTTAGCACAGAGTCTAAGCTTCTTCCGGTCAGGTAAACACTTCAAAAATATTGAGCTGAGCACTTCAGACAAATTTTAAAAAGAAAAATGTTAAAATAAGGCCTAGGCTTTATAGAAAAAGCAAAGCTTCAGTTTAAAACGTACTAAAAATTATAGTTTCCGTATTGAAAACCTTTCAAATTGATTATCTCTATCTTGGTCATTATGGTTACAGACAAGATTAGGATTTCAAGCCCAAAAATAGTGTATATTATAATACATTATCTAGATTGTCTATTTTCAAGTGATCATGGATCCACAAGATCTGTACCAATTTTTTAGTTAAAAACTTCACAGTCAGTGGTACAAATAGATTTTGGAGTCATATTACAGATTTACCATGCCTGAAGTGTTCTTCGAACAATATTTCTAGGTGGGGCTTTTATTTTTATTTATTTTTTTGCTTAGAAATTGCACCTTTAAAAGGAAATGTGAATGTGAAACAATGTTAACAAAATCAAATCGAAACGATTAACTGGACATGGGTCCTAGAGCAGTTAGAATTGGAACCAAACTAACCAGTTTGGTAGCTTTTTTTTTTTTTTAAAATGGGTCCAAAAATACCTAGAAAATAAAAAAAAATTAAAACAATTCTAGTAGAGGCACTTTTCAAGTTTGAACCTTCAAAGATAGGTTCCATTCGATAGATTAACCTAGACTTCTTGGGTGTATTTTGATATTAATGACCCAACCCATATTGCTAAATGTGATGGATGATTTGAAATTAAGATCACCTTTGTAAAACTCTCTCTCTCTCTCTCTATCTCTCTCTCTGGAATTGGGCCATATTTGATTGATCCCGAGTTAGTAAGCCGATTTTTAAAAAATCGGCTGATCTTTTAAAGACTTTTTCCATAACATTCCAAAAACCTTGATAAAAAATGAAAAAAAAAATTAAAAAAGAGAAGAACCAAGCACATACAATACCATGGTGTAGTGTTTCATTGAACATAAGACAACCAAAATTTTTGCATGTACTTAAAAAAACAAAATGTCATATTTACAAATATAACTATATCATGCACTTCAAAAAACATAATTGAAAAACCGAGCAAAAAAAAATCGAGCACAAGATCGAGCACTTATCATGCACTTATTAAAAAGAAGAATCAATTCAACAAAAAAGTAATTTTATCAAAAGGTTTTATTAAGCAAAATAGAAAAACACTTCCCATATTCATCAAAAAGCATAATTGTATTAAAACATCGTAATTTTAATAAAAATAATTTTATTAAGCAAAATAGAAAAACACTTCTCATATTCAACAAAAAACATAATTTTATTAAGCAAAATATTTTTCTTTTAGAAAATCAAATTTTCAAAAACCCCTAAAATCGAGCAACATTTCGAGCAAGAAACGACTCTCAATGTTTGAATAATTGAACAAATCAACATACATGCATTGTAAAGGCTTCGATCATATTTCAAACGCACCAAATCTCATAAAAAATATTCAATATTTTTAATTTAATTAAAAAATGGTGAAAATTTCAGATCTATGAAATTTTCATGATATCTTGCAACAAAAAAATTCATATAAAATATTGAATCAATCATAAATAGACATACCTATTTTATTTGAGAGATTAAGCCTTGATGATCAAAATCCACAACTCAATTTGATAAAAAAAGAACAATAAATTGATAAAAAATCTGTGTTTTTGGATCGTACACAGGTTCTTTGAGTAGTAGCTTTTCGGGCCAAAATCAACCCGTAATCTTTGGTTTTTTGAACAAATTGAAACATGAATATGATAAATACTTTGAATATCTATCAAAACCCCCTAATTTCATCAACAAACATTCGGTATCGAAAAATTTATTAAAGAAAGACCAAAATTTTCAAAAACCTAAAAAATCCGCCATTTTGATCCAAGACTCTTTTTTTTTGATGTTTCAATCCAAATTTCGTGTTTTATAGATTCTAGATAATTATTTACATAATAAATCACGAAAAAAAAAAAAAAATGCACGAAAACGAATAAAAAAAAGAGGTAAAAATTTGGATTCAAGAATGTATGCTACAAATAACGGCCCCATTTTTAAAATAACGACCGTAATGGGTATACTATCGTTATTTTGTAAAAAAAAAATCCGTTATATCTTCTAATCGGTCAAGTTAGTAGAAAACTGGTTGGTTTGACTAAAAAAATTGCTAGTTTGACTCCTAACCGGTTGGTTTTGGGTCAAACAATTTTTGGAGGTATACCCTAAGCTACTAGACACCCAAAACCAGTCCTAACCGGACTCGAAGCCCTAACGGTTTCAATCTAACTTGCCAGTTTGGGTTCTAACCAACCGATTTTGCTAACACTGTTATAATTAAAGATGAAAATATATTTTAAGACTATCACAAAGATTCTCAATATTGAAATCATATTTATAGACACTATATAAACGTGCACTTTACTTTGATTGTTTAGAGCCTCAGCTCTATACAAACCGCACCCTATAATTTAAGGAAAATTGTTTCATGCGGGCCGGACTGCATGACTACATGCCGTCCAAAAAGTGTAAAGCATACATCTTAAAGATGGATGCAAGTTGGTGTTCCATTTAAAACAATAGAAACTAACGGTCCAAATATTTTCTTACTAGAATTATTATTTCTAGTTTTTTAAAATTTATTTTATTTTTCATACTCATGATCTTCATGTTAGAGATTAGATGTCTTTAAAAATTAAATCCAAAAACCCATATCAAAAATAAATTTAATAAACCTGTATTTTCATATATATATATATATATATATATATATATAGTCTTGGCTGTATAGAAACCAAGTCTAAAATTTAATACTATAAAATAAAAAAGGTTTAACTTTCCAAGAAAATAAAATGCCTTAATTATTTCGCACGGCTGCATGGCCCGCAAAAGGACGGTTCTACTGCACCCGAGTGTCGTATTAGTAGCGGTTAGAGAGAGGACTCAGCTTCCACACAGCACTATTTACTATCTCAGGTCCCTCTCATTTACTACTGCCGCCGCCGTTAACTCTTTGTTTTCTCTCTCATCAACCACACAACGACTCCACTCTCTCTCTTCCCCTTCTTTCTCTCATCTTTTCCAATTCCTTGCAAGATTCCATTCCATGTCTTAATTCTTACATTTCTCTCTCATCGTTTCCATTTGAAATTTGAGTTGAAGTCTCTCTCTCTCTCTGACATTAGCTAACGGTGGGTTTTTTAAGAAGAGAGAAAAAGGGCGTGGAAATGGTCATCTTTGTTCTCACTCCGAAAAAAAGGCTTGTTAGGGTTTAATCCACTTGATCCATTCGCGTGGCCCTTTGTTGGACACGTGTCGCGATTCTAAGGGGACGCTGTATGATTGGGGATGTGGTCACCACCACGCACACCTAATACGTTCGAGGTTTCGTGGGGGATCCGCTACGTGATCGATCCATCATGCCTTTGGTGACCGGCCGTCCAATAGTACAACGCCACGTGTTGAAAGTGGCCAGAGGCTCAGGGCGGTGGGACGTGGGGCCCAGCTGAGGAGGACAAAATAAAAAAGTTGAGGCAGGTAAATCAGACGGGATCCCTGGGTTGATTTGTAATTTTAATATTTGAAATATTTATCGATTGAGTAGATCTATAAAATGCTTTATAAAATATATTATTTTTAAATTGATAAATAATTTTATTGATCACTTTTCTATTTATTTGTGGAGATATCAAATGATTATCAATAAATTTGTTATTGATCTTTAAAAAAAGTCAAGTATTATTTAATAACTTTTTAAGATATCTGTATTAAATTTAGTGGTGATTCTTTGAAATCTTACATACATGGAGAAAGGTCCTATAAGACCATTACTCTTCTAAAAGTTGATGTTTTTTTTTTTTCATGTCTATACATCTTGATGTCGAGATAATCAATTTGAGGTGAGTTTTAAAGCTTCAGCTCTATATAAACATTTTTTTTTATCTTTTGTACATGATGGTCATAATCATTTCTACTTATTAGATGTAAAATTAGATGACTTGGAGTGGGTCATGAAGTCCAAAAATTTTAAAAAAAACTTTGTGTTTATTCAATGGTATTTTTATACCACCCATTTTAAAATCTAAAGGACAAGAATGATTGTAACTTCCACGTATAAAAAACAAATGGTCTCTTAGTTTATAGATAATCCCATATTGAAATTCGTGTTGCCGATATGAAATAGTTTGAAAAAAAAACTTAATAATAATAGTTGTTGTTGTTATAGAGCCTAGGCTCTAAACAATCAAATTAGAGCTTGACTCAAAAATTTCATTGGAAGAGGTTATTTTGATGCTTAAATATCCTCAAATTGATCATCTCGACGTCAAGATGTGTGTGCTTGAGAAAAAAATGGATTTCAAGTTTTAGAAACAGTGCATATTGTAATGTATTTTTGGACATACAATTTTTAAGTTATTCAAGTTTTCATTGAGCTGCTCGATCTACACTATTCTTGATGCTTTAAGTTTTATAATTAAAGATGAAAATATATTTTAAGGCTTGTCAGAATGTGAGGCACCATGCAACTAAGGTATAGAGCCGAGGCTCTAAACAATCAAATTAGAGCCCACCTTCAAATAGTGTTGAGAAATATGGTTTCAATATTGGAAAGTTTTGTGATAGCCTTAAATTATATTTTCATTTTTAGTTATAAATTTTAAAGCTTCAAAAATAGTCTAGATCGATCAGATCTATGAAAACTTGAAAATTTTAAAAATTGACGGTTGAAAAATGAGTTACAAGATGCATTATTGCCAAAACTTGAAATTCATTTTTTAATCATGTCTATTCATCTTGATGCGGAGATGATCAATTTGATTGTTTAGAGACTAGGCTCTATATAAACTTTTCCTTTTTTTAAAGGGAAAAGTTTATATAAGGCAATCCTGTAAACAATCAAATTTGAGCCTACATCAAAAATTTCACTAGAAGAGGTTGTTTTTATGCTCAAATATCCTCAAATTGATCATCTCGACATCAAGATACATGAACATAAAAAAAAATGGATTTTAAGTTTTGGAAATAGTATATTTTGTAGCACATTTTTAGATCATCAATTTTAAAGATGTTCATATTTTCATAGATCTCTCGATCTACACTATTTTTTAAGCCTTAAACATTATAAATAAAAATAAAAAATATATTTTAAAACTATCAAAAAGATTTTCAGTATTGAAACCACATTTTGCAATACTATTTGAAGGTAGGCCTAGGCTCTATACAAACCTCACCCTTCTTTAAATGACAAACCAGCCTAAAAAGCATTCAGCACAAGTAATCCATTGATTTTGGTTTTGAATTCAGTTTTCAAAGTATTTTGGGTGGATTCCTAAAAGATATGAGTGGCAAAAGTAGCCTTCCTTATTACAAAAAAAATTAAAAGAGCCCTCACATTTGTTCAGGTATTCACACCATACACAAGTAGGTACGGTGTATAGTACACTGTGGTTGATGGCCACTGTGGGGGACTTGATCCCCCTTCCCTCTTGTATCCAGTAGTGCCCATTTAATCTGGCCTGTTCGTTTGTCATCGAGAACCACGTCGACGCATGGGGGTATTATTAAGGGAAAATTATAGACAGCCCTCAATAAACGTGGCAACGGATTAGGGCCGAGCCGGCCTATAACTTGGCCGGCCCTTGTCCTCGTAGGGCTAGCTATGCCCTTTTTTGGGCCTTACTAAAAATAAATAAAACAAAAGTAAAAGGAAAAGCATAAAAAAAAAGAAGAGGGTCAGACCGGGCTAAAACATACCAATACTTGCCATAGCCCATCCCTTGGGCCACAACTTATCACGTAGGCCTTACTTTTTAGGGGCGGGGCGGGGCGGGCAATGCGCCAAAAAATACTTCTTAACTCGTACTCTTAACGCACCATTATTTGTTCTTATATTCACCCCCAAGTAAAAAAATTCATTTTTTGAACCAAAATATCCCATTTTAACCCATGTTCCTCTCACAAAATGTGACGTATCACATGTGCCAATCTAGCACAAAAATGTGTCGGACCGGTTTTTCATCTTCAAAATGCCTCGAACCAACATACAATGTGTCAAACTAGCTTTCAATAAAATGTGTCCGTCTGATGCAAAAAATGGCTCTGACCAGCTTCTATTAATAACATTTTGCCAGTCCGTCACAAAATGCATAAGACCAGTTTACATTGAAAGGAATTGTGACCTCCATGTACAAATAATAAATGGTCTCTTTGTAGACAATTATATTCAAATTGTACCCCACTGGCTTCATCTTCAAAATGCACTAATCCAACATACAATTTGTCGGACTAGCTTTTAATAAAAGGTGCGGATCGAACACAAAAAAGTCTCAAACCGGCTTCTGTTAATAACATTTTGCCATTCCGTCACAAAATGCGTAGGACTAGCTTATATTGATAGGGATTGCGACCTTCATGTCATCATCATCATCATCATTTTAGCATTTTCTCAATTAATTCGGGTCAACTGTTTGCGACCTTTATGTACAAATGATAAATGGTCTCTTTGTAGACAATTCCATGTTCAAATAGTGCTGGACCAGCTTCCATATTCAAGTTGTGTAGGTTTGGCACAAAATGTGTTAGATTGGCTTCTATAATAAAATTGTGTTGGTTTGACACAAAATGTGTCAGACTGGCTTCTATACTCAAGTTGCGTCGGTTTGGCACCAAATGTGCCAGACTGGCTTAAAGATAAAAAGTGGACGCATATTTAGAAAATGACAAAGGTGGGTTTAAAATGGACGTTTTTGGTTAAAAAAATCGTTTTTTTTACTTAGGGGACAAATGCAAGAATGAAAGTGTTGGGGTTAATAGTATGATATTAAAAATTTTTTTTTTGTAAACAAGGGGAGAGGAGTTAGGAAAATGAGAAATAGCGAATGCCTAGAAAGTACAAATTGAAAGGCTTTCTATAATTTCCCCAAGGGCCAAAAGATTGATAAAAAAAAAGTTGCTCAAACTCCTTACAGTATCAATAATGGTGTTATTATAATTTAAATTTGAGTGTACTTTCATATCAACAAGTTACGTCAAAAAACTTATTAAAAATTTTTCAAGCCCCTATTGGGAAGCTAGAATAATTAGAATTATTTTGCTAATTTTAACCCAAAAGAGTAGAACTTCTTTAGGGCCAAATTATCATAGTACCCCCAATTATTATGGTAATTTAGAAATTTTGTTTTGGTTAGTGTACTTTTTTGACTTGCCTTCAAATGTATTTTTTAGTCTTTCTGATGCTTCCACCCTATGATATTTTAATGAAAAATAAAAGTTCAAGATGGGCATAGACTTTACAAAGGAACATGCCTCGTTTTCAAGAGTGGTGGAAACCTCCGTGAATGGCGCCTTACCTCCATTGAGAGAGAGAGTGTCAACCCCTTGGATCAATTTTAGGAATTGGGCTTGGGCTTGGGCTTGGGCTTGGGCCGGGGCTTGGGCTTGGGCCTGGGTTTGGGCTTGGGCTTGGGCTTGGGCTTTAGTGGATGGTATTTGACGTTTGCAACCCCACATATCAAGTTTCAATTCCTCCTGCTGAACTATCGAAAAATAAATAAAATAAAAAATATAACGTAATATTTGCAAAAATACAATTTTTTTTTACATGTGGTGTCTCACATTTTATGAGTAAAAAAGTAAGCTAAAATAAAGGCATTTTGGTCCAAAATATATCGAAAAGAAACTGAGTTCGTGGTGGTAGTAGACTCTATACCTCAGTTGCATGTTGTGGCTTCCATTGTCATAGTTTAAAAAACCACTAGTTAGTTAAAAAACGTGTAGAGCCAGTCCCAATAAATTACCCTAAAACAAAAAGGAAGAGAGAGAGAAAGGGAGCAATGAACTGATCTTTCTTCTGTCTCTCAACCACGTGGAATTTCATACTCCTACTATTTGTAGATAAATAAATAGGAAAATTATATAAATATCTGTTATATTTCATGTTATGAAGAAAATATCTGAAACTTTTTGTTATTAGACAGATGTCCGTTTTTTCAACTTCATAATACTTTTTTTAAAAAAAATAGACGAAATTGCCCATTTCAAAACCCTGGGGAGAATGATATCTATATATATATATATATATATATATATATATATATATATAGATTTAAAAACCCAAAAAAAAAATCAGTTTTCAAAAACAGAAATTAAAAAAATTTTTGTTTTTCAAAAATTGAAAAATAGTCAATTTTGTTTTTTTTTTTATAAAAAAAGTTATGAAGTTGAAAAAATAAACATTTGTGTAATAACATATTGTTTGAAGTATTTTTGGAATAACATAAAATATGACGGATATTTATGTAAATTTTCCTAAATAAATTATATAACGCTTGTGTTAATATGGTGGTTGTCATCTTGTGTTAATATGGTGGTTGTCATCGTGATGGGCAATGGCGATGAACAGCTAAGAGGCTAGAAAGGAAAATAGAGGATGAATGATTAGCGACTCATCTCCACTATCTATCATTGGTATCGGACGGTCAAGAGTTACTGACACATAGTATAAGATCATTGTACTGCATGTGGTATTAAGATGTTTCCTGCATTGATTGATTTTATTGTTTGTATCATCCATTAAGTATGACATTCGTAAAGCCGATCTCAAATAGTTGAGATAAGACTATAATGATCGACCCCAATAATTGAGATAAGACTATGATGATAATAATGACGAGTAAAATAAGATAGATTATATCTTTTTGCAGTGGTTCACATGCTTTGGAGGAATTACCTATGATTGCCAATAGGACATTACAATTCTTAATTTACTCCTAAGAAATTTTAGGCATTGATGGAATTGAATGGAATAGATTATAGTAGAATACAATATAGGGGCATTTGAAACGTTTCTCATATTTTTCTTTGGTGATTCTTGACTTTGAGATGACCCTACAATAATATTGGTGAAAGGGTCATCAATAATGTTAGGTGAAATGAGCCCCACATGATTTAAATATAGGGTGAAAAAACAAAAAAAATCAAAATTTAAATCGATGTTTTAAATTTCTAGACTAGATGCAACCATATCTTTCACGCTTTAAATTTCAATACCGCCCCTTTAACCTAGTATGGTGCTCTAGGCCTAGGTCCTTTTTTTATATTTTACTATTTGCTTTTGCTTGGTCAGCAAAATAAAAAGTGTGGGGGTGTGGTTTCTATAGGGTTGCAATCTTAAACAATCAAATTAAGACTCATTTTTAAATTTTATCATAAATATAATTTGGGTGTAAAAAATTCATAGGGTGACTTGAGAATCTATTTCATCTTTATTTTTAGTACTCAAAAATCTTTTTTTCTTTCATAATCATACATCTCGATGTAGAGAAAATCAATTAAAAGATTTTCCAACATTAAAACAATCTTTTATGATGAATTTTAGAGGTACACCTTGATAGTACATTTTGAGGGTTGCAACCTTATGAAAACTTTTTCTATCAATATATGACACATTTTTTTGGAAGATATACTATCCTTCATAGGACCATAATATATACATACTACCTCAGTGAGAAAACCTACTTGGGAAAATTTTTGAAATCTGAAGTTTTGAGAACCACCTAAGAATCAATAGATGATTATATTCAAAACAATAAAATTTAAATTTTGAGCTTTTTGACCCTTAAATCTCAGCCTCTTAAAATTGGAAGGCCTTTGTTCAATCTTAATACATTATTTCTTTTAAAGTGCATAGAGACAATCATTTAAAAATTGCTATTAATAGGTTACATCCCCAAAATTGGGTGTGCTATACTCACACATGAGTATCAAATCTTTTGGTTTTTTTTTTTTTTTTTAATTAGGTATAGATTGGGCATGTGGGTCACAAAAACAAACATCTAAGGTTTAAAATCTAACTTTTAGGCAAAATGAGGTCCATAGCAAGCAGTTGGAAAGTCATGCTAAATCATGTAACATTGATGTTGCCTTTTGTCTCAATTTACACCTTAGCCCCCATGGCCAAGAAAATGTATCTCACCCATGGTTTGGAGTTGTGTAAAGGGAGTGTGGTGGTGATAGGTGCAGGCATGAGTTGAGGTTGCACGTGCTTCATGTACCATCGTATCCTCCATCAACACATCTAATCACGCATGCGATTCAAATAATTCAACAACTACTTTATGTGAAAACATAGATGAGTCATCTTTCTAAGGAGACTAGAGGGGCTTTAATGGGGCCCTCTTATTCATATTTGTTTATATAGTAGAAGCCTAATGGTGTTGGGGTCAACAGGGTGCAGTGATTTCCACCTTGCTCATTAAATTGGACGGTGGAAAAAAAAAAGCCAATTGATATTCTACTCCTTTGGGAGTATTCAGTCTATTTGCTCCCTCGGGTGAAATCCCCAGCTAAGACCCCATAATTTGGGATATAACTTCTTTAACACATCGATTAATCTCAGTTAATTTTTTTCCTAATTGCACCCTCTAAGCCCTGGAAAAAAATAGTGCCCCAAGATTGTATAGAAACCGTCAAAAGTTTTAGAGGGTGAGATCTAAGTGTTAGAAAACACTTTTTTTTTTTGAGAATAATATCAAGTGATTCTAAAGTGGTCACAAAAATTTCAAATTGAAAAAATTCTCTCAAGTAAGTCATATGACAGAGGGAGTAGAAGTATACTATACTCCCAAGGGACATGCTAAAAAAAAGAAAAAGAAAAAAAAGGAAAATGCGTAGAGATTCTTGCCTATGTTTTTATGTGGAAAGCTCCCAGAAGAAATGAGATTCTTGATTGTGTTTATTGGGGATGGAAATTGTTTTGGCACTGTAGGGAATGGATTTGGTCAAAACAGGCTTTTTAAGTTGATGTGAGCCATGTGAACACAAGAACCTATAAGCTTAAATTATGTGGAAATGTCCCAACACTCTTGTCCCTTGCCCCACGCTACACCAATATGGACAATCTCACCTGTAGATATGACAAGTCATCTGCACATTAATTGTTGATTAAAAAAACCAAGAGGGTAAAGAATTAAAAGTAAACATTGTGATTACACCTCAATCATAGAAGCTCTACTGAATTGGATATTATTAATTTATTATGATTTATCCAACCCACGATGCCCCATCCAAATAAACTAGATGTAAGAACCTTGTCAATAAGAACACAAAAGATATGTGTGCAGAGACAAACTTGGGCCCTCTTTGTGAGCCTGATTAGAGTTGAAAGCAAGATTGGCAATTTGATTTAACAAAAAATCACATTGTTTGATTGTAATAATTGAGCTGATGGAGAAAATTGATTAAGACAAAACTTATGGATCAAATTTTACATCAATAGATTTTCACTTGTTTAATCAAGAACTATATACTTTGGCTGTACTCATCCAGATGACCAAGAAAATCCAATTAGGACAAAACTTGCAATAAAACATAGCAATATTAAGAGAAGTTCTTTCTTTTTATGCCCTCTTAGGGCTAGGTTTGGAAATAGCCGAAATCGTTACTCCTATGTTTTAAAAAAATGGTCGAATTGTATACAATCTCAGTAAGGGAAAGTAGAAATAGATCACTTATCTTTGGTACAAAGCGAGATATTAATCTTAACCATTGGATGTGAAATTGGGTGGCTGCAATTTTGTCATTGATTATGCTCAAACTTCAAAAGAAATTTTTGTGAACTTTGTGACACATCTACTATCGAACTTCACATCGGATGGTTATAAGTAATTGTGACCACCTTGTATCAAAGGTAAATGGTCTCATTGTATACAATCTAAGTAAAAGTATAGAATGAGACCACTTACTTTTGGTTCAAGATGAGATATTAATCTTAACCATTGGATGTGAAATTGGGTGGCTGCAATTATTCCATTAATCATGTTCAAACTTCAAAAAAAAATTTCTTGAGCTTTGTGACACATCCATGCTATTAAACATCACATCGGATAGTTGTAAGTAATTATGACCACCTTGTATCAAAGGTAAATAATCTCATTGTATACAATCACAGTAAAGAAAAGTATTGAATAAGACCACTTATCTTTGGTACAAGGTGAGACATTAATCTTGACTATTGGATGTGAAATTGGGCGGCTGCAATTACTCCATTGACCATGCTCAAACTTCAAAAGAAATTTTCTTGAACTTCATATCAAATGGTTGTAAATAATTGTGATCACCTTGTATCAAAAGTAAATGGTCTCATTGTATACAAGCTCTTCCAGTAAAAGGGAAAAGCAGTTTTTTTCAAAAAGCAAAGATGAAGCCCCGGTGTTCTGTATCAAAGAGATATAATACTCATCTCTTTTGGGGTCACTTTGTTGGTAATGGGAATTGTTGGCCTGTAGAAGACTGTTACAGAAGGACCTATAATAGAGAAGAACATGGTCTCTTAAAAAAAAGATGTGGTGTTACTATAGGTCAGTTGATCAATCTCTATTTACAGGGAGTGAAAGTCTCTCAATTGCTCTCAAGTTTCTTTTTCTAGTAGCGGTGGAAAAAATGAGGTTGATTGGTAGTATCGCTTGATCAGGAGAGCGAATTAAGAAGGGAAGTCTGATGACATTTTTATTGATGCTTAAGGAGCAATGCATCTCTTGTAATCCAAAATTGTAATCTTCATTGAGACAATAGATTTCTATTTACCAAATACATGGAAGTAGTCATACGGGGTGAAATATAATTTTTATGTTATTATGGTGTACCTTAGGTTTGATTTGTTTCTTACACTTGATTTTTTGTTGTGTTTATCTATTTCGTATTTAGCCAAGTATGTGCATGATCTAACATAAGATCCCGCATTTGGGTTCTTAGGGCTCAAGAAGGAAGAGATTCCAGCCCCGAACGATAGTGACGGAGCCTACAAGTCCTAATCAATAGGAAAACTATCGAACTATAGTTGGGTTTACTTTCTCAAAGAAGGTGAAGAACACTCTCTTATCTTTTGAGCATTTTAGGAAAGAATAGATAACTGACGCCATGTCAATAAGAAAAAAAACAGAAACAATGAGGATTGCATAAGACAGATATGATCGAAATGACCATATTGCACGTAGACAACTTTTTAACTGAAATTTACATTATATAACAAGAAATTTGTTTTCTCTTTGAGTACAGAAGATATCATAGGATATAAAGAGACAATTTATCTTGTGTACATGGAGGTCACAATCATTATTGTTCCTTAAATTTTAAAATAGGTGGTTGTAAGAGTATCTTGAATAGACATAAAATTTCAAAAAAAAAAAAATCTTAAACTTCGTGACTCACTTCAAACCTTCTAATTTGACATCTAATGAGTGGGAATGATAAAAGATAAAGAAAAAAGTTTATATAGAAGCCGAGGCTCTAAACAATCAAATTAAAGCCCACCTCAAAAATTTCACTAGAAGAGGTTGTTTTGATGCCCAAATATCCTCAAATTGACTATCTGGACATGAAGATGCATGTACATGAGAAAAAAAACAATGGATTTCAAAATTTGGAAATAGTGCATCTTGTAATGTATTTTTGGACTATCAAATTTTAAAATTTTCAAGTTTTCATAGATCTGCTCGATCTATACTATTTTTTAAGCTTTAAATTTTATAATTAAATATGCAAATATATTTTAAGGTTATCACAAAGATTTTCAATATTAAAACATTTTTCGACACTATTTGAATGTGCGCTTTGCTTTGATTGTTTAGAGCCTTGGCTCTATACTAACTGCACCCAAAGATACATGGTTTCTTTGTAAATCCCGAATATTATTTCCTAGGATGCGTTCGGCAACTCAAGCATTAAGATCAAGGTTCTAAAAAACAGATTGGTGATTTGAATTACCCATATGGGTTTCTAATCTAGTTCGGTGAATTGATATTTCAGATCGGGGATCCAGATCACCGAATCGGATATTAAAAAATAAAAAAAACAAAATTGAGCCAGTTTGGTTCGAACCTCCCAGAACCAATCAACTAATCATGGGTAATTGTATGAGATCAAGTAATCAGCATTAAGAGCAAATGAGATGCTCATGCAAATCATGTTTAAGTAATTTATTGTCCCCCAAGTATTCTCCAAAAAAAGGAAATGAATGAAGGGGAGGTACCTTGGAAAGTCCATTGCAATCTGAACTCGGATAATGCAAAATATATAACACCTCCATTTCACTTTCTAACCTAGCTATTGGGAAGTATCTGTACCCTTTTTTATCTTTGATGCCAAGAAGTTTCTGAAAGAAAATCTTGAGCTGGACTTCAGCCTTAAAAGGGTTAGGAGAATAATGTCTTTAAAGTTTGGACAGAGACATCTTTAGTCTATGAGGCCCAAGGCCTGTCAAGCTCAGAAAGGGACTTCTTAGTAAATTAAAGTCAGTCATCTGAGTCTTATCCTCTCCTATTAAGTTCTCTGAAATTTCCAAGTCATGCTCTGAGTGCTCATATTAAGACAGATTATTGCCTTTTCAGTTTACACTATGTACTCTGTCTTCATCTTTGAATAGCCCACACGTTATTTGGTATGCAGCACTATCATAGAGGTCACCGCTTCAAACTCGTTATTATTATAAGTAGACTTAGGGGATATTTTCCCAAGTGACAGAGTTATGTGAATTTAAAGGGAAATTTAAAACAAAGGAAAAAAAGAAAAGAAAAGAAAATATAAATATTCAAACTATTAGAAATAAACCTTAAATTTTTCAAAACCTCATTCACACCCTTTTTCATCAATGTTTATCTTTTTTTGAAAAAGATACCCTTCACGGTAGTCTTAGGTATGTGAATGCATCAGGGTTAATCTATAATAGTGATGGTCATAGCGGGTCCTAAGTGACTTTGTATTGGGTTTAAGTCATCACGGTTATAGTAGAACCGTATTTGAAGCATCATGGCAGTTAAAGCACTATGATGGGTTATTCAACGATCACAGTTTTAAATGAACCATGATAGTTTTATGTTTTCAAAATAGAAGAAAGGGTTTTTTACGACGGGTGAGAGATTTCCATGAAGGGTATCATGGTTGTGCGAGATCTGTGATAGTCAAGATGATCATCACAGTTATGCAAGTACCGTGATTGTTCTAATGCTGCCCCATTGTCACGGTCCTAATAGAACCGTGATGACTTAAGCCCCACACCAACAATGTTTGAACCCTCCATGAACATCACGGTTCCGTGTTAACCATAATGTCTTCACAAACCTAAGACTACCGTGAAAGGTATTTTCATAAAAACAAAATGCGAAAAGTGGTCAAAAGAGGTATGGATGAAGTTTTAAAAAATTTAGGTTTATTTCTAATAGCCTAAAAAAAAAGAGATTTTTTATAACTTTCCAAATTTAAAAGTAGGGCATAAGATTTCCTCATGATAGTTGCATGTCACAAGCAATTGAGCGATAGAAGTTCTCTCCACCGGTAGACAACCCCATTCGATTTTTGGCCAAGGGAATTTTTTGAAACCTGCATGATACAAATAGGAATATGTCTCTTATTTAGAAAAGGATCAGACTTGTCAATCCTAGTATGTGTATTAGGCTGCCGACATTTAATATTTCAAGATGTCTCTAGCTATATGTCCTAGTTCATTACAAACATCGACATTGAGATCTAGGTTTTCCTGTTGGGCAAGCAGGCTTACTCCATCTCTTTCTATAATATTTCTTTTTAGGAAACTTTTTTCTTTTCCTTACACAGGTGCAAAAAGGCTACGAGTTTTTCGATATGAAAATTTGGAGTCTGCTTTAGAACCACCAAACACCCCTTTTAGAGATTGAATTATGAGTTTTTAAACACTTAGATCTGACCATTCAAAATTTGGATAGTCATCGTTTAATCTTAGGATATTCTTTTATTTTGTAGCACATAAAATGCACACAATCTTCATATTTTTCTTTTTCTTTTCTGATGCTAGTAGCTAGATTGGGGCTACATCCCCAAAAAATTGGAGTTCTAATAATAATCCTTAGCACGATGCCTAAGGGAGTGAATGGGCAGTATGCTCCCAATGGAGCATAATATTGTCTTCTGACGTTTTGAGCATATAATCCTTCGTACGTTTAGATTTTTGCACAAGCCCACGGGTGTCTTGCACCATACCAGTCATAGGCCTTCCAAAGATTGGTTTAGTTAGCACAGGAATCTAACTTGAGGGCGTAATACTGCAAATAGTCAATGCAATGCCTGAATTCCAAAAGATAACTGTTCACTTAAATGCCAAAGAAAAGGGATAAAATTACACATTGGATCATGAAAATGAGTCATCTGCTCATCACATATATTCACATTTACGGCCCGCGTGTGTGAGAGAGACTTTGAATTTTGAATGCACCAAGCAGAAGACCAAGGGAACGCTGTGAGAGAAAAGTTTTCAAACTTCTCCCAAAAAAAAAAAAAAAAGAAAAAGAAAAAATCAATCGACTGGGAATGAGTGGATACGAAAATAGACACTGAATACAGGTTCAGAGAGAGAAATACGAAACATTAACGCACAAGACGGAGTGCTTTAAAGAGAGATTTGATGAGAGAGAGAATAAAATACAAAAAGAGGAAAGAGATTGTTAATCATTAAAGTATAGAGGGAAAGATCCAAGCGTGCCTGCGCTGGGAGTGTCGATATGGACCTCTAATTCTGCTATTTCTTTGCCAACAAAAAATATGTTACTCTTGTGGGAGCATACTGTTCATTTTATTTTTTGGACCATTTTTTGAGATGTAACCTCTTGAACCTAGTGCAATTTCAGAAAACAAAAAAAAGAAAAAAGAAAGAAAGAGGCTCAACATCCTCAAATTGTAGGACCATCTAATTTCTGAAAGGCAAGATCTAAATGTTGAAAAACTCAAAACTCCTATCTCTTTCTTGAAATAATAATCTAGTCATTCTTAGGTGGATCCCAAAATTTGTACTTCCAAATTGTTCTTTCGCCCAAGGGAAATAATGCTTGTGTAAGAGCATGATATACATGCTCCTCTTTTTTGAAAGGGGAAGATCTAAAAGTTGAAACAATGTTCGTAAAATTGAACCGGAACGGCTAACCGGACATGCGCGTGGAAGCGGTTTAACCAACCTAACCGATAAACCGGCCGATTCAACCGCTCTAACGGGACAAATCCTAGGCGGTCAAAAAAGTGTTGAGAAAAAAAAAAAAAAAATCTACTAAAATATGAAAAGCATATAAAGAATGATTAAAACAAAACACATTCAAATGAAGTTCAAAATTAATGAAAAAAATGGATTTTAACTCATTTACTATTTTTCAAATGCTATTTTTAAAACTTTCTAAAAAAGATGGGAAAATATAAAAGTGAGTATTAATGACCAAAACAATTTTTAATTTTTACCATAATGTAAAGAATATTTAAAAATGCATTACAAATCAAATTCCTTAATTTTGAGAATTTATATACATTTTTTTGAATTATTTTTAAAAATACCGGTTGATCACCCTAACCGCCCAAAACCGGAACCAGCCAGTCTAACTGGGCGTTTAGCAGTTAGATCGGGCGATTTTGCGAACAATGGGTTGAATGACTTAAAATCCTATATTTTTCTTGAACATAATCATCTTCAGGTGGATCCTAAAATTTGAGATAAAAAAAGTACTTCCAAGTAGCTCTATTACCCAAGGGAGATAATAAACAGCATGCTCGTGCAGTGCATTTTAGCAGTACTTTTGTCATTGTCCCTTTCTAAACCCAGACTGGTAAGAAAATGCTGCAAAATAGCGCCCAAATGGAAATAGCTGGAGGGAAAGAAAACCTTGTTTTCCCCATCTATGGAATCCTAAAACCTTGTTTTCCCCATCTATGGAATCCTAATAATAAGGATACTCGCAGAGTGACCATCGTCCAAATTGGCCCTCAGGTTCTCAATTGGAAATGGGTCTTGCTTTCACGTGAGAGTTTGTATAAAGGTTTTGTAGAGAAAAAGATTAGATCAAATTAGAGCTCAGGGAAGGAGATCGAACAAAGAAATATTTGGACGACACAGAGAGAGATTAGATGGTGGATTCCTCTGAGGAACTTGCACAAAAGATAATGGACACTAGATAATTGGTTTCTATCAAAGCTTGGGATTAATAGAAAGAAACAAGGGCCTGATTGTCCAGGTCAATGGACAACTGCACAAACTGAGACAGAAGATATAACACATAAATTCTCTGAACAAAAAGCCCCAACCAAAATTTGAATAAATAATTCAACTGCTCAACTTTATAAGGAGATTATCCCCATGTGCGGAGCATGCTAGCTGGGCAAGATGTTTAACTAAATATGGGAAAATATTTCAAACATAATAAACAAATCAAAAACATTTTTTGATATGTTACAATAAAAATTGAGTATATTGCATATACTCTGACATTGTCTTTATAAAAAAAAAAAAAATGTCATCAATTCATCATGGCAATCAAGGGGAAAGAGAAGGGTTCACCACTTTAAGCTCGCCACAATTACTTATGGAGACCGTCTTGAGAGGGCGGTTCCAAATGCTACGAGCATTCTGGGCTCTCTCATCGCCAAGGAATTCTGCTAAGTCATTGAACTGGCGTATCCGCTCAGATGGCTTGAAAGTTGGAATTGTAGCTAATGTTCTCACAACATCTAACCCTGAAACTCTTAGCTCATCAAAATATAGATGTAAAAGGAGCCACTAAAAAATGAAAATCTTTCTCTCATCCTAATTTGTTGGGGAAGTGGATTTGAAAACCCAAAACCTGATGATTGGGATGGGTTCATGAAATGAGTACTTTCCATTCAGAAATGGCGGAAGTGTAAGAAATTATTTGTAATCACCTTGAACAACAACATTTCAAGTACCAGATCGTTTTTCATTTAAGATGGTAACCGAGAAGATAATATTAATAATCATCTTTTGGCCTTAATGGATTCAGTAAAACATTTACCCAGTAAAACATGCCCTTTATAAAGGACTGCAGCTGTCCTCGCACAGCTGCATGAATATAGCAGAAAAGCAGAACACTCATAATAAAATGGGAAAAAAAAAAGGATTAGATTTCTAGCAAAACACACAAATTTGGATGTGGTAGTATGGCCAGAATAAACTAACAGTAATAGCAACTCAAATAAATTAAGGTGCGGTTTGTATAAGGTTGCAACTTTAAACAATCAAATTAAGGGGCACCTCCAACTTTTATTATAAATATACTTCTGGTGTAAAAAATTCTTAGGATGTCTTGAGAATCTATTTTCATCACTAGATATAAAATCTTAAACTCCAAAATAGTTCAAATCAAGTAGATCTATAAACAATTGAAAATCTTGAAAATGGACGGTCTAGATAATTTGTTGCAAGATACACTATGTTTAGGACTCAAAATCTTTTTTTCTTTTCATATTCATATATCTCGGTGTCAAGATGATCAACTAGAGGGTTTTCCAACATCAAACGACCTTCGATGATGGATTTTTTAGGTGCATCTTGATTCTACATTTTAAGGTTGCAACCTTATATAAACGTTTTCCAATAAATTATGGAAGACCCTACAAAAACAAATTGATGATACCAGCATTTTCTATTAAAAATTATTTGATTTTCAAAAAGGACATTTTTGCAGTTTTAAGAAGAAATGCAATACCCATCCAACCAATCATAAGATTATATAGCAGTAAACCATATATATATATATATAAAATAAATCAAGAAAAGAAACACTGCAGAACAAGTTAAAGAATTCTCAAAAAACAAGTTAGTTAAAGATAACATGTAAGTTGATTTTAAGCACAAGCTTTTTTCCAAGTAAGAATGATTTATTCACAATCTTTAACATTAAATAAAATATTACCCAACAAACTATTAATCTCTTAAGACCATGGAATTAAAACTACATTCATTATCCAAGAAAATGATTTCTTATGGTTGCGAATCAGTGCTACCGAATATTGAAGATATGCTCTTGATACCAGCAATCTTAGGGCAAGTCAGGATTCAAACCCAGCTCAGTGAACCTATCAACTTCTCCAGAAAAGTTAGTATTGGAGACGATGTTCAAAAACTTGGACTAAACTAAGTCAACTGGCCACGTTAAACAATTGACTTACTGAAACGCTGACAGGTTTTCAAGTTGATAAAATTTTCTTGAAGAAATAAAAAGTCTGTAATGGGATTTGAGCCGAGCTTGTAACCAAGTCAAAGCACATTCTTGGCACAATAGAAAAGGTTATAAGTCAGAGAGAGAGAGAGAGAGAGAGAGGTACATCCAAGTTTTCCAACTATAAAGTCAAGTTTGCCCAGCACATTTCCAAAGTTGAAAATGCGTTTTTAATCACTGCTTGAAGTGATTTTTATTAGGTGAAAGAGAAGTCTTACAGTCACCACGGTGGCTAATATACATTACCTTTACGGGGCAAATCACAACGGAGCAATAATGCACCTCTAAGGCCCATCCACTGTTGAAAGATATAGCATAGTACCACATTAGCCAGTATTCAGCATAATTATTGTCTTTTCTTTATCAGTAACCATGGGATTCAAACCTGCAACCTAGTGTTTGTCAAATTTCATGCTAAGTACTTAAATAAACAAACAGAAAATCACAAAAAAAAGATCTACCTTTGGGATTTCTTTTATTTATTTGAGGGTACACTCTTCAAGGGCATCAACTTGATGCGAGGTTAATTACATCTGAGGGAAAGACCCCTGAATCTCGAAACAAGGAAAAAATGAATGAATCTATCACCTAAGGAAATAAAAATGCTTTGAGCCACCTTTGGCTCAAACAACGCCTCCCTTCTTCTCTTATAAAATCTTCTCTTTCTCAGTTTCTCTAGTCATAGTTCTTCTCCTTTCTCTTCAGTCTCCTGCTCTCCCCCAAAGTCCTCTCCTTGATTTTATCTTTTATAGAGGATGCAATGGGTCATAACTTCACCAAGTGCCTTTAAAAGAAGGGTCTTCTTGTTTTGAACTTAAAAAGGATCCAGTGTTTCCACTTTGTTACGGGCTGTGTAGGACCAAATATTATCCACAAAAAGCACGGACTTTGAAATTGGGAATGCAAAGTAGTTCTCCTTCCTGTGTTTTTTCCCTAAGGAATTTGAAATCCCATCCATACTGGCGGTGTTTATGCAATTTGAGCCCCTTCATCATCTTCATCAGAGTAAAATAGAGCATTCAAAAAGTGGAAAGGAATGAGAAAGAAGCTGTCTTCTCTACCATTATCAATAACTTTTCCAATTCAACTTTTAGAGGGAGCATCAAGTTCATTCCCTTTCAATGTTTTAAAAACCATATGGTTGAACATAAACCAAGACCAAAACCGGTCCCATTTATTAAAAAGGTCATGTAGAGTCTCTGTATGTCAGTTGATCTGTTTCATATATATGTAATTCTAAGGGCACATAAGGGATTTCATCATTCTTTACGACTGATTAGTCCCTTTGTGTTTTCAATAAGACTATTTTATCCTTTGTAACTTAGTTTGTATATAAATACATAAAGGACAAGCCTAGGGCTTATTTTCAGTCCTCAACATGATCTCTCTCTCTCTCTCTCTCACTCTCTCGTTCACTCATTTTCTTTCCTCTCTCCTGCAGCCTTTTTCCTTCTTAGAGATCTAGGTCCACAAATTTGACATAGTAGCCTGAGTGGGAATAAGCTTTTTCTGGTTCAAGATACCAGATCTGAAGTTTGAAGGGATTCTTGAGGTTTGCAGTGATCAATACTTGCAGCCACCCTTTCCAGATCCCATATTTGAAGTTCGGAGAAATACCTAGGGATGGCAGTGGTCAATACTCGCAGCCCTGTTGTAGTGTTCAAATAGCTGGATTTTTGCTCAAATAATCACAACTGATCCAAGGTGTTTATTAAATTATCCAACTTTGCAACATCATTTTTTAGACAAGCTTCTTATCCATTAAATGGGAGATCAAGGAATATATCGTCGAAGTTATTCCATGTCCTGGCAATTGTTGCTATCAAGTGGAATGACAACTAATTAGTATGGCCAAGTCTATCACAATGATACTTCAGGGAAAATAAAAGATCAAATGCATAGAAGCAACATTCTGGTGCTCAGGTCCTTATGACCTAAAGTATGAAGGGTGCATGGCATCAGATTCAATTATATGCCATTGGATTCTCAATTCTAATCAATGAAACCATTAGAAATGGATTGTTACTCCTCCAGTCAGCCCAAGAAATCTGGGAAACTTTAAAAGGAGCAATTTTCCCAGAAAGATATATTACGCGAGTGGCATCAAACTCTAAATGGATACAGCCTTACGCTCTCAAGGAGAGCAATCTCTAATAGGGTATTATGGAGCACTCAAAAGTATGTGGGAGGAACTCAACTTCATAAGCCCTCGCGTATGTGCCCGACTGCAAATTTTGGAATGATAATGACGCAAATAAAAATTAGGGTCATCACACTTTTATTTTATGAATTAATTTTTGTTTAAATGAATAGGGTAGTGTGTGAGTTGTTTTGGAGATATGGTTGGAATTTAATATTATGTAAAGGATTAAGCTAGTTTTAAGGAGATAAATGTTAATTAGGTTTAGTTTGAGATAAATGTTAATTAGGTGTAGTTAGGATAAGGCTTACTTGAGGTGGTTTGATAAGGGAGACATGAGTTTTAAAGAGAGACAGAGAAAGAGTTTATTTTTGTCGGTATTTATTTATTTATTTTTCTTCTAAGTGTATTTAAAGTGAAGAAGTCCCTCATTGTAAAAAGAAGAGATTTGGTGATTAAATAACGAGTTGGTCTTGTGACAAGATTTTTTGGGGTGGATTCCCTTGTAGACCCCGAGAGAGGGTATATTCTCACCCATTATTATCATTTTTATTATTTCTTCCCTCCATTTCCCCTATATCAGTTAGTATCAGAGCAAGTAAAATCCATCAATCACAATGCCGCTAAAATCCGCTCTTACAATCGATGATACATTACTGCAAATCATGGAGTTTGTATGTTAACAAATTAAGGAAAGCATGAACACAACTATAGACCGTATCCGAAGAGGTCTAAGAAAAATTAAACACCGAGTGCAACGGTTGGAGAAGAGGGTCCTTGCAATCATGAAGATCTGACACCAGATTTTGTCTTAGGGATGAATCGAGACCCACGACTAACTAGGGGTGCCGATCCTGAATGTGACGATCACATTGTGATGCAACAAGAACCACGTGATCTTGACATTCAACTCGATCTTCTCAAATTTTACGAGGAACTTGAAAAAGAAAAAGAAATCACGATTGAGCCCGAAATCCAGCATTTGACTTCGAGATGAGTACAAAGTATTTGATGAATCGGTTTATTGAAGGAAAAGTACTGAGGCACATGGTGGGACTACATCACCAATTATTTGATTAACTTCTGAAGGATGTAAGCTGGAGATCGAGCTTGTCCCAAGCTTGGGAGAATGATGCAAATAAAAATTGGGGTTATCAAACTTTTATTATGGATTAATTTTTGTTTTAGTGAAAAGGGTAGTGCATGAGTTGTTTTGGAGATATGGTTGGTTTAAAAATTAGGCAGAAGATTAAGTTGGTTTTAAAGAGATAAATGTTAATTAGGTTTAGTTAGAGATAAATATTAATTAGGTACAGTTAGAATAAGGCTTACTTGAGGTGGTTTGATAAGGGAGACGTGAGTTTTAGGGAGAGGTGGTTTGATAAGGGAGATGTGAGTTTTAGAGAGAGTATATTTTCTGTGGGTTCTTTTTTATTTATTTATTTTCTTCCAAGTATATTTAAAGGGAAGAAGTCCCTCATTGTAAAAAGAAGAGATTTAGAGATTAAGTAAAGAGTTGGTCTTGTGAAAAGATCTTTTGGGGTGGATTCCTTTGCAGACCTAGCAAGATGATATATTCTCTCACCCTTTATTATTAGTTTTATTTTAATTATTTTTTCCCTCAATTTTCCCTACATCAATAGGTATAAGAGCAAGTAATATCCATCAATCACAATGCCGCTAAAATCCACTCTTACAGTCAATGATATAATGCTGCAAATCATGGACTTTGTGAGTCAACAAATTAAGGAGTCCATGAACACAACATAAAGGGTATCTGAAGACACCAGCAAAATTAAACAGCGAGTGCAACAGTTGAAGAATACTATTATTCGAGAAGGCACCAAGAAAAGACAAGAAGGAATAATACTATTATTCGAGAAGGCACCAAGAAAAGACAAGAAAGGATAAATACCATTATTCGAGAAGGCACCAAGAAAAGACAAGAAGGGATAAAATTGACAAGACGTAGTGAGATGAGGATGTTGAGATGGTTGTGCGGCAAGACAAGAAGGGATAAAATTCAAGATGAATACATTCGGGAGAACTTAGGTGTGGCTCTAATAGGTGATACGATGAGAGAAATTAGACTTAGTTGGGTCGGCCATATGTAGCGTAGACCCAATACAGTACTTGTTGGGAGGTGCGAGTTGGTTCATGAGGAAGGCTTAGAAGGGGCAAGAGGTAGGCCCAAAAGGGAAGATAAATAGAAGAATATTTAAATATTATAGAAGATAAATGGAACCCCCAGCTTCTGAGGGCCCTACACTTAACAGTTTACTTCCTTAACCCTGCTCACTATTATACTGATCATGAGGTACATACCAAGACTGATTTCATGAAAGCTTTCAATCAATGCAACATCAAACTCAGCCTTGATTCTGAAGTCCAAGACAAGGTCGCAATGGAGTTAAACAAGTATAGGCTTTCTATTGGGTCTCTTGGATAGGAGTTGGCAATAAGGCAAAGGACCAAGATCTCTCCTGGTGAGTTTAAAACTTCTTAATATACAAATACCTTATGTAATACATTTACATTTATGTGAAATAACTACATGGTGGAGGAGCCATGGGGGAAGCACCCCACATTTGTGGCATATGGCCATGTGTATATTGAATCTGACTTGTAGCTTGTCTGGATGTGAGCGTAACTTCAACATGTTTGAGATGGTAATATTACTTACATAGTACTATAGTTGGTTGCTCATTAGTTTGTTAGCCTATCACAAGGTAATATTACTTACATAGTACTATAGTTGGTTGTTAGTTAGTTTGTTAACCTAATCTGTGATATGTTTTTGTAAGTTTTAATTGTTCATTCAAAATTTGTCTAGTAAGGTTCATAAAAAGAAGAGGAACAGACTTGAGCAAAAGTGAATGAACGACCTAGTCTTCCTTCAGTATAACCACAAGTTGCATGAGCGTTATCAACAGTTAGAGCACAATGAGGAAGGCTATTGAAGTTGATGATACTTGAGAGTGGCTAGTTGATGCTAAGGAAGATGAGATATTCCTTGGAGAGCGCTCACTTGGGGCCGAGTTCATGAGGCTATTGAGATACCATTGAGCCCTATGCAGACCACTCAATCTCAATCTCAATCTCAAAGCCAAAGGAAAGGGATGGGGAAGGCAAAGGATAGGGTGAAGGGGTTGGTGGGATTGAGAGAGGAGGCTGAAGAGAATGAAGCAAATTCAAATGAGATAAGGGATGCTTCATATGTTGAGGAGGAGGACGACTTTGAACATGATGGCATGGCATCATCATCATATTCTACTCAGAGTGGTGATGATAGAGAATTGTCATTTTAAGTCGTTTGAGGTGGTGATGAGTGAATAGAATTGTTTGACTTTTGATGGTTATGTAAATGTAATATACTATATGACATTTGGGTTTCGTTGCAATTCGATGATGGTTGTGTCTCTGTACCCTATAATTATCTTTCTTCTTTTCTTTCCTTTTTTTATTTTATTTCAGGGGATTTGGGCCTTTAAAACTGGCCTAAGAACTCCCTACGGAGCCTATTATTCTTGGGCGCACGCCTAGCCCCCGAACCGCCTAGGTGGCCGCGTTCAACTTTTTGAACAATGCCCAAAGCCAAATCGCTTAAATTGCCTAGTTCTGCTTCAGCTAGAAATTCTCTTGGGATCACAAAGCATTTGTCCCAACCACTATCACTCAGATGACCAACCCCTTTCCACCTCCACCACAACTAATCTCGTCCTCTTGGCCCTAGTCTCCTCCTCTACTCCCTCTATGATTCCTCCAAACTCAAAACCCTCTACATTCCATCTTAATACCTTATCCCCCTTCACTCTCTGTTTACTCAACACCAAAACTCTCAGGCTACCCCTCCCACCTCAAATCCACAATCTTGTGATCAAGACAACATGGATCGACCCCCTTCAGTGCTCCACATGTATCAACTAACATTGAAGAAGATTCTCAACTGCCTGCCAATCAAATTTCACAAATGGAGCCAAATACCAATGCACTTGAGAAGATTGCTTGCACAGAGCCCCACATTGAAGAAGTACTTGATGACAGAGGCTTCTCTTTTGATGGGCCTACATTAGACGTTGCTGATATTCTTTGCACCAAAGCAGGACAAGTAAAAAATAAAGGGATCCAAGAACTGCTAAATCTCTAATCAAATTTTAGTGTCGACGTCAATCCCTCTTTGAGATTGACAAACCAATCCCTTTGTACACCTCAGATCAAATGCTCATCCAGAGGTCTGACTTCATCCTCTAATAAATTCCAATGAAGATCTTCATTTTGGAATATTAGAGTATTAAGCGAACCCCCTTAAGAATAAGGTGGTCATTTCGTTCTCTTCTGCTGCTCTCTGACATTCATAAAATCTAATAGGCAAACCTGTCAATGGACCGGTTTAGAGGCCCTAGGTGTTTGGGTGGCATCTGGGGGATCTAGAATCCTACTATTTACTCCCTCATTTTTAATAGCATTGGAACCTAATCGGTTTCAATTGCCCTTTCCAGAATCTTAGATAATTTCCCATGGAAATTCACCATTGGTCTACGATCCCAACATACCCAATCTTAGGGAAGACTTTCGGTGTGAACTTAATGCCATTGCCTCCCTTGTGCACAAAAGTCATGGGTATTTACAGGAGTAACATCAAATGGGTCCATGAAACAATTGTTAAGCTAGTATTGGTGCTAATATGATGGGCTTCCCCAACTTAATCTCACATAAATCTTATCAAAATCTTGCTCAATTGCTCTGCATATACTAGGTATAACCAATCCTCTTACCCCACCCTAACTAAACTTGACATGTTTCTAAACTCTCATGAGTGCGTAAGAGAAGTTTCCTAGCTTCCATTCCGTTGGCCTCTCCAAACCAAGCTTTGATCATAAATATATGCTTCAAGATATTCTACCACCTCTGTTAGGCCCAAAACCTTTTAGATTTGAACTCTCTTGATTCGAAGAAAAAGGCTTTGACAACCTCTTTGGGCCCTAGTGGGCCTCTCTCTTTCCATTGGTGGAGATTTCAATGTTGCCCCATCATTCTTGGGAATTTCATTGCGGCAAAACACGTTTTACTCACTTAACCCGAATCAAATGGTTTTCTACAGGAACAACAATATTGCCTTTTTCCACAAGATTGCTAGTTACAAATGTTGAGCTAATGCTATCACCCACATCTCCGCGGCCCAGCAAACTTTTGAAGACCCCCTACAACATATGCAGTTATTATCTCCTTCCAAAACCTTTTCATCACAATCCAACCACTGGCTTTCCATGTCAACCCTTGCCTTCTTATCCAGCAATCAGGGGAAAGCCAATTGGATAGAAAGACCCTTTAACCAAATGAGATCTCCCAAGCAATCTCTGATCTTGAACAAGACAAGGCACTGGCCCTAATAGTTTCCTAGTAGCCATATTTCCCAGTTTTGGGATACCCTGTCGTTGATATCCTCACCTTTTTCAGTGAATTCTTTCACAAAGGTATTCTGAGTAAGAAGTGAATGCCAATTTCATCGCTTCATCATCATCATCAAAGCCTTTTCCCAACTAAATGGGATTGGCTACACAAATCCTAGTCTGCTATTTGCTCTATTAAGGGTTATACCCCTAGAGACCATAAGTCCCCATATCTTTTCTCACTACTTCCAACCATGACCTTTTGGGCCTAACCCTTGCCCTTTATGAGCCTTCCACTTGAACAAACTCACACCTTCTAATAGGTTTTGTATTGGGTCTGCACCACACATGTCGAGCCCACGTAAGTCTATTCTCTCTCATCTTATCACCTATTGGTGCGACACCTAAATTTTCCCAAATGTATCATTTCGAATTCTATCCCTTCTTGTCCTGCCACTCATCCATCTCAACATTCTTATTTGCACTACCCTAATTCTATGGGTATATTGTTTTTTGACCGCGTAACATTCCGCCCCATACAGCAAAGCTGGTGTCACAATTGTCCTATAGAACTCGCCCTTCAGCTTCATTGGTATGCGGCGATCGAATAAAATTTCGGTTCAACATCTCCACTTCGCCCACCTAGCTGTAATTCTATGTGCGATATCTTCTTCAATCTCTCCATCTTCCTGGATTATTGACCCAAGCTATCGAAAGTGCGCTCTTTTTGGTATTTTCTAGCCGTCAATCTTAACTACTTCCTCGTCTCTACTCCTATTATTACTAAACTTGCATTTTATATACTCTGCCACTTTCATAGCTTCAAACCCCAAAATTGAAGGAGCGACTGACATTAAAGGACCAATTAGTCTCCTCGATTCCTCTTACAAAATCCTATCTAAAAACCTCGTTACAATACTTACATCTATCGTGGTCGCTATGAGATGTCCTATTCAAAGTGGATTTTCCACAATCATCAAATTCTGGATGGTGTGCTTGTTGAGCATAAAAATTCAATTTCGACACCTCTCATTGAAAACTCCCAGTCTAATTATAAAATGGGATATGGAAAAAGTTGATGATCTTGTTGACTGGTACATCTTGGAACAAGTTCTTTGCAAAGGATTTAGTCACAAATGGTGAAAATGGGTGTCGTATCATACTTTGTTTGCTTCTTTCTCCATTCTTGTCAATGAGTCTCCTAAAAGCCAGCTATGTTCCACCACTTTCTTTTCACGGCTACTGTTGAGGTTTTCAATAGGTCTCTTTCTAGACTCTACTCTAGAGGGTTACTCTAGTTTCAAACTGTCTAGAATGAGAAACGAGATCTGCCATCTTCACTGTGCAAATGACACCTTGGTTTTCTATAAATGCATCCAATGTTGAAATAGATAGGCTC
Source organism: Amborella trichopoda (assembly GCF_054954075.1). Lineage (NCBI taxonomy): Eukaryota > Viridiplantae > Streptophyta > Magnoliopsida > Amborellales > Amborellaceae > Amborella > Amborella trichopoda. The sequence goes on from NC_142347.1 coordinate 28,490,887, forward strand.
TTATTGTTCCTCACAGCATTTGAGTTAGTCACAAGGATTAAAAACAACATGGCTATGTCAAAGCTTATTGACATCCTTTGCTTCCTTTGACGCTTTGTCTACCTTTGCTTCTAGATGGGGCAGCGGGACTAATAGTCTTCCAGCCAAGTGTCATGGATTACAGTTGTTTGTGAGTAAGCCTAAGACGAGCCTTTGGGACCCAGTTGTAGAGAAATTTCAAAAACGACTGGCCTTGTGAAAAGGCAGATTCCTCTCATTTGGTGGTCGCCTCACTCGTTTAAAAGCAACCCTCTCCAACATCCCTATTTTCTTCATGTATCTTTTCCTAATGCCTTCGTGTGCCATAATTTAAGAACACCTCATGAGGTACTTACTCTGGTCAGGTGATACATCCAAGCGAAAAATCCACCTAGTGGCTTAGGACAAGGTGTGTCCCCCCCCCAACATATAAGAGAGCTAGCATACACAAACTTAAGGCATACGATTCTGGTCCTTTTGGGTAAATGTTGGTGGCATCTTGCCTCCCAGCACAATTTGCTTCATGTGAGGTCTTACTTCACAAGTTATCATCATCATATCCTTCTCCCAATTAATTGGGGCCAGCTACACGAATCCTGGTTCTCCATTATGCTCTATTAAAAGCCACGCCCTAGCATAAGCAGATATTGTAGGTTCAGGATTCATGATAAGTTTTAGCAAAATTTTATGTTGGCTGCCTACCTAACACAACCCAGCCCCTTAACCCATGCATGGGACGGGTTGTCATCAACCTTCTTACACCAGTCTTAGTTCACAAGTATGGCACTGAAAACCTACATTAGCTTCTGATGAGAAGGCCTAACTCCAATAACTGTGGCACCTATAAAAGCATATTTGGTTGTCTGAACCTTTCATGTCCTTTGGAAGTCACAAAGTCAATCGTGGAGACAAAGTTTTCTACTTGAAGGACATTTGGAGAGCATCCCACTGGGGATATTTGGCCAAATTTGTTTTTTGTTGCAAGTACCCATAATGTCACAGTGGCACAATCATTTGAGCTAGTGTATAGAAGAGCAATGATATGATCATTTCCAGAACTTTTATAGTGTACCAATTCGAGCAATGATATGGTCATTTGGACAAAGTCTAATCAGGCATCTTAAAATTCACTTCTTTCTATCTATCATGCTCTTACTTTTGTTTTCCTCATCTTCCTCCACTCTAACAAAAGATTGATACCACCAAGCCACCAAAAGTTCAAGCTTTTTCATGGCTGGTCATTTCTAACCAAAATTTAACACCCAGTTAGCTATAAAGAAGAGGTATAGCTCCAGCTAATTGTTGCTATTGTTTAGAAGCTGAAGAAACAAATAGCCTTCTATGCCTTCATGGTAGAGTTGCTTTCCATTAAATTTTCATTGGCAACTCTTCTCTGCTTCTTTCTAAATGCCATACTACAAATCAGGAAGAATACTTGAGACACAATCTGGGAAGACATAATTCTGGAATCCTTAGTGCAAATAATAGACCCACGCTGGCACTGCAGAATATGTGACAAACCTCACCATTTTCTGGGGTTCAAAATTTAAGGATCTCAAAAACTTACTCTAGGTTTGATTTCGCCTCCACTTGGTCCAACATCATTACCCAACATCATCGAAACAGTCCTCCCAAGCCTTCCTGATCAACTCCCTCCAAGCCATAGAACCATCAAACTAAATATTGATGGTTGCTCTCTGGATAACCCTGGGCCTGTGGCTTCCGGGGTATTCCCCATGACTCAAACGGAGACATTTTATCCTCGTTTCATGAATACATTGGAACAAGGGATTTCACCCTAGCCAAGGCTAATGCTCTTCTAGAAGGCCTAAGAGATCAAGTCAAGATTGGGGACAGATTCTTGTAGTGCATGGGGACTCTATGAACGTCATAAGTTGGGCTACTATGAGAAATCAACACCTGTGGAGACTGCAATACATTTGATCAATTTCATCTATGCAGGCATCTTGGAGTCGCCTTCTGTGATACTTGGCAGGAAGCTAACATGATGATGGATGCTTTTTTTTTTATAAGAACATGATGATGGATGCTTTGCTTAAAGATGGGCTGCTAAGGGTAGCGCCATAAGCACCCACTCTACTTCTGGGTTCGGGATGGATTGGTGTTGTTTCTCTATGCCTAGGGAACCAGAATATCGAACCACGAAAGGCATGAGAGAAAAGCATATTGGATAGTGATTGTTGATTGTGAGGCGCCAATTATGGAGTGGAAGGGACACCAAAGGGAACCTCCCTCTGCCCTTCCATCCCTTTGATAGATAGAGAGGTAGGGTAGAGATTTTGGTTTTTCATGTTGTCTAACGCAAACCATATAGCTTGTCTTTACTAGCTTTGCTTTGCTTGCCCAAACCCTTCTTGCTTTATTAATATCTTTTTCAACTCCGATATCTCCACTTCTCTTTATTGGTCTTTCTCCCTACTTTGATGCCTCTCTCTCTCACTTCCCTCTTTCTCCCTTCTGTCACTTCCACCCAATCTTTGTCACTTTCTCTCTCATTTTTCTATCCATTTCTCCCTATTTCCCTTTACTTCCCATGCTATCCCTCTTATCTTATGATTCAAATGAGATGTAACTCTTGACATTGTTGAGTTCCCGACTTGTGGATAGACTTTACTACGTTTTGGATTTCATATGGTAACCTCTCCTTCGATTAGGGGTGGAAATGGGTTGAGCCGGACTCGACCTAACTAGGTTCTACATGGACCCAGACCAGACCCAAGTCGGGTCCAAGTCATTTGGACCCAAACTTGGATCTAGAAATTAAAAAAAAAAAAAAAAAATTTATATTGTACAATATATATATATATATATTTATATTTAATATATTTTATACCCGGTTGACCCCTATTAGGGTCGAGTTGACCCCGACCTAATAGGGTCCAAGCTGGGCCCGGACCCGACTCGCTGGATCCAAAACATGGAGCTGGACGTGGTTCTTCAACTCGACCCCATTGCCAACCCTACGTTTTATGATACTTTTTGTCATGTAGAGCACCCAATGTGTGGGCTGCCTTTCCTCACCTCTCGGGGTCAACCCGACCCGGCGCGGTATAAAATATGTATTGTACAATATAAAAATTATTATTATTATTATTTTTAATTTCTAGACCCAAGTCAAGGTCCAAATGATTTGGATCCAACCTATGTCCAGTCTGAGTCCAAGACACATGGATCCGACCTGGGTCCTAGTCGGGCCTAGGTCCATGTGCAACCTAGTTAGGCAGGTTCGGGTTGACTTGGACCTTCCCATGTTATCCCTCTATCATATGATTTAGATGAGATGTAACTCTTCACATTGTTGAGTTCCCGTTTTGTGGGTAGGCTTCACTGTTGTTTGGATTTATTTGTTAACCTTTCCTTTGGCTAGGGGTGTAATTGGGTCAGGTCAGGTTCGGGTCGACCACGACCCAAACCCGACCTGCCTAGGTTCCACATGGACCCAAACCCAACTTGGACCCCGATTGGTCCACTTGACTTGGACCCAGACCGGCCCTGTACAAATCATTTGGACCAAGATCCCAGTCTAGAAAATCAAAAAAATAATAATAATATTTATATTGTACAATATATATTTAATACATTTTATACAGGTCGGGTCCAAACCGAACCCGGACCTAACCGACCTGGGTTCCCAGACTTGCCAGGTCTAAAACATGGTCCCAAACCCGATTCTTCAACCCGACCCGATCGCGAACCCTACATTTGGTGATACTTTTTGTCATGTAGAGCACCCGAGGTGTGGGCTGCCTTTCCTCACCTCTCGTGAGAAACCATGTAATTATTACTCAATATTTGAAAAAGAAAGAAACTCAATAGAACTTTCAAAAAATAAAACAAAATATGAAATTGTCCATGTAACTAGTTAGTATTCAATGGAAAGTCGAAAGGAATTGAAGAAGATAAAACTAACCTTCAAGCACGGCTCCAAACACAATGTTTCTGTTATCCAGATTGGGGCAAGGTCCAGGCCCGGTGGTGATCAAAAACTCAACATTCCTATAATTTGGATCGAGCTTCACATCATCTTCATCATCATTCTCTGATAAACAAAGAGAAAGGGTCCCAGGCCTCACATGCTTCAAAAGGAAAGCTCGAGGATCAACAGTCTCCGTATTCCTCTCTAACCCCAATGGAACCTGGACCTCTCCTTTATCCCTTCTCCCCTGTTTCCCCGCCATTAAATATTGGCCAGGAAACACCTTTTGAACAAGACTCCCTTTATATGAAGAACCAGCAGATCCATTACACATGGCCTTGAAGTTGGCCACAGTTCTTGGCAAGTGCTTCCCATAAAGCCCTAAAACGACCCTTCCTAGGAGCTCTAAGTCTGAACATGCCGGTAAGTCTTCTTCAGCCGTCCTTTCCGGCCTGAAATAGCTGGGGCAAACGCTAAAGTCCATGAAAACTCGGTCTGTAATGGTAGTATCAAGTGATTTTCCAGCGATCTCAGAGGATTCTCCAGAAATTTCATGAAAATTTCCGGCGAATTCAGATTGATTTCCGGCAAGGTATTCGCTCGCTAAGGCAAGAAAATGAGGGGAGAAGTTTAGGGCAGAGGTAGTTACGGTTAAGAGAATGAGGTCTCTGCGTCTTAGGGGTCTGGGTTTAGTGGACCTGGGTCCAGGTCGGTGGATGAGGTGGGCTCGAGCTCGGAAGGTGGTAGGCGAGGAGAGAGAGAGGAGAGCCATGAAAAGGCATTGGATGCAGGCATGGTGGCGTATGGAGAGAGTGAAGAGAGGGGGCTGGGTTCACTCGTTTGTGCGGCCAGGCTTGTGGTTAATCTCTTCGATCGCCCCACCGCCGCATCTTGCTGCATCGACCACGTCCGACCCCTTTAAAAATTGGTACTCGGATAAGCTAGAGTGATTATTAATATTTTTTTACCCTTTAATTTTAATTTTTTTATCTCATTGTACCCAAGGATTGAAAAATATTTTTCGGAAGCAAAAGATTTCGATTTTTTTGCAACCTTCTAAATCTATTTTTTAATAAATTTTTTACTTCAATAAAAATTAAAATAACATCCTATCTTGCAAAAGCTTCGTTTGTGAGGTTTTTTAAAAAGAGAAGAAAGGATCTCTCGTCCTTGGGTCACTTGCTTTCAGGGGAATGATCTCTTGTTCCATTGCTCCATGTCTCACTGTTCTCCGACGATCACGATTTTGTGATTTTCTCTTTCATGTACGCTAGTAGATAGCTTTTCTTCACTAAACCAACACCGAGTTCACTCTCGCTTTAACTCCTGATCCATTCTCTCTCTAACTGCAAATTACTCCCTCTCTCTAACTCCTAATCTATTATCTCTAACTGCAAATAACTCTCTTTTTTCACTCTCTTTAATTGAAACTTACTCTCTGTCTTCATCCTCTCTAAGTGCAAATTACAGTCTCTCTCTAGATGCAAGACCAAGACAAAGGCATTTCAGGATGGTGGAACTCAGAGCCAAACGCCTCGCAAACTTCACTCTCTCTCTACCCACCCCCAGTTGGCATTTGCGCTTTTTGTCTCCAAAAAAAAACTCATCACCTCTCACTCTCTCTCTATCCACCTCTCCCCCCAACCCATCTCGGATTCAAGCCAAGACACCTCAGAGTCTCACATTTTTGGGGTTGGCAAACTTTCCTCTCTCATCAAGGAGAGAGATCCACAACCCATCAAACCAGACTCCACATAAGTGCTCAAGATAATTATTTCTCTCTCTTCTCGTTCTTCTCTCTCTAACATCTTGAGGAGAGAGAAACACCCACAACCCAATCGTCACAGAAGTTTTTCCTCTTCTCTCTCTACCACATTAAGAGAGAAGAATTGCCCACGGTAAGTTGCCATGATCCCTAGCTTTGAAATTCTAGAAAGAGAAAACCCACCTGAACATATATATGGAAAATCCCTACGTGCGGATTTTCTTGCCTAGAGAAGCCGGCAATTTCAATTCTTCATGATTTAAACCTATGTGCGGAACACCATCTAAGATGGCTATAGTTGCAGAAATCACCCCGTTTTCTTTTACAATCTGCTCAACTTTCTTTGCACTCTCAAGATTTTGGGGATAATGCATTCCATGAGATATGATGGTGGACTCGAGGGCAACAACTGCAACTCCATGTGAGAGAGCATCACGAACAACTGGTGCAACCACCATGCCCATTGTGCCAACATGAAAGAAGCACCTCTCTCTCGCCCAAGTGATGAGAGAGAAGAAATATCTGCAATCCCACCATAAGAGAATCTTCTCTCTCTACCATGTTGGGGAGAGAGGAAAAATCTACCTTTCCATGATGATAGAAAAGCTTTTCTCATGAAGATAAAGCGATAGTGAGAGATCATTCTCTCTCTAAAAAAATCCACAGACAAAGCCTTTGCAACATAGGATGTCATTTTAACTTTTATTGGGGTTAAAATTCTTCAAAACGGGATTAAAGGGGCTACAAGATAGGAAAAATGGAGGTCGTCATCCATGGGTCCAAAGAGATAGAGAAGTTAAAATTAAGGGGTAAGGAGATATATTCCTTTTAAAACACGTTGGGTGGGTATGGAAATTGTCTGATTCCAGGAATCACCCATCATAATTATGTCAATATATTGGAAATGGTGTGGTTTCTATAAGGATGCAACCTTAAACAATCTAATTGAGACGCACCTTAAAATTTTATCCTAACATGTAATTTTGTTATAAAAAATTCTTACTAGTATCTTAAAATCTATTCTCATACCTAATTAGAAAATTTTAAATTTAAAAAATGGTTAAAATCAAGTAGATTTATATATATATGAAAATGGAACTGGACAGTCTAGATAATGTGTTGCAAGATGCATTATTTTCGAGACTCGAAAACGGTTTTTTTTTTCATATTCATACATCTTAATGTCGAGATGATCGATTAGAAGATTTTTTTAACATTAAAACAACATTTCTGATAGATTATTGAAGCGCATCTGTGATTCTACATTTTAAGGTCGCAACCTTATATAAACTTTTCCCTACAAGAAATTGTTCGGGTCTAAAAGAAAACGGGCAATTCACCAAAATGGGGTTATGCAATAATAAAAATCCTGTTTTGCTTTGGTGAAAATGTGGATTCACCAATCCTGATAAGTTTTTGACCGGTTCATTAGTTATTTCACGCGCTAAAATGACGATCCGAGCCAGTTTTACGATGCTCGATCCTAGTCACTAATCCGTTTTTTAAATTACTCTCAAGGGGGATTAGCGATTGTCTTCTTACATCCCATGAGCTTGGTTTTTTTTTTATTTTGGATTTTTTTAGGGAACAATAATTGATTTATAAGATAACCTAATCAACTTTTATGTTCACAAGTTCACGATCAGCGATTTTTTTAAAAATCAACGACTTTATTGGAACCGTTAAAAACTGTGACTTTTTGAAGAGGTAGGCAAAAAATCGTAATATTTTCATAAAAACGTTTAAAATGCATAAAACTATTTAAACAAGACAAAAAAGAATCATATTTTTTTACTTTTTTTTTTCCTGTTCGAGTTCTCTTTCTTTTCTCTCTCTAAAATCCGCATCCCAGACCTTGCCCGAGCCCAAAAGTACCTTTTGTCATCTCTACACTTCTTACTTGCTAAAATCCCACTTAGAATTGTCTTGCACTAGTTGCTTCGAAGTTTACATTGAGGAGGCACCATTAATTGTGGAATATATGGAAAGCAAGATGTGAAAAATGCAGTACTAAGAAATAATGTGAATGTATGAATGTAAAGGAAATTACATATTTTACATAATTTTGGTGACTAATATGATAATTATCTAAAACAACCATTTAATTTTTTATATTTTACAATTATGGTCATTTGTGACATCATGTAAAGAGTATAAGGTTTCCTATTTACACAACGTAGGTTTTTTTTTTTTTTTGGTAAATCAATGAGGGAAAAGGGTCCCTTACCCATTTTTCTATTAATTTATAGGAAAATGGAATACAAGCTCCTAAAGATACAACGCTATAATAGAGTGCCTATGCAACACAATAAAGCAAATGCATACAAATAAAATATTGAGGTTACAAGCGCCAAATGGTAGCAACTAAGTAATAACTGGTAGACCTTGAACAACTCGTGAAGCCCTGGAAGAGGCGCTTCGCCGTTCACTAAATGGTCACCAAAGATCGCCAAATTGCTGGGTACAAACTTATTGTACATCTCGCCTAACATACATAGGCCACTCATAAAGTGGACGTTGAGAAGAGAGATCCCTACCTCTCCATGAACGAAGAGCCACGAGTTACTTACATAACTCCATGTCTCTAGAAGGGCCCTCGTGGTGTTTGAAGAACGATCATAGTAGCCTGCTGAGCACTAACAAGCTAAGAGTAAGGAAGACGACCTGAGCTACTCCTCATGATGACAGAGTATATCAAAGGTTCAGGAGCTATACCCTCTTAGTTACTGGTGCTCGCCTTGGAATTGAAGCCCGTGTGAAGACCACATCAAACCTTGTGTCCTCGAGAGTAGGAAGGTCTAAGTGAGAACCATAATCATAGTGAAGGAAATGAAACATGGGCACACTGTCATCTTGCACTACCGACTCTCCATCCTAAGTCTCGCGACGATGGAAGAGGGCATTGTCACTCACAAAAGTGATACTCGAAAGCCATTGTAACTCAGGGACTATGTCTTGTAAGGATGACTCCAGTAAAAGTACTAGGCCCAACCTCCCCATGCTTTGGAAGATTCGTAACATCAAGAATGTTGCCTACGAGATACAAGGAAAGAAACAAAAGTAAGTTCATGTCATGCTATGGACTTCATGAAAGAGGCAAGCCTGACCAAAGCTGGCAAAATTTCTGTAGTATCTCCCCTAAAAATGGAGATCTAACAACATAAAAGGTGCTTTGCCAGGCCAATTCATCCTAGAGGATTCAAGGGTCGCAATACTAGTGGGTCAAGCTAGAATGACAATATAAAAGGTGCTTTGCTGGCTCAATTCACCCTGGAGCATTCATGGATCGCTATACAAGTGGGTCAAGCCCTTTCTAGCAAAGAAGCATATATATATATATATATATATATATATATATATATATATATATCAATAAAGACTTGGAAAATTATAAAAAAGCATGTAAAAGTAAGGAAAAACATGCAAAAATGAGCTAAAGTCATACAAAAAGAGAACGAAAAGAAAGTAGCAGGCTTACTGCACTCAAAAGCTAGAGAAGTGCTCGCCATGGGATCTGGATGCTCGAACACTCACTAAGCCCTCAAAGGTTCTCCCTTTCTCTCAGTAAAGAGTTAAATATTCACTTTCTCTCTCTATTAAGTAAGAAAATGAGGAGAAGTGGTAAAAATGAGGGGGTTACCCCTCTTTTATTCATGAACAAGGGGTAAAAGTGGTAGAGTTTCCCCCATAACTCCTCACAATGCCTTAATCCCCATATAGTCCACTCTAAGGAAAGTGTCTTTTGAAGTGATCAAGGAATTTGAGGTAAAAAGGAAGAGGAGAAATGGTTGCCCTTGCCCTTGCCCTTGCACAAGGCATGAAGCAAAAGTCACCCAAGGGAAATGGTCAAAACGACCGTATGAAGGCCCAAATGGTGTCATAATCAAGAGAAACCGGGCCCATTGCAAAGATGGGGCCCTGCTTAGTTGAAAATACCCAAGTTTGGGTTGAAATCGGGCTCCTGAGCAGGGCCACCATCAAAAGTAAAGGGCAGGGGTGAACCCCCCCACTCATCTCTCTCTCCCTCTCATTGATTGCCAGCCTATTCTCCTCTCCCTCTCATTCATTTCTCTCCCCATCTCTGATCTCTCCCCTAGGGCCACCGACTCGTCCTCCCTCTCTCTCATCCCTCTCTCGTCTCTCCCCTCTCCCTCATGGGTTGGTGGCCTAGCCACCGACTCGTCTCGTCTCTCTCTCTTCTTGTCCCTCTCTCCCATCTCATCTCCCTCTCTCTCCCCCACCTCTCGCATCTCATCTCCCTCTCTCATCTCTCTCTCATCTCATCTCTCATCTCATCTTCCGTCTCTCCCCCAAATCTCATCTCTTGTCTCATCTCACACCTCTCTCATCCCTTCACACTTCCATCCTTACCTCTCACGTAATCTCTCATCACCTCACATTTCCCCCATCATTCAGTCGTCGCACACGAGGGTGTCGATACCAACACAAACCATCGCTCTTCAGTTGAGTCTCCCTCTTCTCAATTAAGTCGCACCTCACATGGCTCTCTTTAAACCACCCATTGCAACAAACCACCACCCCATGACTCACTTCGGTCTCTATCTCCCCAGTAGAGTCACATCACTGGACGCTCCGAAATGTGGATGCTTAAATGTGGAACGTTTAAACAAATATTAGATTCCAAATAGAAAACCATAGGACATCATATTCAGGGGCAATTTACGATTGCACTTTATATCAGAAACATAGGCTTTATATTTATATTAGCCACTTAACAATTCCGGGAGGATTAATTATTTGTTACAATTTACATCGACTGAAGAAAAAGAAATAAGTCAAAAACCTTTTATTCTGGCTTTGAAACCTATATATTCGTTTCTGAGGAAGAAAATATAGACATATTAAAGGAAAAAGATAACATCGAGGGCATATTGACCCATATACCCGTGGATGTACGCAAGGGGGTGTTATCTTTCAAGTCCGGTCTTCCTAAGAGAACGAGTCTCAAATGAGTCCTAGGAAATGATTATCTCTCTCTTCGTGTCTTGAATATCACCCTCTTTACCACTCTTAGTTCTTACCTGAGGTAGAACCACGCAGGAACGCTTGTCTTTACTGAATTGTATCTATCAGAAATGTGCGACATCTTTTCAATTGAGAAGTCCCCTTTTTATACTGCTAAATTATGCTTTTTTCAAGGGATAACCATGCATTTCCCATTTTCAAATCTTCACCCTCCATCTTTTTCTTGGATTTATCCATTTGAATCACAAATTTTGCAGGACATAGTCATTATCTTCATAATGTTGTTTACCTCTTGCGTTTATTCTTTCACGTTGTTGTTTACCTCTTGCGTTTATCATTGGTGTTTGTCTTTAAATTTCAAACTTTCGAACCTCATGATCTCGCGGGAGGAAAATCAGGGATTCGCAAGTGTTGTTAGTGGGCTACAACTACTTTTGTTGTTCAACTCAATCCATGCTACACCTTTTAAAGGTGATAAGACAAAGAGCCAAGAGTTTAATGGTGCTAATCTTTATGAGAGAACTTGTATTGAGGAAGAAATTTCTCCTTTGGTAATTGAATGTCGTACAACCCATAAAGCTTTTAAGGTGCTAACTGCTGAACTATGATGCTGATGTGTTAAGCCATCATTGAGGCTGTCGTTGAAACTCCAATGGGATTACTGAGCAGCTTAAGACTGCCGTTGAAACTGAGATGGGTTAAGCCATCTCTCTAGGCAGCTTGAGACGATGGTTGAAACTGAGATTGGTTAAGCCATCTCTGGGTAGCTTGAGACTGTTGTTAAAACTGAGATGGATTAAGCCATTTATGGCAGCTTGAGACTGTCGTTGAAATTGAGATGGGTTGAGCATCTCTGAGTAGCTTGAGACTGTTGTTGAAACTAAGATGGGTTAAACCATCTCTGGGCAGCTTTATACTACTGTTGAAACTGAGATGGGTTAAGCCAACTCTAAGCAGCTTTAGACTGCTGTTGAAACTGATATGGGTTTAAGCCATCTCTGATCAGCTTGAGACTACTGTTGAAATTGAGATGGTTTAAGTCATCTCTAGGTAACTTGAGACTGTGATTGAGACTGAGATGGGTTAAGGCATCTCTAGGCAGCTTGAGACTTCCGTTGAGACTGAGATGGGTTAAGCCATCTCTGGCCAACTTAAGACTTCCATTGAGATTGAGATGGGTTAAGTCATCCCTGAGCAGCATGAGACTGCTGTTGAAACAGAGATGGGTTAAGCCATCTCTGGGCTGCTTGAGACTGCCGTTGAAACTGAGATGGTTGAGCCATCTCTAGGTAGCTTTAGGCTATTATTGAAAGTAAGATGGGTTAAGCCATCTCTAGGTAGCTTGAGACTGTTGTTAGAACTGAGATGGGTTACGCCATCTCTGGGCAGCTTTAGACTCCTATTAAAACTGAGATAGATTAAGCCATCTATGGGCAACTTGAGACTGCCGTTGAGTCTGAGATGGGTTGAGCCATCTCTAGGCAGCTTGAGACTGTTGTTGAAACTGAGACTTCAAGGGAAGAATTATAATGCCTTGAACATGAATCTTCGAGAATCTTTGCTTAGTCTCAAAACTCATAAACTAAGTCACACTCGTAATATTGCTAAATGTGGACACTTGAATGATGTGATTAAGAACCACACTTATTCTTGACCATCAATTAAAGATGATCATCCATCATATGTTTGTTGCATGTCTTCAAGTGGTCGTTCTCAGCCTTGTATTGGGGCTAAGTAATATATTTTCAAGGCAACATATGGGTCATTCACTACTCAACATTCACCAATGGTTCATTAGAATGTATCTAGTCTTACATAAGACAAAAGTAGACCCAACAAAACCACCTTGGACGCTTCATGTATGAGAGAACCTTGAAAGGTGTGTAGCGTTTGGCCAATCTCAGGCGGACTTGTTGACACGGTACGTCTTACACCCTCTTCATGAAGGCAGCTCATGCGCACCTCTTCCCAACCTTCTTAATTAAACATGGGAACGGATAACCATCTCATTCATTATTTCCTATACATCTGTCATCATTTCCAGGGAAAAGATCCTTCTACTTCTTCATGGGATTTTATAAAACCATCGGTTACTCGGTTTTGTCAGTTCATCGTCCTAACGGTTTCCAACTCTTCACCTTCTTTTAAACATTTCTTCCCATGTTCTTCCTAGGCATCTCTCCATTTCTCTCAACCCTGAACTTAGTGTTGCCATTCATAGCGATGAGGGCGAGGAAGGGCGTACCACTAACATCCCTACGACTGTTGGTCTGTCCGAGGTCGAGAAAAAGTGCATCACATCCTTCGTTGTTGTGGGCCTGGTCTCTTCTTTAGAGGAGGCCATTGCTGCTTCCATCGTCACATTGTCCTTCAAGGAGATTCTTGAAGCTGGGCTTATGTTGGGCATGAAGTCTAAGAGATTGCAAGCTTAAGGGAAATGGTGGTTCGTTTCCATCGAGAGGTGGAGCACCACCAAAATATGTCCGACTTCTATCGAGGAGAAGTTGAACGAGTGAAGGAGCTTCTGACCTCTGTGAGGAGGAAGCTATCTAAGATTAGTAGGATGATCCGCTTCGGGGAGTAATACCCCAAGGCATCTGCAGGCAGAGCTTCTTCTTCTCTTCCTTCTTTTCTTTTCCTCTCTTTTTCTTTTTTTAAAATGTATGTAAGGGCTAAGTCCCCACCTTCTGCTATTAATGAAGCTCGTTTTTTTTTTTGTTTTTTTGTTTTGTTTTTCAATTGGTGCCTTGTGCTGCATAGTTTCACATTCTGCATCATTTTTGCCCTTACCGGATATGCATTTCATTTTGCAAACCTATGGTTTGCATCCCTATCTCTTGCTTATTTGATGCAAGATAAGCTTGATTTCAAAAATAGAAATTTTTTTCCTTACATTACAACTAATGCCAAGGGCAATCCGATACTATGATAATAAGATAAAAGGACTTTTCACATTCCTTAAGGGGAATTTTAGTAAAGTGGCTACTAGTCGTCATTATCCTGCCATCAGGACTTTCGGTTTTCGAGACGCGGAGGCCAAGCACCTTATCCCTCTTTAAAACACCCATCTCTTCGCATCATTTTATCCTCAACCTCTGTCTTTGGAAATCTTCTGCTTTACGCAACCATTTCCGTTATCCTTCTATTTCCTTTTCAACAGATTTTCGTTATCAGAAAAACCTTTTGGATCTTCTTCAACCTCTTACATCTTCTTCAAGGAGAGCCTTTTGCATCGTCTTTAAGAGAGCCTTCAGCATCTTCTTCAAGGGAAGCTTTTTCACCTACTCATTCATCCAGAGAAGTTTTAGACCTTTCTTCGATTTTTTGAAGAGTTCTCAGTTTTTAGTTCAAACAACTCTTCGATCTTTAAATTATCCAGGGTGAGTCTTTCTTCCTTCTAGGGATTTTGCTATGCTTTTCATCCATGTTTCTTTGTCTATTTCCTTTATTCATCCTGATTGCAATCCTTTTTCCTAAGCATATGCTTATGTTGAGAAGAAGATTCAGTAACTTCAGGATTGATCCCCTTGTTGATGCTTCAAAAGCATGTCTCTAGCTTCGACCTTTGATCATCTGGTCACAAGGGATATTTCTCTTATTCTCAATACTTCATAGAGGGATTTCATTGGACTTTGTTCAACTCCATTTGGTGTTCTTTCAATGTCTGACTGAACTTTCCTTAAAGTGTTGGTATGGGAGTCAGAGATTTCCATCAAATCCCTTTTTGATCCTTGGTGATAGATCTTGGTCATGAGATCAATGTGTTATCATTTAGTTGTCAGGCCTTGGATCTGTGCTTGGAATGCTTTCAAATACCTTTGCTCGTTGGACTGATAGAAGTGTCGGCCATTTTCTGAGTTTAAGAGTTAGACCTTGTTATGACTATGAAGGCATCGGGCGTAAGTTTGAAAATCTTGAACCATGTGGAAGATAGGTGAAACCAAAGGGCCGAACCTTGCTATTTTGGTGACACGAAATTCTCCCATGTGCCAGCACGACAGCAAATATCCAACACACATTTCATGGCCTTCCGATATCACTTTTCTGGTGGACCACGTCAAATGTGGGGAATTCACCCCTCACTCCTTCCACGGCCTTCCCTGATAGAATCTTCTGCTTCATTTTGCTCATGCAAACATTATTGTACCCAAGACTTTTCCAATTTTGGGGCATGAAATCCGTGATTACAATGCTTCTTGGACAGACTCCGGCTTCAGATGCGAAGGCAAGAGCGGATACATTTTAGGTTACTATTCTTGGACCTGATATGTATGCGAGAGTTTTCTCGATACCCCTAGAGCGTGTTGGGCTTCTTTGCGCCTATAAATGCTCAACCTTCCTGTATGACCGCTATTCCAATGTCATGTGAGCCTTTTTGGAAATTAGGTGTGCTAAGACGAACGCCAATTTCTTCGGCTATGTCAAAAGCGATATGTCCCTTCTAGAGTTGAACTTCATTGGTGGCCTCTCTCTCTTTTAGGAGAGCGTTATGATGAAGTCATCCTTGAGAATAACATTATTTTCGAAGGCGATTCCTATAATGGGCTTCGAAGGCCCAGTTGTTTAAAAAGCTTGTACAAAGAATATGTGAAACTGGCCGTTGTGAGTGGGAGCAAACACATTCCATTTCAAATATGGATTAATCACTTCTTTGATATGGAGAAAGCCAAAAGGGAGCCAAATAATCCCCTCTTTAATGGTCTTGAAACACCTCCTCGTCTTATTGTGAAGATGCTTTATCACCCCGATATTTATGACTGGTCGATTATTTGACCTCCTATATTGTTTTATTCTTATGCTATTTTACGATTCCGGACTCTAGAGGCCATGTAGTCAGGTCGAAATGCCATTATGTTGCTTGTAATTGGTTAGGTGCCTCGATCTCGCCCTCAGGTCGGGATGATCTAGTGGCACGTGTCTCAGTTTCAAGGAGAACTAAGGACTTGAGACCGCTCTCTCGAGATCCTTGTTAAGAAAACAAGGGTAGGTACACCAATCGGTGAGAAAGGAATTTAATGTGAGGCGGGACACACCTCACCTGGGTTCGTGACTCACTCGGGCTAACTCTCGTGGGCGCCCTCTTAGATCACGACGAAAAGCCTCCCAGTCTTACAACTGGTTCCAAATCGCCTCCCTTGACTTGTACACTCTTGTTTCTGCAATCACACATACACAGTTAATTTATAAAACAAGTGGGTCAAGGGACCCCACCTTGTCTTTGGGTGAATGCACACAGGTGTGCACATTCAAAGAAGAAAGGGAGGAAGTGATGAGATGAAGATTGGGGTGATGAAAGGAGAAGAAAAAATAAAATAGAGAGAAGGGAAGAGAAGAAAGAGACATTTGACCCGGTGGCTAGCTTGACATAGTGGCTAGACTAGTATGGTGATTGACTTGACGTGGTAGCAAGATGGGCACAGTAACTCAGACCGGCACGGTGGCAATACTACTCGACGATAGAACCAACACCAACTAGTCTGACACAATAACGAGTCTGACATGGTAGTAAGATGAGCACAGTAACTCAAACCAGCACGATGGCAATACCGCTCGACGATGAGACTACCATGACAGTGCTAGACTTAGCCTGTCCCTTGGTCAAACAAGAGAGGAGGGAGAAAGAAGAGAGGAAAGAGAAGAGACGAGGGAGAAGACATAAGAGCGAGAAGAAAAAGTGAAGAAAAGAGAGAAAAGAAGAATATAAGAAGAGAAGAGAAGAAAGAAGAAGAGAGACAGAAGAGAAAGAAGAGGGAGAAGAAGAAGAGAAGAAGAGAAGAGAGAAGAGAGAAGAGAGAAGAAGAGAGAGAAATAGAGGAGAAAGAAGAGAGAAGAGAGAAAAGAGAAGAAAGGGGAGAGAGAAAGAGAGAAGAGAAAGAAAAAAGAGAAGAGAGAAGAAGAGGAGAGAGAAGAGAGAAGAAAGAAAGGAGAGAAAAGAGAAGAAGAGAGAAGAAAGAAGAAAGAAGAAAGAAGAAAGAAGAAAGAAGAAAGAAGAAAGAAATAAGTGAAAAGAGAAGAAGAGAGACGAAAAAAAGAGAGATGAAAGAGAAGAAAGAGGAAAGAAGAGAGAAAAGAGAGAAGAGAAGAGAGAGAAAAGAGAAGAAAGAGAAACATGGACAGTGATGGGGTTCTGCCGTCTATGATATAGGAGATAGAAGAGAAAAGAAAGCATGGACGGTGATGGGGTTCCACCATCCATGTTAGAGGAGAGAGAATAAGTGGGAACATGGACGATGATAGGTTCCACTGTTCATGATAGGAGAGAGAGAGTAAGAGAGAACATGGATAGTGATAGGTTCCACCGTCCATGACAGCAGAGGGGGAGTAAGAGAGAACATGGACGACGATAGGTTCCACCATCCACAATAGGAGCGGGGAAGTAAGAGAGAACGTGAACGACAATAGGTTCCGCCGTCTATGACAGGAGAGAGAGATAAGAGAGAGAAAAAGAAAGACACACGCTATAATAGGTATCACCGTGCTTGTCAAAAGGGACTTAGACACAACATGGCCCGCCACTTGGGAAAGGGCTCGGTTCAGCATCCTTATCAAAGAATAAGGGAAGAAATGTCGTGCACGACGATGAGCATCGCCGTGCGTGACATGGGGAAAGAGGAACTTGGACAAAGGCTCGACCTGCCACTCGGGTTAAGGCCCCGCCCACTGTGCACGTTCCAAGAGAAGGAGGACATCATACCCAGCGATAGGCACTACTGTGTATGATTGGGGAGGAGAGAGAAAGAAAAGAATAGACAAAGAAAAGGAAAGAAAGAGAGAGATTAGGAAAGGAGAGGAGAGAGAAAGGAAGGACAATAGAGAGAAGGAGAGGAGAGAAAGAAGATTAGAAAAGAGAGAAGAGAGAAAGGAAGAGTAGATGAGAGAGGAAAGGGAGTAGAGAGAAAGAGGAAAGAAGAGAAAGAAAGGCACGTACAACGATCGCCTACTGCTGTGCATGTTGAGAGAGAAGAAACAGGAAAAAAGGAAGAAGATAGAGAATGACATAAGATGAGAGAGATAAAGAGCAAGAGAGATATACACGATGATACTTACGACTATGCATGTTTGAGGCAAAGAAGGAAGGGACAGAGAGAAGAATAAGGGGAGAGTGTGACACGCATGGTGATGCTGACTATCCTGTGTGTCGAGAGGAGGAAGAGAGAGAGAGAGAAAGAGGAAGAGAGAGAAAAAAAGAAGAGGAGAGAGAAGAGAGGAGAGGAGAGGAGAGAGAAGAGAGGAGGAGAGAGAAATTTACCTTCATCGAGGGGTACCCAAATTTTCTTCTTTCTCATCTCTTTCTTTATTGGACATGACCCTCAATCTCAAAGCTTAACTCCCAATTTTATTGATAAAAAATAAAAGTCCCTTACAATGGGGTATAGCATGGTATTTATAGACTTGAGCTCAAAACATAGGTGGATGCCCAAAATCTAACCTAATTGATGATAATTACAATTTATTTGAATTAAAAAAAAGGGTGCAAAATTACGGTTTTGCCTTTGCTCAACAATACATGAAATCTCGAAACAGTCCCTGCTGCACCAATGGAACGTCTGCAATTTTTTAAGTCGATTCGGGGTTACTCCGATGCCCGTTTGACTGAAAGATGATTGCTTTCTCATTGGGCTCGACATGATGATCAATTTGATGCTAACTTCGAGCCACGGATCATGTTTTTAGGCCACGATCATGCGACTTGAAATTTGTACGAATCTTGGAAACTTTGGATCAATAATGCACTCGTTTCATGATGTATTTTTTTGATTTATTTGTTGAATTGCATTAATCATGCCATCACCTTCGCGATGCAACAAACACAGCTCGATTTCATGTCTGAATCAAGATTTCGCCATCTTGGGTTTTTGGTCGGAACTTGGATTTCGGCAGCCAAAATTTTGTAACAAATTTAACACCTTCGTATGCCAAATCTAGCTGTTCATCATGCATAGGGTTCGGACCAGTCATAGCCTCGGACCTTATGTACGTGATGAAACTAGTTTCGTGTCGATCGGGTACCCGAGCGCCGTGATATGACTGCTCGAGTGGGTTGTGCTACTGCTGATTTTCCTGCAACCTTGATCACGAGTCATCATCTTCTCTCCACCTTTTCTCCCTGCTTGAGCATTGTTATAGAGCGTGCCATATATCAAAACGCTCGTCTTGATGAGACGAACATACTTCCAAGATTTGAAGACAATCTGACTCCTAATGAGGAAGATATGAGCCTTCCAAGTTTCTATTCGTGACTGTGAAAACCAGTCTCCTTTAATGGAGATTGGTGCAGGGAGGGCGCACGGGAATAACGTGCGACCTCTCCATTTTTCAATCTTTTCCCCATAACTTTGTCCTAGAATGTCTGTTTAAGCCGAATTTAACTCTTGAGGGTTTTTGACCATGCCGGATCCGATGATGGTGGTCCCACAGCCATTTGACGCACTAAAAATTGGGTTCCAGTTACAGGATCCGTTTCAGGGCGTTAGAGACCGATTTTTTTGAGACATTTTCTTTGTTTGCACTACCTTAGACATGTCGGATTGCGACGAAACTTGGCAGGTGGCTCTTTGGGGTTCTTAGGAAGATTCTCACCAGACTCTGGGGAAATTCTAAGGCTATGAGAAATTTTACTGTAAATTAGGGCTTTATTGACCGACTTCTCTTTATTCCGCATCAGGGACCCAGGTATTAAAAAAATGTGTTTAAACAACTTGCCCTACCGAATGTTGTGCTCTGAGAGAAGCGAGAAGGACAACATTAAGAAAATTTCCTTCGGCTTTATTACTTTTTTCTTCCTAGCTACAGGATTACGTGAACACCGAGGAGATATCCGCGCAATGCTATAACTAGGAAATGTTTGGATGCCTTTGTCGTAGATCCATTCGTGGAGACTTTGGGGGAGAAGAGACTTGAGCTACTGGTGGGGGACATCTCATGAAATGCCCATCATTCACATCAGGAGCTCTTCTTGAGTTTTGGCCGCTGGGGGCCTTTAAAAGTTTTAGACTCAGTTGGTTAGAATACATGCTTGTCTGTCAGTCAGGTGCCTTACTTAAGGGCTTTCTTCCCAATCAGTCAGGGTTTTTGTGTCTTCTGGTGGTGATCCACGTTTGAGGCTATGTTTTGGATACATAGTCAAGGAGCCCTTGGTGGGCATGTATACTGCTACACCAGGTTTGCTTTTTGACAAGCAAGTTACCTCTGTGGGCCCCATCTTTCGAGGTCCAGTTAGGGGATTTTTGTTGGCCTGTCCCAAAAAGTCTAGGCCTGTAGGCTAGAGAGGGGTTTGGCGAGGCGGCCTCTTGGTGAGGCTTCACCCTAAAGTCTTTGGCAAGTTTTGACGTGGCTTGACAGTTATGAGCCTTTGGGAGCGTCTTTGGCTTGCTATTGTGACTTTCTTCTTTTCGGTTAACTCTTGGAAATGTGGTTCTTTAACATGGGTCCCTGACTTGCCGTCTTAGGGATTCTTCTGGCTCCTAGGTTCTTTCGTGAATGAACTCAGACTGTTGGATTCTTCTTGGAGCTCATATTTTTTGGTCTTGATATCAAGGCATTCTGACACCAAGGATTTTTCTTTTGAATGCCGGCTGAAGCCGCCCATGAGGCGTGTGCTGCATCAACCTGCTTATTGATCCAAGTGCCCTTTGCTGATTTTCACTTAGACTTGGGAAGTGGCATCGTAGAAATGATTTTCACCAACCTCCTTTAATTTGGGACTCTTTTACTTTTGACCTTATGGCCACGTCCACCCTTATTCTTCCATTTTTACTCACGATGCCCTTTCGGGTTTTCACCGTGCCGGGGTTTTTATTTTCACGAAACTCTCTTAGTCATGGTTTTGTGACCATGCCCGTCCGTCATTTTTACTCATGACGTTCCCTTGTCCAGGTATACACCATGCCCGTTATTTTTTTTTTTTTTTATATTTTTGTGGAGGCGTGTTTAGGGTCATGCCTTCTAGACCTGTGCGAAGCCTTTTAACGTCATGCGGTCAGGACATGCACTACAGTTTATGGTCATACAACTAGACTATGGTGGAGATGGATGACAGTATGTGGAGGCCATGTAGTGAGTATGGTGGTGGTTTGACTCACTTTGGGGAGATGGCACGAGGCTGCCTGTGAAAGATGGATGGTGTATGGATGGAAGGTGGAAAGTGGTGACCCACCAGTTGACGACGGGTATAGATGACAGGATGGTTCACCGTTTGTGAGCACGGGTAAGACTCACTGGGGAATGATGAAGGGTAATAAAGTGAATGGATTCACCATAGAGTTGATGACGGTGATGCGCGTACACGGACGGGTCGGTTAGGGAAGGCATGCGTGAAGACGCATGTAAAGGGCGTGTGTGCGTGTGTTTAAGGTCATGCCTCTTAGACCTGGACAAAGCAGTTTAACTTCGTGCGGCCAGGACTTGTACTATAGTTTAAGGTCATATAGCTTGGACCGTGGCTATACAGTTTAAAGTCATGTACCTAGGACCGTGAAGTTTAAGGTCGTGCAACTAGACCTTCGCTACAATTTAAGGTCGTCTAGTTTGGACCATGGCTATGCAATTTAAAGTCATACAGCTAGGACCATGCAATTTAAATACGTGCAACTAGACCTCTGCTATAGTTTAAGGTCGTGCAACTAGACCTCTGCTGTAGTTTAAGGTTGTGCAACAAGACCTCCGCAATAGTTTAAGGTCGTATAGTTTGGACCATGGCTATGCAATTTAAAGTCATGCAGTTAGGACCATTGTTACAGTTTAAGGTCGTGCAACTGGACCATGGCTACGCAGTTTAAAGTCATGCAGCGTGGATCATGTAGTTTAAGGTCGTGCAACTAGACCTTCGCTACAGTTTACAGTTGTATAGTTTGGACCATGGCTATGCAGTTTAAAGTCATGCCGTTTAAGGTCGTGCAACTAAGCCTCCGCTACAATTTAAGGTCGTATAGTTTGGACCATGCAGTTTTAGGGTCATGCATCTAGACCATTGTGTGGGTCATCATGTAGGTGAAGCTCCTTAGGGAATAGAATTATGAATGGCAATCTGACTCCTTGGGGATAAAATGGTTGATGTCATACACAAGCAGAGGGCTCAGATGGAGATGGTGGCCTGACGAGGGTTGGCGAGCGGACTTCATTGGGGATTAGCGGGGCAAGTGTGACTCCCTGGGGATGAAGGGCAATGGCATGCTTATAATTCAACTTTGGATGACAGGCCAGGGTACCAATGTAATTCCACTGGGGATAATAGTAGAATGCGCACGGCGGTAGCCAGGCTTAGACACGTGCGACCTTAGCTTGAGCGGCAATTGCATGAACGTTTCTAAGTGGTCATCACAGACAACATTGATCGCACACGGCGTTGATCAATGACTTTCCCACGCGACATTAGTCACAAACGGCTTTAGTCATAGGCAGCATTGAGTTCGGGCCTCAAGCCTGGGCCTGACCCGGTCCTGATCCATCTGACACTAGATGTTCGGTGCTACATGAGCGGCGGTGACATGCGTTTGGGCTTCGGGCCTGAGCCCGACCCGGTCTGGCCCATCGTCGTTTGGCCTTCAGGGACCTAACTGGCATTTTCAGTTTGTTCAAGGCATTTCAGGGGAAGCATCATCTATATAAAGGGGAAAACCTCTTTTCACCATTTTATTGAAGGTAAAACGTTTGTGAGATTTAGTAGTGAGAGAGGGAAACTTCCTAGTGAGGATTCCGGTAAGAACATATGGCACTCGAGGGGCTTTGCAAGAAGACAACAATAGTGGCAAGAAAGAGAAAGTTTCAGCTGGGAAGCGGAAGCACCAGCAGGGTTACACAGGGAACATAGAGGCATTCAAGGGGGGTCACTGTTTCTGGTGTCTTGTTAGCGAAGTTATTCTGGCAAGGGTTTTGAGATACCAGTCGAGTGAGAAAATAGGAATTGAGGGTGTAGCATAGGCCTGCCGCAGGCTTGCGACAGTTTTTTGGTGGTTTGGAGGAGTTCCCTGGTGAGATAAAGGGGTTTCCCAGCTAGAAACCGAGAGGTCGTAAGGCAGTGAATAGTCACTGGGGGAAAGGAAGGGTCTCGGGGAAGGTGCATGGTCACTAGGGAACTGAAGGGTCGCAGGGAGTTGAATAGTTGCTGGGAAATGAAGGGTCACAAAGCATCTGAACAGTAGTAGGCCAACATGCGCGGCGATAGGTTGCATATAATGCTCATCCTGAGAGGCGGTAACTATGGCCCCACGTCCACTCAACAATCCTTTAATGGACGACAACAAGTCGTGCTCGGCAATGAGTTGCGCACGACAATTATTGTGCATGGGGCTAAGTCATGCGCGACGATGATCACGCATGACGTTAAGTCATGAGCGATAATGATCACGCACGACACTAAGTCATACGCGGCGATGATCACGCATGACACTGGGCCGTGGGCGGCGATGATCATGCACGACATTGAGTCTTGCATGACGATGATCATGCACGACGCTGAGTCAAGTGTGGCAATAGTCACATGTGGCGATGACTTGGGTAGGCAAAGGGTGGTGACCAATGGCAAGGCCAGGCTTATGAAGTCTGTTGGAAGCCAAATCCTCCAGCACAACTGTGAACTCCATATTGTTTTGTGGAAGAGTACTCACTGCGAAGAGCGCATGTTCTCTATCATAAGTCAGTTCCTTACCAGAAGGGTTTGCTTTGTATGTCTGATAAACTTGATCTAAAACCCTTCTGCCTTCCTCTGATGCGAAAGCGCTTTTTGGCCTGTAACCGTCCTCTTTTCCTCAGATGCAAGAGCAACACTCTGGCACAACTACTCTCTTTTAATCTGATGCGAGAGCAACTTTTTGGCCTGTAACCATCATCTTTTCCTCAGATGCAAGAGCGACACTTTGACGCAGCTACTACCTTTTTTTCTGATGCGAGGGCAACTTTTTGGCCTGTGACCATCCTCTTTTCCTTTGATGCAAGAGTGACACTCTGGCACAACTACTCTCTTTTCTTCTGATGCGAGAGAAAATTTTTGGCCTGTAACCATACTGTTTTCCTTAGATGTAAGAGCGACACTCTAGCGCAACTACTCTCTTTTCTTTTGTTGCGAGTGCAATACTGCATGATAGATTTGTAATCTCCCTAATAATGGTCTTTTTGGCTTGTAATTCCTTCTAATACAATAAGAAGAGTTAAACTTTGTTTGAACTGTCTTGCTTATTTTCTTTCGCTCATTTGCCTTATTTTTATTCTTACTTCCTTTCTGCTGCATATTGAGTCTTTTGAGAGCGTATCAAGGATAGTACTGCTTTAGGTATCGCCCATTGATGGGGGGCATCGCCTCCTCTCCATCAGGATCTGCCAGTATGTAAGCCCCATTTTGGCGAGACTTTCTTGACTATGAAGGGGCCTTCCCACTTAGGTTCAAACTTACCTTTGCACCGCCCACGCATAACGATCAGCCTTTTGACAGCTAGAACCAGACCCCCACGAGTGAATGAGCGGATTTTGACTGACTTGTCAAAGGCCCTCTTCATTCTCCCCTGGTTGAGTTCGAGATTCTGTTGAGCTTCTAGCCTCTTTTCATCAAGTGCATCCATTTCTTGATAACGAAGCTTGACTCTCTCATCTCGGTCAGTCCTTGATGTATGACGACACGCAACGAGAGGAGTATCTCAAGGGGAAAAACTGCTTCACCCCCATAGACTAGGGAATAAGGAGTAGACTCGGTGGCATTTCGCGTGGTGGTGCGATAGGCCCACAATGCTTCAGGAAGCTTCTCATGTCAGTTCTTTTTTGTCTTTGGTATTGATTTCCTTAAAACACTGCACAAGGTTTTATTGAAAGCCTCAGCTAAGCCGTTCGCCTGAGGGTGGTACATAGTCGAGTATTTCCACTCGAAATCGAACTGGTTAACTAAGTGATCAATGTGATGACTTCTGAATTGAGGGTCGTTGTCAAATATAATCCGATCAGGCAGCCCAAACCGGTATATGATGTGATGGCACACGAAGTTGGCCACCATAGCCCCAAGAACTTGCTTGAGGGGGATTACTTCAGCCCACTTAGAGAAATAATCTGTTGCCGCTAGAATAAAGACACGACCCATTGCAGAAGAAGGGTCGATAGGTCTTACAATGTCCATACCCCATTGTGAAAAGGACCATGATGCCACTGTAGGGTGTAAGGGCTCTGAAGGTTGATGAATAAGGTTCGAGTGCATTTGACACACCTGGCACCTCTTGGCGTAGTTTAAGGAGTAGGCAACCATCGAAGACCAATAATACCCCAATCTACGTATCTGTTTATAGAGCTTAGGGCTGGACTAATGCAATCCATAGATGCTTGAGTGTACTTCTTCCAACACCTTATTTGCCTCTTGTGCGTCTACACATCTAAGAAAAATTCCGTCAAAAGGCCGTCTGAAGAGAGCATCTCCTTCAAGGAGGGTGTGCTTGGTAGACATCGACGCACATTATTGCTCTCGGCACGATCTTCAGGCAGTCTGCCTTATTTAAAAAACTTAATGAGGGGCTCTCTCCAATCTTCCATCTGCTTGATTTTTACACATATTGGGTCGAAGATCCTTGGTTCCTGTTTCGTAACGTCATCTCCTTGACTCTGTGCCATTTCCTACTCGGCCTTAATAACTTCTTTGGCTCTTGAAGTGCCCCGAATGGGTAAGGCGGTCATTCAAGAAAGAGGAATCTCTCATCATTCGCGTCCACTTCGGTTCTCAATTCAATGTGTCTCCACTCTGCTACCCAGACGGGTGTGGGCCTTGGTCAGGACAATTGAATTGTAGCCCCGAGCTTACGAGTGCAGCAGCCTGTGAGTTTAACCTCCTGGGGATGTGACTCAAGGATACATCATCAAATTGAGCCATATACGATTTTGCAGTACCATGATAAGGCTTGAAAGTGTCCTTTCTCACTTCATAGATCCCCTTAAGCTGTCGAATAACCAACTCAGAATCACATACAGGATGAGAGGTCTTCCCAACACTGGTGTAGAGAGCACTGGAGGATCGAGTAAATACTGCTTGATGTCATCAAGCGCGACTTGGCATGCTGCATCCCAGATGAATGGGGTATCCTTCTTTAACAAGTGCATAAAAGGTTTACAGTGACCTGAGAGGTTTGAGATGAACCTGTGGACATAAGCCAGCTGCCCTTGAAGGGACCGCAGCTCTCGCAGTGTAGTTGGTGGCAACATTTCCTAGATCGCCTTGATCTTGACTAGCTCAATTTCTAGTCCTCGGTGTTTAACAATGAATCTCAAGATCTTGAATGTAAGCTAAAAGCGTATTTTAGCGAGTTCATCTTAAGCTGATGAAGGCGTAACCGTTCGAACACCTTTTCAAGGTCTCACATATGAGCATCTTTCTTTTCAGATTTCACGATTAAGTCACCCACATAACATTCCACCTCCTTGTGCATCACGTCCTTGAAGATGGTCGTCATTACTCTCTCATACGTGGCACCGGCATTCTTCATTCCGAAAGGCATCATTGTGTAGCAAAAGACCCCTTTTGGAGTCAAGAATGCGGTGTCTTCCTCATCTTCTAGCACTATCCATATCTGATTGTACCCGAAGTATCCATCCATGAAGGAGAAGATCTGGCAGTGAGTTGTAGAGTTAATGAGCATCTCCATAAATAGCAAAGGGAAGTCATCCTTCAGGCAAGTGGCATTCAGGTTGCGGAAGTCGATGCAAACCCTATATTGGTTGTTTTTATTCTTAACTGGGACAACATTCGCCAACCACTTTGGGTACTTGACTTCACGAATAAAACCTTGCCTGAGTTTGTTCACCTCAGTATCGATCAGCATTTCGAGATTAGGCTTGAACCTTCTTGATTTCTGCTTGATAGGCTTGTTGGATGTATCGACGCCGAGACGGTGGACTGCGACTTGTGGATCTAAGCCACGCATCTAATGGTAATTCCAGGCAAAGACGTCCTGGTTTGCTCATAAGAAGGCAGTAACATTCTCCTTTTCTTCTGGTGACATATTTGATGACATGAAAGTGAGCATGGTGTCTGCTTCATCCCCTAGATTTATCTCCTCGAGTTCATCTGCTGTGGCCTGACCGCCTTCTTCCCATTCTTCTGGGGCTTCCTGCAACTCCTCATCATTGATTTGGAGGGCTTCTTGTTAACCTCTAGTGAAGATACCCATACTCCTGACATTTCTTCTTCTAGCCAGGCTTCGCTATGGAACATGGTTCTTGCATCCTCATCTTGTTTGCCGACGAAAGGATCAACTTCGAGCGGAGCCGATGTATCCGATTGAGGGAATTCATTCTGAGGTACCTGGGACGGCTGCGACTCAGTGATTGTACAAACAGCTAGTGCCTCATGAGGATCTTCTCGATGTTCCCATGTATCTATCATGGGTTTAGGTAATATGGTAGGTTGAGGGTCAGGTTTAGGAGGAGGGGGTTTATTTTGGCCTGCTGGCTTGGTTGCACAACCAGCTTGGTTTGGGGAGTCTGGGTGGATTCGGTGACAAGGATTTGTTTTAGTGGAGTGGAGCTTTGAGGTTGAGTCTTAGGAGGTGGTTGGGTATATGAGATCAGAGGCATCCCAGGGAATTTGAGGATGGGTGGATTGTCTGGGGTATTTGGGCTAGGAAGGATCCCATAGCTCTTAAGGATGGGTAGATTGTCTGGGGTATTTGGGTGAGGAAGAAGTGGTGGACCAAGAAACTTCAAGACGCTTGGCCTCTGAGGTGGAGGTTGCAGCGTTTTCCCTGATCTCAGACTCATTTGCCTCGTGCTGGGTGATGTTTCCGAAATTTGCACCATGTGGCAGGCTTCTTGAGAATAGAAGCTCTGTCCTCTTGATTCTCTCAACCTCTGTTCAAAGTCGGGCTTAGGGGGCCACTGGGGTTTCTTTGGTTTTGACTTCCTACACTTCCCAGTAGATGAGGATGGCTCTAACTTTACTCGAGCCGCCAGGGCATTTGCGACTGTAGAGAATCCAGCTGCCTGGGTTAGCGTCTTTCTCAGCCGTCTCTGGTGCGTCCTTTTTATATTGGTTCCTTCGAGTTCTCTATCTAGGGCCTCGAAGTCTGGACATTCCTGGGTTGTACCTACAGGAGACATAGAAGAGGAAGGGGCAGAAGAAGAAGAGGAAGAAGAAGAAGAAGGGGTAGAAGAAGAAGAGGAAGAAGAAGAAGAAGGGGTAGAAAAAGAAGAGGAAGACGAAGAAGAAGGGTTAGTAGGTGAGGGACTTTTAACGTCATCCCCCTCATCGGACTGATTTGGGCAGCTTTTTACGTCGTCACTGGAGTTGGACGTGTGCGAGGGATCTTTTGGGACTTTTCCTTGTTTAGACCGTTGGGGGGTGTTTTTAACGTCGTCACCCTTATTGGAAGTGCCCTGAGTAGAAGATGGCCTAGAGATGTCCTCCTGATGAGATGAGGGAGGAAGAATGATCGAGCCAGGGATGAAGTCCTGTAAGGTTAGCAATGGAGGAAGAGGCTTGAGAATTCTTACTCGGTCAATGGTTGAGGAATCTTGTTCTTCCAGGGAGCAGACCACGGATTGCCTCTCGCTTTAGGGACTTAAGTCAGCTCCACCCGTGACAGACTCTCCATGGCTGGGAAGTCAAGGGTTCAGCAGGATCAGAGGCATCAACATGGGAATCTTGCACTGAAGCATTCTCTTGGAAGGGGACATTGACTTGCAGATGATCTTCTGAGATGGCGTAAGCAATGTGACCTCTTTGCACCTTCTTAGCGGCTATGGCTTCGAACTCATAGCATTCGCTCAACTTGTGGCCCCATATTTGATGATACGGGTAGCAGTGATTCTCAGTTCCCTGAGCAAGGCGTGTGAGATGCCTTGCCAGCTTTGGTGTGACGAGTCCCTGTTGGAGCATCATACCGAACAAAGCCTGAAGGAGATCTGATGGTAGCTCATCAGAAGAGTGCATGCCTTCGCTTTCCTCCTGTATTGTCACCGCGTGGGAAACCTCAGTTCTCCGAATGCTTTCTTAAGTTCTTCGAGTTTTATCTGACCCTTCTGAATTAGAGCCTCGATGAAATCTTTGACTGTGTAGCATTCCTCTGTGGGGTGACTTATCCTTTGATGATAAGCACAGTAGTTTGCATGGGTGTCGAGTCCAGCTTGATCAGGAAACTTGCTCTCAGGCAGCTCAATCATGTTTTGCTCCAGTAATAGTCGGAGTAGTGCAGGAACCCATTCCTTTTCAAATGGATAAACCTTATTCTTATATTTGACCCAATAATCATCTCGACTAAGGTTCGCAGGTGGAGATACCCGGTTGTATGACTGTTGCTACTTGCTTGCCTGAGGCACTATTTGCGTCTTTGCTGTGCCTACCCCTTTGGAGAGGTCCAAAGTTTGGGAAGCGACCTTCTTCGGATCGCTAACGGTCATAGCTGCATTGATTACCCCTTTTTCCTAATTGCCCCGGGTGTTGGTCCGAGAATTGCCATTGCCCCGATTATTTTTCGAGCTTGAAGACTGTTGCCGTGATCCGCCATGGTGGTGTGACAGGCTCTCTATGCGAACTGACTTAGAGATCAGCTCTGACATGGACGTCGGATTGGAGGCCTCAATATATATGGCAATCTCAAGTCGCATGTTTCGTATACGTATACATGTCTCTTGACTGCTTCCTTCTCAGACATGGGATTAGAATGGTAAGCTGCCAAATCTCTCCATCTCGCTATGTACTGGTCCACAGGCTCGTCTGGTTCTTGGGTCAAGGTGAGAAGCTAGATGGTTTGGACCTCTCTTGACCTCATATAAGCGCTGGTAGAACAGTCGCTTCATTTCCTCTTAAGTATGTACTGGATTCGGGGGAAGCCGAGCATAGCACTGAAAGGCCGGGCCTCAAGAGTTTCAACTAACTGACGGAGGAGGAGTCTCCCATCAGCTGCTGTCACTCGACATGCCGCTTGGAAATGCACGATATGCTGGTGTGGGGCTATTGTACCATTGAACATGGGGAGCTTCCCTTTTTGGTAATCCGAGGGAAATAGAACCTGATCAATGTAGGAGGGGTACGACTTTTGGTAAACCGTTGTACCCTGCATTCTTGGGATTTGTCTGTTCTTTAAGCTGTATCTGTATGTGAAAACATTCAAGGGGCAAAGTTTTCTTACAAGGTCGGCGGGGAAGTCTGCTTTGGAGCTGCATCTGACGGGGGATGGAAATTTGCCTCATGGTGGGGCGAATTAGCTGCGTATCGCATGCTTTCCATGCGGTCAATCTTCTCCATCATGGTGCACACCATGCGTTCGAACTTGTCCATAAGCTCCTCTTGGGAGTCGTTTGGCTCGTTCACATTCATAACGCTGACTGTTTCTCTAGGGAGATCAGCTTTAGGTGCGGTTGAAGGCTTCTAAGCTTGGCGGGTCGTGTGTGGCAGATCGGTCAGCAAGGGCTCAACATACCTCGACTGAACTCCAGTCTTATATGCCGACCGCGTGAGGATTGGTTCTCGATGGTCTTGGGACCGTGGATGCTGGGTGGTCAAGTCATCTTCTATGACGCTGACCACTGTGCAAGATTCACACAGCTCTTCTTCAAGCTCTATCATCTGAAGAGGGTAGAAGGGATTCTAGTGAAGAGGGTCGTCGAAGTTGGTTGGCTCAACTATTTTAGTGGCTTCTTTGGTTAGGATTTGCAGACCCCTGTCGTGTTTGGCTTTGAGGCTTTGATAAACCTCATGCCAGAACTGTGATCGGGACTACGATTGGTCGGCTTTTCTTGCTCAAGAAAGAGCTGTCTCCATCAGATGAAGCAATGGGTGTGGGCTAGGAACTGGGGTCAACCTAGGTCGGGGAGGACGAAGGACTTGATCTCCCATTGGGTCTTTGCCCCGAGTTCTCTTATGGGCTCCAGAGACACGACCGAGCTGATGGGGCTGTCTCAAGATGGTACTCTTGGGGAAGGTCTTCGAGTACCAAAGCTCGAGGTGCTTGCGCGAAAGAGAAGGAGCAGGTGGGGGAAGGATCGACTCATGATGGCACCTGAGTAGGGAGTGAGGAGCGGTTCGTGAACGTGGCGCGTGTGCGCCTCTTGAAGAAGGATCACGGGTGACTTTGGGGTCAGCCCAGGCTCGAACAGTTGGTTTGGGCTTAGGAGGCCGAGAACTGCGAGCAGGTGTCTGTAAGGGAACAGGTGGAAGCCTGCGCCTTACAGGGTGCATTAGTGTGTGCTAAGAGGGAGGATGAGGGGGTCGTCTTCTGTGTACTCGTGTTGGTGCAGCGATGACGTTGCCCCGAGCAGTGAGATGCACATGTATATGTACAGGTTTTGGACAAGGAGGATCCTGGACACTTACTCGAGGTAACACAAGGGTTGCCCCGAGGTGTGGCTCGAGTGGATGACCCACAAGCCTTAGGGTGTGTGCGTGAGGTGGAGGCTTCAAGGTCTCCGCCTCGATGTGTTGAGTCTCTAAGCATAGAGACCCGAGGTGGTGTAGGAAAGTGGGGGGTAGCCTTGTGGCGACCCACAGGAGTAACAACAACCTTGCCTTTAGCAAAAAGGGAATGGGTAGCCTTTCGACGTACCTCGGCAATACGACCAGCAAGTGACTTGATGATTGTGGGGTGCATGCTGTGTGTGGTAGCATATGTACTACCGATGCAGAGTTCTTTGGTGGGGATTCCACCAGAGCTATGAGATGGGGAGTTAGGGACCTTCAAGTCCCTTCTCACTGGTTAGGTGCCTTGATCTCGCCCTCCGGGTCGGGTTGACCTGGTGGCATGGTTCTGGGTTCGAGATGGACCCGGGACCTGAGATCGTTCTCTCGCGAACCACGTAAAAAAGACATGGGCATGAGTACCAATTGATGAGAGAAGAATTAAAGCGTGAAGCGGGACTTACCTCATTTGGGTCCATGACACACTTGGGTTATCTCGCCTGGGCACCCTCTTAGATCACGTTGGAATGCCCCCTGGCCTGCGGTCGGTTTGTAATCGCCTCCCTTGACCTGTTTCTCTTTTCCTGCAAACACACACACATAAAAAATACAGAGGTGTGGGTCATAGGACCCAGCCATGTTATAAAGAGATAGAAGAAGTGAAAATGAGAGAAGAAGTTCGACTAGGCGGCTAGGCTGGCACAGTAGTTAGACCAGTACAGTGACTGATTTGACGTGGTAGCGAGACGGGCACGGTAACTCAGACTGGCACGATGGCAGAACCAGCATCAACTAGTCTGACATGATGGCTAGTCTGTCATGGCAGCAAGACGGGCACGATAACTCAGACCGGCACGACAGCAATACTGCTCGACGACAAGATTGGCACGACAGCTAGTCTGGCACAACGGCTAGTCTGACGCGGCAGCAAGATAAGCACGATAACTCAGACCGGCACAGCGGCAATACTGCTCGACGACAAGACTGGCACGATGGCTCAAGGCTCAGCCTGCCCTCTGGTCAAACAAGCAATGGAGAGAAAGAGAGGAAGTGAAGATTAGCTCGATTGTCGCTAGGTCTTCTAGAAAAGACGAAGGTGAAATAAAAGTGATGATGAAATAAGAATGATGGAAAACAAAGTGAAATGAAAATGAGAGTGATGAATTAAAATAAAATAAGATTAGAAGATGGAGTTAGGATGATAAAATGAAGTAAAGGAAAATAAAATAAAAGGGATAAAAGAAAATGAAATAAAATAAGATGGGGAAAATAAAATAAAAGAGGTGAATAAAATAAAATAAAATAAGTAATTAAAATGGAATAAGATAAAATCAATAAAGTAAATGAAATAAAATAGGATTGGGGAGAATAAGATAAAATGAATGGAGTAGAAGAAATAGGATTAAGATAAGCTAAGATTATAAAAATGGATGAGGTTAAAAAATAAAATAATAATAAAAGGTTTAATTGATCAAGGGAGAAGGGGGGTTTTATTACTAGGTTATTGAGTATTATGTGAATAAAGGAGAATAATGTTTGGATAAAGAAAGAGGGGTAATTAGAAATAAGATGGAATATGACGAATGTTTTAGAAGAGGATAGGAGGGATAAGATAATAATAAAATAAGAAAGTACTTTTGGTTTAGAGAGACAGAGGGCTATGCATTGAATTGTTGTGTGAATGAGGGAGGGTAATGTTAGATAATAAAAAAAAGATTAGTTGACAGAGAGAGGCTTGGGGTAATGGGTTTCTTTTGTTTGAACGAGAGGGTATAAAGTTAACTAATAAACAAAAGGGTAAGGTTGCTTAAGAGAGACAAGGGGACTTGAGGTTGGATGAAGTAAAGGGGGTGGACGAAATCAACGAAAACTTAAAACGAAAAGAAAGAGATGAAAAAAAACAAATCGGGTGTTTTGTATTGTGGGTTTTTAGAGATAGAGAAAATAGAAGTTTGCAGAGAGGAGCGTGGGGACGAAGGAAAGATGATCGAGAGGGGCTGGAGAGCGAAAGAGGCGGAGGTGGCTTAGCAAGGTTGGAGCTTGGTCACAGGCAGCAACAGAGGCTGTTGCCTGGTTGAAGGCGAGGGCGATGGTGAGGAAAGAGGAGGAAAGAAGGTGGCAGAGAGAGAGAACGCGGTTGGTTGCAGGTCGGAGGCGAAGAGAGAGAGACTCGCTATTGGGTTTTTTTTAGAGAGCGAGTAGCGCATGGGTGTATGAGTTGCAGGTTGCAGAAGAGAGAATGGGGTCGCGCGTGGTCGCGGAGAGAGCAGCTGGTGGCTGAGAGGAGCAGCAACGAGATGGCAGGGGTTGCTGGCCGGAAGAAAGGGCTGAGGCGCAGCTGAATGGGAAGGAGGTGATGGCAGCCGGGAATGGAGGAGTACAGAGAGGTGGCTGAGATGAGGGCGAAGCAACGAGATGGCAGAGGTCGCTGGCCGGAAGAAAGGGCTGAGGCGCAGCTGAACGGGAAGGAGGTGATGGCAGCCGGGAATAGAGAAGTATAGAGAGGTGGCTGAGATGAGGGCGAAGCAACGAGATGGCAGAGGTTGCTGGCCGGAAGAATGGGCTGAGGCGCAGCTGAATGGGAAGGAGGTGATGGCAGCCGGGAATGGAGGAGTACAGAGAGGTGGCTAAGATGAGGGCGAAGCAACGAGATGGCAGAGGTTGCTGGCCGGAAGAAAGGGCTGAGGCGCAGCTGAATGGGAATGAGGTGATGGCAGCCCGGAATGGAGGAGTACAGAGAGGTGGCTGAGATGAGGGCGAAGAATGGTGGAAAGGGGGGCAACAGCCGGGTTGAGTAGGGGTCCGAGATATTGGAGAGAGTAGCAAAGAGAAATAGTAAAGGTACCTGAGTGAGAGACAACGGTAGAGGAGGTCGCTGGTTTTTAGAGAGAAAGAACAACGAGAGGGTGGGTTGGTAGTGGCTGCAGGTGATGGAAGCAATAGCCGAGATTGGGGGAGACAGAGCTAGGATGGAGGCTGCTGACGAGAGATCGTGGCAGGTGATGAAGCAATAGCTGAGATTGGGGGAGACAGAGCTAGGATGGAGGCTGCTGACAAGAGATTGTGGCAGCAGACAAAGAGGGGGCTCATTAGTGGAGATCTAGTGGAGATCGAGCTTGGCAATGGGTTGCGGAGAGGAAGAAGAAGCGCACGGCGATGAGGTTGTAGCCGTGCACGGCGATGGGTTTTGGTCGTGAAGGGTTTATGTTTGTAGACACGGCATTGGGGTTATGTTTGCAAACACGGCGTCGGGGATGATTGCTCCGAAAACGTTGGGGTAGATTGTACATACGGCGTTGGGTAAAAAGGCTTAGGGAATAGTGGTCGCGTTGGACCATGGATCGTGAGAGGAAAAAGGAGATACGAGGGTGCATAATAGGGGTGTAAGGGATTATAACAAAAGAAGGGGACAGTAGGTGGACATGTAGGACTACCAAAAAGAAAAGAAGAAGGTGGACTCGAGCATGGACAGGGAGTAGGTGGGCGTATAGGGAGCATAAGGAGTGAAGAGGGAAGTGTGGTCATGAGGGATCACAAAGAAGAAAAGAGAGAGGAAGAGAAACAGGAAGAGTTAAACACGGACGACGATGGGTTCCATCGTCCATGAAAGAGGAGAGAGAAAGAGGGAGAAAGAGAAAAGAGAAAAGAGAAAAGGAGAGAGGAGAGAGAAGAGAAGAGAGAGAGGGGAGAGAAGAAAGAAGAGAGAGAGGTGAGAGAAGAAAGAGGAGAGAGAGTTACCCTAAGCTTAAGGGTTCTGTCTCAAAAATTTATCTCTTTTATCTCTCTCCAAAACGTGACCCAACAATGAAGAAAGATAGAAATTCTATTAAGCAAAATGGGTTTTTTGTACATTGGTATCACGTGATATATAACTTTTACTTAAATATGGGTGGATTAATCAAAATCCACCTTAATTGCTAAAATACAACTTAACTGAATTTAAAAAAAATCTAAAAATAAGGAAAAATAACGATTTTGGCCTTGCATATCAATTCTTGAAACTCCACTTCAGTCTTGTTGCACCGATGGAATGTGTGCGCTTTTCCTAGGCCGATTCGGGATTGCTCCAGCGATCATCCAACCAAAAGTTGATTGTTTTCTCGTTGAGCTCGAAATGACGATCGATTTAATACCCATTTCGAGTCACGGATCGCGTTTTTAGGCCACGATCATGCGATGCGAAATTTACAAGAAACTTGCGATTTTCGGATCGAGATTGCGCTCTTTTCTTGACGTGTCTTGATGATTTCTTCGTTGAATTACACTGAGCATACCTTCACGATCGCGTTGCAACAAACGTAGCTCGATTTTGTGCCCGAACGAAGATTTTGCACCTTTGGGTTTTTGGTCGGAATCTGAAATCTGGTGACCGAAATTTATAGGATATTTATCTGCTTCACGCGTAAAATTCGACCATTCATCTGCGAGAGGTTCGGCCTAGATGTAGCCTCATACCTTACGCACGCGATGGAACTGGTCCCGCATCAATCCGATTCGTGAGCTCTCTGCTCGAGCATCGCACGGGGCGTGCCACGTATCAAAATGCTCGTCTTGATGAGACGAACGCACTCACAAAATTTGAGCACGATCTGACTTGGGATGAGGGAGATATAGCATATGAAAGTCACTGCCCGAAACTATGAAAACAATCACCATTAATGGTGACTTGGTGCAGGTAGGGCACGAGGGAATCGTGTGCGGCCTACCCCTTTTCAGTCTTTTACCCATAACTTTGTCCTGGGGCGTTTGTTTGAGCCGAAACTTGACTCTTAGAGGTTTTCGACCGTGCTGGATCCAATAGTGGTGGTCCCATAGCCATTTGACGCACCGGACATAGAATTCTAGTTACGGGGTCCTTTTAAGGGTGAGGCTAATTTTTCCGAAACTGTTTCTTCACCTGCACTGCCTTAGATATGTCGGATTACAATGAAACTTGGCAGGTGACCTTTTGAAGTCCATAGGAACATTTTTATCCGTTCTAGGGCAATTCTAAGACTGTAAAAAATTCAACTGTAAGTCAGGGCTTTATTGATCGGCTTGTCCTTTATTCGGCATCGGGGACCCAAGGTGCTGAAAATTGTGTTCAAACACTCACACCTATCCAGGTTAGGACCTAGGATCTAGACACTGGGCCTTTGCTTGGAAGGAAAGTTGGGAACAAAGTTCGAGGAACTTGTTCTTATGGGAAGCTCGCGAATGCGGGAATGAGAAAATCCCCGATCCGGATGAATGGGTTAAGGAACCCAGAAGCCATGTGTGTGTAATACAGAAACACAAAAGAGAGATAACCAAATAAGGTCCATCCGACAAAGGGGTAGTGTGTCCCCAGTGGAGTCGCCAAGCTGGTTAGGTGCCTCGATCTCGCCCTACGGGTCGGGATGACCTGCTGGCATGTGCCTCGGGTTTCAAGGAGAACCCGAGACTTAAGACCGCTCTCTTGAGAACCTTGTTAAGAAACAAGAACGGGTACACCAACCGGTGAGAGAGGAATTTAATGTGAGGCGGGACACACCTCACCTGGGTCCGTGACTCACTCGGGCTAACTCGCGTGGACGCCCTCTTAGATTATGACGGAAAGCTCCCCAATCCTACAACTGGTTCAAAATCACCTCCCTTGACCTGTACTCTCCTGTTTATGCAATTATACATGCATGATTAATTTACAAGACAAGTGGGCTATGGGACCCCACCTTGTCTTTGAGTGAATGCAAACAGTTGTGCATATTCAAAGAAGAAAGGGAAGAAGTGATGAGATGAAGATTGGGGTTATGAAAGGAGAAGAAAGAAATAGAATAGAGAAAAGAAAGAGACATTTGACCGGGTGGCTAGCTTGACACAATGGCAAGACTGGTATTGTGATTGACCTGGCGTGGTAGCAAGACGGGCACGGTAACTCAGACCGACACGGCGGCAATACTACTCGATGTAGAACCAACACCAACCAGCTTGACACAATGGCGAGTTTGACGTGGCAGTAAGATATGCACGGTAATTTAGACCGGCACAGTGGCAATATTGCTCGACGACGAGATTACCATGATAGTGTTGACTTAGCCTATCACTTGGTCAAACAAGAGAGGAGGGAGAAAGAAGAGAGAGAATAAAGAAAGAGAGGAAAGAGAAGAGACAAGGGAGAATACATAATAGTGAGAAGAAGAAGTGAAGAGAAGAAACAAAAGAAGAATAGAAGAAGAGAATAGAAGAAAGAAGAAGAGAGAGAGAAGAGAGAGAAGAAGAAGAGAAGAAGAGAAGAAGAGAAGAGAGAAGAAGAGGGAGAAATAGAGGAGAGAAGAGAGAAGAAGAGAGAGAAATAGAGGAGAGAAGAGAGAAAAGAGAAGAAAGATGAGAGAACGATAGAGAGGGAAGAAAGAAAGAAGAGAAGAGAGAAGAAGCGGAGAGAGAAAAGAGAAGAAAGAAAGAAGAGAAGAGAGAAGAGAGAAGAGAGAAGAGAGAAGAAAGAAATGAGTGAAAAGAGAAGAAGCAAGACGAAAGAAAAGAGAGATGAAAGAGAAGAAAGAGGAAAGAAGAGAGAGAGAAGAGAGAAGAGAAGAGAGAGAAAAGAAAAGAAAGAAGAGAAACATGGACAACGATGGGGTTTCGTTGTCCATGACAGAGGAGAGAGAAGTGAGAAGAGAGAAGAAAGCATGGACGATAATGGGGTTCTGCCATCCATGACAGAGGAGAGAGAGTCAGAGGAAACATGGACATCGATAGGTTCTACCGTCCATGACAGGAGAGAGAGTAAGAGAAAATATGGACGGCGATAGGTTCCATCGTCCATGACAGGATAGGGGGAGTAAGAGAGAACATGGACGGTGATAGGTTCTACCGTCCACAACATAACGGGGAAGTAAGAGAAAACATGGACGACGATAGGTTCCGCCATCCACGATAAGAGAGAGAGAGATAAGAGAGAGAAAAGCAAAGACACACGTGACAATAGGTAACGTCGTGTGTGTAAGAAGGGACTCAGACACAGCCCGGCCCGCCACTTGGGAAATGGCCCTATTCAACATCCTTGTCAGAGAATAAGGGAAGAAATATCATGCACGGCGATGAGCATCACCGTGCACGACATGAGGAAGAGGAACTTGGACAAAGGCCTGACCTGTCACTCAGGTTAAGGCCCGGCCCACTGCCCGTGTTTCAAGCGAAGGAGGACATCATACTCGGCGATAGGCATCGCTGTGTATGACTGAGGAGAAGAGAGAACGAAAAGAACAAAAAAATAAGGAAAGAAAAAGAGAGATTAGGAAAGGAGAGGAGAGATAAAGGAAGGACAGTAGAGAGAGAAGGAGAGGGGAGAACAGATATTAGGAAAGAGAGGCAAGAGAAAGGAAGGAAGAGTGGACGAGAGAGGAAAGAGAGCAGAGAGAAAGAGGAAAGAAGAGAAAGAGGAAAGAAGAGAAAGAAAGACACATCATCGTGCGTGCTGAGAGAAGAGAGAGGTAAAAAGGAAGGAGAGAGAATGATAGAAGAAGAGAGAGAAAGAGAGAAGGAGACACATGCACGACGATGCTTATTGCCTTGCATGTTTGAGGTAAATAAGGAAGGGACATAGAGAAGAAGAAGGGGAGAGTGTGATACGCATGGCGATGCTTACTGTCGTGCATGTCGAGAGGAAGAAGAGAGAGAGAAAGAGGAAGAGTGAGAAAGAAAGAAGAGGAGAGAGAAGAGATGAGAGGAGAGAGAAGAGAGGATGAGAGAGAAAGTTACCTTCATCGAGGGGTACCAGACTTTTCTTCTCTCTCTCTTGAATGTGACCCTCAATCTCAAAGCTTAACTCCCAATTTTATTGATAAAAAATAAAAGTCCCTTACAATGGGGTATAACATGGTATTTATAGACTTGGGCCCAAAACATCAGTGGATGCCTAAAATCTAACCTAATTGATGATAATTACAATTTAATTGAATTAAAATAAAATCTAAAAATAGAGAGAAAGAGAGAACGAGAGACATGCACGATGATGCTTACTACCGTGCATGTTTGAGGTAAATAAGGAATGGACATAGAGAAGAAGAAGGGGAGAGTGTGACACACACGACGATGCTCACTACCGTGCATGACACACACGACGATGCTCACTGCCGTGCATGTCGAGAGGAGGAAGAGAGAGAGAGAGAGAAAGAGGAAGAGAGAGAGAGAGAAAGAGGAAGAGAGAGAGAGAGAAAGAGGAAGAGAGAGAAAGAAAGAAGAGGAGAGAGAAGAGAGGAGAGGTGAGAGAAGAAAGGAGGAGAGAGAAAGTTACCTTCACCCAAGGGTACCAGACTTTTCTTCCCTCTTCTCTCTCTCTCTCTCATGGATATGACCCTCAATCTCAAAGCTTAACTCCCAATTTTATTGATAAGAAATAAAAGTCCCTTACAATGGGGTATCATGTGGTATTTGTAGACTTGGGCCCAAAACATGAGTGGATGCCTAAAATCTAACCTAATTGATAATAATTACAATTTATTTGAATTAAAATAAAATCTAAAAATGGGTGCAAAATTATGCATCCCTGCTTAACAATACACGAAATTTTGAAACGGTCCATGCTGCACCCATGGAATGTGTGCGATTTTCCTAGGTCGATTCGGGGTTGCTCTGGTGCCTGTTTGACCAAAAGATGATTACTTTCTCGTTGGGCTCGACATGACGATCAGTTTGATAGTAACTTCGAGTGACAGATCGTGTTTTTAGGACACGATCATGTGACTTGAAATTTGTACGAATCCTGGACACTTCGGATCTATAGTGCGCTAGTTTCTTGATATATTTCTTTGATTTCTTTGTTTAATTGCATTGATCATGCCATCATGATCGTGTTGTAACAAATGCAGCTCGATTTCTTGTCTGAACGAAGATTTTGTCATCTTGAGTTTTTGGCCAGAACTTGGATTTCGACAGCCAAAATTTTGTAGAAAATTCAACACCTTCTTATACCAAATCCAACTGTTCATCATGTGTAGAGTTCGGACCAGTCATAGCCTTGGACTTTATGCACACGATTGAACTGGTTTCGTGTCGATCGGGTACGCGAGAGCCATGATATGGCCGCTTGAGTGGGTCGTACTACTGCTGATTTTCCTGCAACCTTGATCACGAATCATCATCTTCTCTCTAAATTTTCTCCCTACTTGGGCATCGTTACGGGACATGCCACATATCAAAAGGCTCGTCTTGACGAGACAAACACACTCGCAAAATTTGAGAACGATCCGACTCGTAACGAGGAATATATGATCCTTCCGAGTTACTGTTCATAACTATGGAAACCAGTGGTGCACGTGAATAGCATGTGGCCTCTCCGTTTTTAGTATTTTGCCCATAACTTTGTCTTAGAACGTCTGTTTAAGCCGAAATTTAAGCCTTGGGGGTTTTTGACCGTGTCGGATCCAATGGCAGTGGTCCTAAGCCATCTAACGCACCAAAAATGAGGTTCCAGTTATAGAATCTGTTTCAAGGTGCTAGATACCCATTTTTTTGAAACTGTTTCTTTGTCTGCATTACCTTAGACATGTAGGATTGCAACGAAACATGGCAGGTGGCTTTTGGGATCCTTAGGAAGATTGTCACCCGTTTTGGGGCAATTCTGAGACTATGAGGAATATCATTGTAAATCAGGGCTTTAATGATCGGTTTCTCTTTATTTCGCATCGGGAACCCAAGGTGCTGAAAAATGTGTTCAAACAGTAATGTGGTTGAAGGCCATATGTATGCCTTGTAATATGGGCCGATGTTTGCAACGGATCTTGAGAAGGTCCTTAGGAGTTCCAAAACTCCTTTCCCCATCCACTACGTCTATAGGTGGCTTTGTGCCTATTTTCTGGACACCTATAAGTATTCGTTAGACGACAAAGTCAACACCTTCCCCCTTCTTGTTCCATCTAATGGGATATAGGGCAGTCTTCCACTTACCTGTTCAAGCACGATGACTGTTCTGAGAAGACAACTTCCTCCGGTTCACGCCCTTTTCCATTGGGGGTATCCAGTAAGGCCTTTTCACGGATGAATATACACTTGGGATCGAAAGGACCCCAAGCACTGATTAGGAAATCATGTCCCTACAGAACATTCGAGGGTCCTTACTTCCTTTGAAAGTGGGCAACCATCGGTTTGTTGAGTCCTACAACCCTCATCGCTTCATAAGGAAACGTCAGATGGACCACGGTTGTCCCATTTTTTACAACTTCACCATGCATGGGTCTTGATAAAACCTTCATGTGAAGTCGGCATGGGATTCCTGCAAAATGCTTGGTCAGTCTTGTAGGTTCTTTATTCCTAGCAATCGCTGGGAAGTTTTCATGACTTGCATCTATTTCTCCTGGTATCACGAATACCAGTGGGGCTACTTCCAGGGGCCTATCTATGCTATGTTCAATTTCTGGGGCGATGGAACCTCGTGTACTCGCTTCAAAATGAGGTTCGATAGAGTTTCAATGAGTTGGGAAACTGGGTTATGCTTTGTTGAGGGATGGAGGGTGATAAGTGCTAACCATCCAAAGGGTGAGATTGTTACAGAAGGGGTGATTTGAGAGACTCGAGTCTCATTCTATCATCATCTTGATGATATAATGGCCCCTAAGTTGAAGACCCTAGGACGCTCTCATCAATCTCAGGATTATGAGAAGTGTAGACACCCCGATCTCGATTGGAAAGGTTAGGATAGCTTGAAATATCCCAGGCATGCCACTCAGATATTTTAAACCATTCACCTCATCAGAAACCCTTCTTTGTCAACCTAGCCTCCATCGAACCCTTATTGCTCCAGTGGGACCAAAGGCATCAAGAGGTAAAGTAAGGCAAGGCAGACCCAAAGCGGCATGAACATGAAGCATTCAGAAGGAAAGGATCTGATGTCACCTCAACAGGCAACAAAACCCTACCAAAAGTCCAACGGTAAAATACCAAAAGCACCTCAGTCATAGCATGAGTAACCTAGAAAACAAAATGCATAACACCATTCCCATTGGTGTCAGTGCCAATCCAAATGGCGCAAAGCTCCGGGCCTCCCTTTTCAAGCTACCACATGACCAAGAAGCATGAGAACACCATTTTCACTAGTGCCACATCCCGAGACCTTCACCAGGCAGGAAACAGTGTAACCGGTGTGACTGAAGGGATTGGTTGGGTGTGGATTTACCTCGCTCGGGTTCCCTCGGGGATCAAGGCTCGATGAACCCCCTCTCGGAAAATCACTTGACCTCGCGAGCTTGCGTATGCTTCGTGTGCCGTGTGCATAGGTATTTCCAATGGTGAGAGGATTTTAAAGCAATGAAGTGGTGGATTCGAACACCTACCACATCGCGGTTGCGGTCGTGGCATACACCCTGGCTGCTGCCCTTTTAGATCAATAACAAAAGCCCTTCGGTTGTCCAGCTGCGCGAATTGAATTCGGCCTCCTCTTAAATCAACACCTCACCTAGACTCTCACAAAAAGACTGCTAATGGAATCCACTTATGACAGACTCCTCTCTAATGCACTTATAGGTTAATGGCTCTAGTTTTGGCGGTAGAGTGATAGTAAAATAGGTAAAAAAGGAAATAAAGAAAAATAATAAGAGTAAGAGTTGAGTTTAGAGATGAGAAGAAGAAGAAGAAGATGGAGAAAAATAAGTGAAGGGATGACCCAAAATCGGGTAGCCTCCCCACGTAATCTCTCTTAAGAGATATTATCGGAGACAACGAAAAGCACCAGGCTTGAAGCCTTGATACCCATAGGATTTGGAAAGTGTAGTTATAAGACTGAGCCTGTAACTATATCACTAACCTAAAGAGCTCCCTAAAAGTGATCCAGAGACAAAAGAGAGGAGAAAAGAGAAGAGAAAGAGAGTGAAAGAGATGAAAATCTCTCACAAGTCGAACACTGTATAATTCGATAGTTAGAGTAGTGTAAGGGTTAGAACTCTAAGAAAAGCTAGCTCAGGATGACCTCAGCCCGAGTGATCGAGCACAAGAGAATCAATGTCTCTTACAACTCAACAAAACTATGTGAACTGTGGTTAAAGTAGCAGTCCGAGAGCTAGAACCCTAGGGCACTATCTCAGAAAGACCCCAAATCCAGTGCTTAAGGATGAAAGTAGTGAGTAAAGAGAGAAACAAAGAAATGATGAAATAAAAATAAAATGAAATGAGTAAATGGGAGATGAAGATATGAGTTAGAGAGATAGAATTATTAGAGTGAGAAAGAGAAGAGTTAAAAGTGATTAAAAGAAGATGGACCTGCCTATGGTGTGTGTCCGGGCTTCGGGTGAGATAGGAGGTTGAGAGATGGAAGAGAGAGAAGAGAGCAAGGGTTGGACTCGCCTTAAGTGCGGGTCTGGACTTTAGACTAGACGGGGGAGTGAGAGAGGGATGAGAGAGTGGAGAGAAAGAAATTGGACCCGTCTATGGTGCGGGTCCGAGCTTTGGACGAGATGGGAGAGTGAGGGAGAGCAGAAGAGAGGGGAGAGAGAGAGCTGGACCATCCTATGGTGCGGGTCCAGGACTCTAGACGAGAGAGAGGAAGAAAGAGAAGAGGAGGAGGCTTGAGCCTACCCTTATTCCGAGTAGAGAGAGGGAGTGAGAGAGAAGAGAAAAAGAGAGAGAAGAGAGAGAAAGAGTGAGAAGAGAGAAAAGAGAGAGAAGAGAGAAGATAGAGGAGAGACAGTTGACCTAGAATGGGCTTGAGCCTAGGTGCACCTTCATTGGTCCTTTTGCATGCATTTGAGAGAGAAACCTTGGTCTTTGTAGGTCAAGGCTAGGGTCTAAGATCTGGGTGTATGGTTTAGGTGGGTTAGGGTGAGGTATGGTGATGAAAACTAGGGTGCATAGGCTAGGTTAGTATGCATGGGAGATTCAAGGTGTATAGGCTCTATGGATTGGTGTAGCTAAGGTGTATGGGATAAAGCAGGGTGTAGGAAAGCTAAAGGGGTATGAGATAAGTTATGGTATATGGAGCACTATGTTATAAGGAGTAGAGTAAGGTGTAGGAAAACTAAGGTAGGGTATAGGATGTATAGCGTAGGATTGGGAGTTAGGAGTCCTAGGGTGTATGGGAGCTAGAGTGTAGGGAGTAGGATTGGAAGTTGGGAGTCTTAGGGAAGTTGGAATTTTGGGGTTATAGGAAGTGAAGGGTTCCTAGGGGTATTTTCTCTCTCTATGAATTATTTTTCTCTCCTATGATCTTGACCTTTGAATTTGGAATAAAAAAAAAAGAACAAGCTTAAGCTCTCAAATTCTTCTCATTAATTTCCAAAGAGTTTTCAAGAGATCATTACAATAACTACACTTTGCTTCTATAGAGTATCCCCAAAACAAGGGTGGATACTAAAACACCTACAAAATTGTTGAAAATTAGACATTTAATGAATAAAAATATTAATCCCGTTTTTAGAATTAATGACTAAAATACCCCTAAGCACTTTTCAACAACTAACAAAACCATCACTCCATGAGGGGCCTCTTGCCATTGTTAGGCCTCAAGACCTTTTTCAAAAGTTTCCAGTGGTAATTCAAGCAATCAAACATCGTAG
Source organism: Amborella trichopoda (assembly GCF_054954075.1). NCBI lineage: Eukaryota > Viridiplantae > Streptophyta > Magnoliopsida > Amborellales > Amborellaceae > Amborella > Amborella trichopoda. Next base: position 28,535,448 of record NC_142347.1, read on the forward strand.
AATTGATGTTTGGATTGTTACACACATTTTAATATCCATCGATCATCTTGAAATGGATTTTTAAGGAAGAACCCAAAATCTGGCTAAGTTCTATAAACTTGTGATTCTTCAACCACCGATTCGGCACGATCCATGATGTTCTGAGACGTCATTTTGATCACAAATTGAAGAGGAAACTATGACAATCATTTTGTGATAAATTTTGTCCATTTTGGTCTCCATTTGAGTGCCTTCCAAATTTCGAAAGTTCGTCGAAAAATAGGATTCCAGCTACTAGAAAAGTATGCCTTGTTCGACCTCAAAATTTGGTGTCATCCAGGCTCTGATCATACTAAAAAATTATATCAAGCTGAAGCTCTTTGAAGCACGGTCACAACAGACCCATACTTGCGATGGTCCAACATCAGTATCTTGAGCTATGGCCTCTCAAAGAATGTGATGTTCTACTTTTTAAAATCTAAATTTCATGTTTCATGCCCATCTTCCCTCTAAGAATTCTCTCATTTCGGGCCACACTAAGTTGCGTGCCATATGTTAAACTTTAACGTATTGTCTCGTGTACGAATTTGAACTTAATTGGACCTAAAATGAGCAAGTTATGAACAATTGAAATTCATCTAGAAATGAGAAAACAAAATTTCCATAAATAAAAACTAGTTCACCTAGGTTGCACCGCAATAGTGTAAAACCCACCCTTTTTTTGGTAAGTTAGGTCTAGAATGGTCCTAGAGGGTCCGATTGAGCCAAAATTTGGTGCTTGGGATTTATCGATGTTTTGGATCCAAACGCGATGGTCGAATACTCTTTTGAGACCTAGAAAATAGGGCTGTAGTAGTAGAGTCCATTTTCAACACGATAAGAATTGGATTTGAAAACTGAGTTTGGTCCTGATCGGCTCAAAACTTATCAGAACACGACGAAACTTTGTGGGTATCCTTTGGGCATCCAAAAATACCCTCTCATGGAATTTGAGGCCATTCTGACACTTATTCAGAGGTCACCCAATGTTAGGTTTATTGCGACAATGTTCTTGTGGTCTGGCGGCATATTGGGCAGCAGCGAGACCAGGTTATTACTGGCTCTCTCCTTATTCACCTTGGGGATTCTAGTACATAAAAAATGACATATAACAACTTGCCTCGTCGAATTCTACTCTTCGAGAGTAGCGAGAAGGGCAACATTTGGAACAAAACCTCGTCAAAATTCATCTTTCGAATCTTTATTAAGGCGCTTTTTTTATCGCTCAATAATATTTTTCTTCTCGATCATTGACATCAATACGATCCTTGTTGGGGAGACCATGCCAAGCATCTTCCATGAGGGTTGACCGAAGTGGATTCTAACGATTGGGGGACTTTTTAGGGCTTGATAAACCCAGTAGTGCTAGAATCCATTTTCTGGGGAGCATGCTAAGCAGCCTTGCGTAAGGGTTTCCTTCCCAACTCAATAATACTTCCTAATTAGGCAACTGGTGGGTTCCTTTGGGGCTTGATTCCAGTCCATTGGTATTTTTAGTTCCAACAATTGGGGGCCTTGCTTAAGGGCTTGATAAACCCAGTATTATCAGAATCCAGGTATGTCTAGCAGTCGGGAGTCTTACTTCGAGACTTCCTTTCCAATTCATCAGTTTTTTTTCTTTTGAAAGGCTAGTGGCAGGGGCGTTGCATAAGGGCTTCCTTCCCATTTTACACTGAGCCTTAAATTTGTTTGTTTTGCTTTAGATATACAATCGAGGGGAGCCCTTACTGGGGCTTATGAACTGCTTCACCAGGACTTGGATTGATGGCATAGGGGGTGTCTCTTCGGGGGCTTACACCCAATATACCGGGCTTAGTTAGGGGCTTTTTGGTGGCCATCCTGAAAGTCTAAACCTGTCGGTAACTGGGGCCTTAGTAAGACGGTCTCTTTTGGGCTTGAAACTCCTATTATACTGGAGCTTAGTTGAGGGATTTTTAGTGGCCATCTTGAAAGTCTAAACTTATTAGTAGATGGGAACCTTAATAAGATGGTTACCCTCAGAGCTGGGGTATCGATCCAGGCTAGGTAATATTTGCCTGATAAGAACTTCTATATCAAATTGTCAACATGCTCTTCCCGTTTTTGGTTAACATCTTGGATTGGAGAATATCTTCAACAAATGTCTCTCCTGACTTTCCATCTTGATGATTCTTTTGATCTTCAGGAGCCCTTCAAAAGGTTGACTGGAGTTATCGGATTTTTCTTAAGCTCTTTTTGGTATTGATGGTAAGGTACCCAATAAGGGGTTTGATTCCTAAACCACCAAGCTTTTGCTGTAATTGAATTGGTTGAAGTTTCCTTGGTCGAGTTCTATATCAACCTATTTATTAGTCTAGGCGTCCTTTTGGGTTTTCACATGAATTGGAAAGAAGGGGCGTCGCAGAACGGTTTTCACCAACTTCTTCTTTTCTTGAAGCTCTTTTACCCATGACTCTGAGGTCATATCCACATTTTAGTTCCATTTTTACTCATGGCACCCTTTCGGGTCTTCACCATGCTCGGTTTTCTATTTTGGAACACATTTACTCGTGGCTTCATGACCACATCCGTCTTTCATTTTTACTCTTGGCACCCTTTTGGGTTTTCACCATGCCCAATTTTTTTTTTTTAGCAATTTTACCCATGGCTTCGTGGCTATGTCCGCTTGAAGCTCTCACTTTTACTCGTGATGATCCTCATCGGATGCTCATCATGCCTGACTTCTTTTATCTTTGGACAATTTTACTTATAGCTTAATGATTGTGTCTGTTTTTATAAAAGAGAAGGCCTCCTCCTTGATGATGAATAGGATAGAGGGGTTATAACTGTATAAGGCTCACTGGGTTAATGATTTCCATGTGTGAGGTGTTTATTTGAAGGGTGAACACCACTGGGGATATTTTGGATTATGCAGGGTGATGAATGACTCACTCTTGTTGGGATATAGGGGTTTAGGTGGACCATGAGATAATTAGTGCATGAAAACTCCATAGGGATAATATGTATCTTTAGGGTAGAAAGTTGGTTACCTCCCTGGGGGACTGAAAAGGCTCCCTTGGGTGATGAAGATATAACATGTTTCATACACTAGTGATAGTGTATTTGCACCACTGGGGATAATGACCCATCACTGGGGATCATGGATCACTGAAGTAACAGACCACTGGGCGTGATGGACCACTTGGGGTAGTGATCCACTGGGGGTAATGGACTACTGAGGGTCCCTGTGACTCTTCGATCAAGGTATTACTCATAGAGTCTTATGAAGGCTAAAATGAGTAGGGTATGTTTCGGTATAGCTCTATGGGGATAATGGAGTTCGTAGGTGAAACCTAGGTAAAGGGGTTTTTAGGATGGTTTCTGATAATGTTTCAGCTGGTGCATGGAATTTTAGTGGAAAGGGTAATTTCTGACTCACAGGGACGATAAGTCAAGTTGATGGGGTGATTGGGACTCCCACGGTTTTCATGAGTCATCAAAGTCTACAATAGAAATCATGATTTTTGTGAGTCATGTATCAATCTAAGATAAAAAACATCCTTAACACTGTGATAATATGGGTGAGGTACATCATTTTTAGGATATCTGAACTTTTCAAGTTTGAAGATGGGTTTTGAAAGTGGGTCCGGGTAGCATGGATCCATAAAAAATTATTAGGCTGAACCCAAGGTTTTATTGGGTTAACATGCTCATGGTTTGAACCTAGAGGGTTTGAAAATCGGGCTATTGAGCTCATGGTATTGGGCTTCACATAGCTCAAGGTTACCCACTGGGGGTTAGTGTGTGTAGGTAAAACAAGGAGCATAACCCCTTTGCTCACCTTGTGTCAATGTGCACAAGTGTGTGTTGAGCTCATGGTTAAACCATAGGTTCGTGTAAGTAATGATCAATGAGAAATGAAGGTGAAATTTTGATCAAGTAGAATAAAAATGAGAGAGGATAATAGACCCACCCTTTGATTGGAGTTCCATACTTATAAAAAAAAAAGAACAGAGATGAAAAGCGGATGAGATGACGGGTCTGCCTTAAGTGCAGACTCGGGACTTTGATGAGAGAGGGGGTGATAAAGATAAACAAGAGGATGACGGGCACGCGCTTAGGTGCGCACCCAAAATATTTATCGGGTGGGCATGAGAGAGGTGTAGAATGAAAGATGATGGGCCCACCTTATGCCCGGGCCCGGAACATCGATGAGAGGGGGAAGCAACACAAGAAAGAGAAAAGAGAGGGGAGAGAGACGGGCACGAGTCCGAGCATCTGATGGAGGAGAAGGATAAGAGGTTTGCCCGGCCAAAGGCTCAACCTAGGCTTGAAACGGAAAATTTTGAATTGAGCCCGACTCAAGCTTCGCAACAAGCCCGGGTTTGCCCCATTCTGACACTGTTTGAAAAGGTTTTCCCTTTTTGCCCTTGGGGGATTCTTGAATTAAAAGAGGCGGTCAAGGGTAGGGGCGGTCATTTTTATTCTTTCTTTGACCTCTAAGCCCTTCATCTTCTAATATTCCATTGTCCCTCCTTACGGACTTGCAGGGAATAGAGACTTTGTGAGGGCATATGGGGGAAAGGGTTTTTAGAAGGGTTTATATGAGGATGAGAGGTCTTCATTTTTTCTCATTATTCCTCATTTTCCGATTTTTTTTAGAGAGAGATAGTGAGAGAGTCTTCTCTTAAAGTGAGAAAGTGACCTCTTTCAAGTGGTATTCCTGAGATCATGACTAGGTCATCCCAAGCCCCAGGTAACCATTTCTTTTATTCTTCTTTTCCTTTATAATTTTGATGCTTATTCATCTCTTTCTTGCTTCTGCTTTGTATGCTCCATTTTTGAGTTTATCCATGAGTAGTCCTCTTTAAGCATAGTCTTGATAGTTTGATCATCCTTGAGCACTTTTAAGCCTTCCTTAAGCATGCTTAGCATATCTTTGTATCTTCATTTAGCACTTGAGCATGCTTTGAGTTTCATGACTAAATCTTGAGCATCACGAACATGTCTAGGCATCACGAACCTCTTTAAACATGTTCGTCACAAATATTTCTTTAAAGCATTACGAATCAATACCATGAGCAGTTTAGAGCTTCAAGAATGTCTTTGAGCATTTCCGACATGTCTCTGAGCACCACGATGCTTCAAGAATGTCTTTGAGCATTTCAGACATGTCTCTGAACGCCACGATCATGTTCTTGAGCATCATAGGTATTTTCTTGAACATCATCAATATTTATGAGCACCATGCATATTTTTCCTTGAATATCATGAGTATCATGGATGCCTAGAGCATCACAAATTTTTCTTTGAGCTCCCCGAATATTTCTTGAATACCCCAAAATTTTTCTTCAACATCACGAATGTCTTATTTAGAACACTCTTGAGTGTCATGAATATTTTTGTGAACACCATGACCATCTTGAAGCATTCACATTCATTCTCATATAACCTTTCCTTTCCGATATTCTTTTATGCATGCCTTAGCATCCAAAGCATCCTTGTAGCATTTTCACATGCCCGTTGTATTTCAAGTGCATTTTTGCATCACAATATGTCACAATATGATATTTTTAGCATTTCCACTGCATAGTTATGGATTTTAAAACTCCATTGAGCACTTCTAAGCATTGCTATGCATTTTCATGCATCTTCTGATGTAGTTAGGCATGGTTGAGCAGAGTTATGCACAATGATGTATCTTTTGAGCACTTCCGTACATAGTTATGCATGTTTTAGCATAGTCATGTATTTTTTAGCATTTTCGTGCATAGTTATGCATCTTTATGCATTCTTGGGTACTTCTTTAATAGAAAAAGGAGCTCTTCAGAGTCATTTTTCGCGATGGGATTTTGACCCACAAACTTGTGATTTTTTAGAATCTCCGGGGTGCTTTGGACTAGCCAAACACCTTTTTTGTCAACGCGCTGCATATAAGGGAGATGCTGCCGAAATTTTGCAAAATTCCTGATGCTTTCTTTTCTTCTTTCACTTGAAAACCCCAATTGTGTTGAGCTGTCATTTTGCTAAATTGCTCACTTCTTTCTTTTGTGCTTCTTCCAATCAAATTATTGAGGTAAACCATCTACCGCGCTTTAACAATTGGGTACTGATTCCTATGCATGCGCCTCTTTCACGAGATCTACTGCCCTTGGTGTTCTTGATATCACTAAAAAACTGGAATGGCCTCGAGCATCACCTATATAGGTGAAGACTCTTGGTTTTATCTTTATAAAGATGGCATTGGTGAACTTGTGATTCAGGGTGATGGTGTACCCATGTACCATTCTCTTCACAAAATCTTCCCACTTTAGGGAAAAGGATAATGAAGAAGAAGGGTCTGCATTGGGCATCTGATAGGCTCTGATTTGAAGGGGAGCACCAATATATGCGGGGATATTCCACATGGACATTTTACATCCTTCGGTCACGTGCTAAGTACTTAGGTTCCTATGCTCTAGCTGTGGTCTATCAGTGCTCAGCCAGGTACTATGATAGATGCTCAAACACAATCAGGGCCCTCCTGAAGACCTGGTGTTTAAAGAGCATCAACTGGCTCCAGGTTTCATGAGTTGTTTGAAATTTTTCAACTCCTACTTTCAGAGATCAACTCCAAGATAGTGCATTTTAATGCATGGAGGGATTTCTTTCATGGGAACCGGCAAGAAAAAGAGGAACCAAACTCCAGTGTCGTATGAGATGGCAATGATCAAGAGGTGGAGGTAGAGACCAAGGACCCTGTGACCCCTCCCAGAAGATCTGAAAAAGGCCATGTGTACTTGGCTGCATATCTTACTCTTTTCTTGTGTAAATTTGCACTCCCAGGGTCAAGGAGTAATGCCATCCACCCTGGTTGCTTCTTTGTAGCCTATAGGCTTGCTCAAGGGTGTCAGTATGCCCTGGGGCAACTAGTCCTTTGCAGCATATATCACGGTTCGGGGGCAATTTCCCACTGTAAAGCAGCATTTAGAGATACCAAGAGTGAATCCTTTGGAGGAGAGGTTCTCCCTAGGCGCTTTAAAACAACCTTCGTAGTTCATAAGTGCAAATGTCGCGTGGGTCCACCACTCTACACGCATAATTTTGTTCTCTTAATGCGGTCAATGTTTCCCCACTCTACACGCATAATTTTGTTCTCTTAATGCTCCACCACTCTACACAAGAGAAGACAAACCATGAGAAAGAAGAACTACAAGCTGCAAACCAAGAAAGAACATTCAAGCTAAAGGAAGATTCATTTCATGAAAAAAAGAGATTACAAAATTGTTGTTATAATCATCAGTAGCTACAAAAGAGAAGGATTTGTTCTAAATAAGGCCCCCATCTAAGGATACAACTCCCAAATATGCCGCCTCCTTCTACAACTACAATATCTTCAAGAAAGTGGTGTTCTTCTTTCCAGGGACAACTTCGAATACCTAGAAAAAACCTCTCTCTTCTTCTTACCATTAGTTCAAGGCGACGAACCTGATGGTACTTAAGGGAGCAACAACGATCAAAGATCTGAGCAGATGATCACCTGCTGGACATATTGACGATACATCCAAGCGCTGAACATTGAAGTTGCCCAAATCATTCAGGCAGGCAACTATCATGAAAAGGATTACATGTCAGGAATAATTACCACAATCAGTCGTCATTTTCTGATGGACGAGATTGGGTTAAGGCCTAATGACCTTCAAATTCTTGTGCATAGCCTTGAACTTTGTTTTCAAAATCTCAAGCAAACCTTGTAGATTTGGAGGCACGAGCTCACCATCGATCACAGGATCATCATGAGAACCTTTTAAGGCTCAAATACTAGTGCTAGCTGAAGCCATGGCATCACAGAGGAATGCTTCATGAAGGAAAGCTCTCTTTCTCTCTCTACAAAAAGAAGAAGGTCGAAAAAACAGGGCATTCCAAGGAAAAAAAATGCCCCACTCTCCCTCTACCCTCGCTTTTATATGCCACTTCGTCCACAGACCTATCATAGAAATGTGTTGCCTCCCTAAAGACACTTCGTCTGACCACAGGTCAATCTCGTGTCACTTCGCCTCCCTGGCAACGCTTCGTCTGGCTGCAGGTCAATCTCTCGTCACTTCGCCTTCTTGGAAACACTTTATCTGCTTGCGGTTCCGTCACATAAACATTTCACCTTCCTGATGACACTTTATTTGCTTGCGGGTCTGTCATAGAAACACGGCTCCGTCAAAAGAGTTTTCTCCAGATTTTTGCCAGCACATGCATATCACAAACTTAGTGTGCCTTCCCGCACAAATATGCGACTACGTCACACCTCCATCCTCTTACTGCTCACCTAAGGCAACTGTTAACCTAGGGAGCCTTATGCCAACATAATCTCTCCATCCTATGCTTTGTCAAGGAAGGGAAGCCGGGCATGATGAGCATCTGGCAAAGCCCATGAAGCCATGAGTAAGAGAGTCCTGAAAAAAATTGGGCATGGTGAAAACCCGCAAGTGCATCATGAGTAAAAATGATAAGCAGGCATGGCCATGAGTAAGAGAGTCCTGAAAATGAAAACCGAGCATGGTACAAACACAAAAGGGCACCATGAGTTAAAACAAAAATCAAAGGTGGACGTGACCTCAGGGTCACGGGGTAATAGAGCCTCAATAAAAGGAGTTGGTGAAAACCATTCTTGTGGCACCACTCCTACCCAATTCAGGTGAAACTCAAAGGGGCGCTTGGACTAATAAACATGTTGATGCAGCTTTGTAACCAAGGACGACTTCAGCCATCTATAGAAATAAAATTGGAAGGTGTTGAGTGCAATCCAGACTAGCCCTTTCCCAGCAACTAGATTGGGACAAAATGCCCACCAAGGGCATCCATTAGCCACCCCAGAGCCAAAATGAAATTCATACTACACTGAGATCACGTCCGTCAAGGACTCTCTACTGTCACAAATAAAAGCAACTAGATTGGGACAAAAAGCCCATCAAGGGCACCCACTAGCCGGCCCTCGAGACAAAATGAAGTTCCTACAACACTGAGATCACATCCACCAAGGACCCTTAGCTGTTACAAATAAAAACAACTAAATTGGGACGAAACACCTACCAAGGGCACCCACTAGTCAGCCCCAGAGCCAAAAATGAAAGTCCTAAAAAATTGGGATCAGGTCCATTTATTACAAATAAAAGCAACTAGATTGGGAAAAACCGCCCACCAAGTGAACCCATTAGTTGGTCAGAGATGTTGTTCAGATGGAATGGTAAGCCCTTCCTAAGGCACCCTATCATCACACTCTCTCAGAAAACGTATTCTAGTAGCATTGGGAAGGAAGCCCTTAAGAAAGGCCCCTAGTCGCTAAGGTTCACTTCGATCATCCCCAAGGAAGAAGCTTAGCAAGGTCTCCCCCTCAAGGATCGTGTTGACGCCGGTGATAGAGAAGAAAAAGGTTGTTGAGAGGGAATAAAAATGTGTCACGACCACCATACCATATGCGATGGAGGATGACCGAGTAATGGTAGCCTATGTCACTCAAGTCGGAGTGGACCCAATGCCTTTATCTCGGTGATCAAAGCAAACCATGAAATGAACTAAAACAATAATTCTAAGTAGAGATGAATATTTAGAATTTGGAGAATCCATACATCATTGAAAGGGCATTACATAAAATTCTTTCCAAAAATATTACACTTGAGTCTGAGGAACCACGACCAAATAGCACATATTTCCAAAATAAACAAAATTAAGGGCCAAACTGCCTAACCACCTACAAGATTTGAGTTTCTTCTTGAGTGAATGAGACTTCAACTCCCAACTGCAAGTCACAAACTTCTGGCCCTCAACCTGGCACTATCAATCTACAAGAGGGGAGATACAGGGGAATGAGCTATAAAGCCCAGTAAGTAGATCTAAGTACTATGCATCATTAATGAGTCTATTCATGTGTCATAAGTAGTTCATTCAACTATAAGAAGTCACAATGCTACTGTCATGCAAATCAGTAATCAGATCAATGCATCAATTATAGGCATCATGTTCAGATATCATAATTATCATTTAATCATTACAGTCATCATCATTCTCATTCACTATTCAAACATTACCTATTCACTCCTGAAGTAGAAGCCCTATCTATCAGGCTAAGCCAATCCCATTGCTTAGGACCTTTACCATCTCTCAGGAGGGAGGCCAATAACAAATGGGTGAATCCACTTCGTAACGCTCTCATACTCACACGGTCCCTAGCGCACATTGGGGTTTTTGATAGGCACTTACCTTGTAAGGCAGCAGTCACTAGTCTCATCTCATGAATTTTGGGGGCTGCAACCTTCCCATTTTGCTTTCCCCTAGCTCCATCCTATCATTCAGCAAAGTTAAGGGACATGACCGGCATCACTTTTCTCAATATAGCAGTCCCCACTACCGATGGGTGTCCCATTGTGTAGCGGGCAGCATCAGTAAAATAGTATCCACTACCGATGGGTGCCTCACTGCATAGTGGCCAGTATTACAACATCATAATAGAATAATACCCATCACCAATGGGTGTCCCATTGCATAGTGGTCATTATCACAACATTGTAACGTGCTCATGCATTAAATTTATTCATGCTAAATCAGTGCCTTACGACAGCTAATTCAATTTTCATCATGTAGAGTTTGAGTCTTACTCAGAGCTATTCGGCAGTCATATAATACTAAGATGCTTGACATAACACATCCATCATACGAGAGCTATCGCATGGTATTTATGCTTAGATATCAACATTAACAATACGACACTTATCATATAACATTCTTCATGGAACTATCACATTAGTATTGCACTTATCAAATTCCACATTATGTATAATTGCATATCATCATCCACATAACACTATGGTATTTAGTATTCATCACGTGAAAACTATCACTTATCAAAGATCACAATGCACCACTTGAGTTTCTTAGTGAGTGATCCAGTAAAAGGGAACATGATATGAACACAGAACTAAAATTTCAGTGACATGTAACGGTGGCATACTCCTCTTCTCGGAGGCCTTACTCCCAATTTAGAGAGAATTTCAAAATATATCAAATCTGAAACTTCAAGATTACACGTGGATCTTTAAAATGGCAGTGGTTTAAAGATATTTGGATGACGTTTGATAGGTCAAATGCTGGACACAAAGTGAGTGACAGTTGCTGGAATTTTCTACAATTGTGAACAATGACATACCCTCATATTTTGGGGCACATCTCTGAATTTACAGGGAATTTCAAAATATGTCACACATGGAACTTCAAACTCATTTATGGATATTTCAAATGGTGGCAGTTTGAAGATGTTTGGGCATCGTTTGATTGGTCAACAGCTTGGCGCTTAAAGCATGACAGTTGCTGGAATTTACAGCAACTATAGAACGTAACATACCCCAACGTTTTGGGGCATATCTCTTCATCCATATGTAATTTCAAGATGATATAAAAATAAGACATAGAGTAAACATGCATATATTTCATTCAAGACCAGTTTGAGCCCATTTAGACCTCATTTGGTCACTGCAAATTTCAATACAAAAGCCCTCGCAGTTCCTAGAAATTTCCCCTTTTTCAAGTTTTAACATGCTTTCAAATAAACTCCTCACTTCACAAATTCAAGAAAAAATTTAGTGCAAAACCTCATTCATGTTAAGAAATTTTGTAAGTGAGCTACATCATTAGCTTTTACATGTAACAATTTCATTTATAACACTCAATCAATCATTCAGTTTCATTTTAACTCAATTACTTCCATACTCTCCATCCTATCATTCTACTCATCTTCATTCCTTAAAATCTATAGCTACCAATTGCAAATGATGTATGAACACCAATCTACTTATCTAATGCCCACAGTGTCTTCAACTTCCCACATGCGGGCCACCTCAAGCTCCAAGCGTTGGCTTCCTCCAAGGTAGTAGTTAACCCAAGCCTGGGTTCTAGAGAGAGGGAGAGAGAGTATGAGAGAAAGAGAGGGAAAAAAGACAGGAAAAAAGGAGGGGAGAGGGGTTAATACCCACAGTAGGTGGGATCCTGTGGCTGATAAGGTAGGTGAAAGTCACTGTAGCTGACATGTGCGGCACTGACAGGTGCGACGCTGATACGTACGGCATTGACAAGTGCGACGTTGGTAGTAGTCACATCTTCCCCTTACACTCATGACACTGGTCTTCTTCTTCTCTCTCTTCACTGTCACATGCAATCTTCTGCATGGGTTTCTCTTCTCACTTCACTACCGTGCGCATTTCCACTACGGCGCGTGTCTCTCTTCTTCTTCTCCTTTACTGCCTCGCGCACTTCCACTACCGCACGTGTTTCTCTTCTTTTTCTCCTTCACTGTCATGCGCACTTTCACTGCCACATGCGTTTCTCTTGTTCTTCTCCTTCACTGCTGCATTCACTTCCACTGTCATGCACGTCTCTCTTCTTCTTCTCCTTAATTGCCTCGTGCACTTCCACTACCACGTGCGTCTCTCTTCTTCTCCTTCACTGCAGTGTGCACTTCCACTTCCATGTGTGTTTCTCTTCTCCTCCTTCACTGCTGCACGCACTTCCACTGCCGCACGCGTCTCTCTTCTTTTTCTCCTTCACTGTCGTGCGCACTTCCATTACCATGCGTGTCTCTCTTCTTCTTCTCCTTCACTACCGCGCACACTTCCACCGCTGCGCGCATTTCTCTTCTTCTTACTGGGAACGTCTGGATCATTACATCATCCCCCCCCTCCTTAAATAGGATCTTTTCCTCAAAATCGTATTGCTGTTAATCAAATAGGTAGGGGTAATTATCCCAGATTTCGTCCTCTCGTTCCCATATCGATTCTTCTCTTGAATGATATTGCCATTGTATCCGGACCAGGGGAATTTCTTTATTGCGCAAAGTCTGTACTCTTCTATCTACTATCCTAATTGGTCGTTCATCATAGATCAAGTCTTCCCTGATCGGGATTAGTTTGTACTCCAAACCATGGGATGGGTGAGATTGATACTTTCTTAGCAGTGATACATGAAAGACGTTGTGAATGTTGGCCAGTTCAGGTAGTAGGGCAAGCCGGTATGCCATATTTCCAACTCTTTCTAAGATTTCAAAAGGTCCAAGGAATCGTGGGCTCAATTTTTCTTTTCTGTCGAATCTCATAATACCCTTGGTCGGCGATACCTTATGGAATACTCGATCACCCACTTTAAATTCGAGGTCTCTCTTGCAATTATCGGCATAACTCTTTTGCCGACTTTGGGTTGTCTTGAGCCGTTCTCGAATTAAGGCAATCTTCTCAGAAGTTATTTGAACAATTTTGGGCCCCAATAATATTCTCGCTCACCTCATCCCAACAGATGGGCTACCTATAATTTCTTCCATATAGGGCCTCATAAGGTGCCATGTGAATACTGGCTTGGAAGCTGTTGTTGTAAGAAAATTCTATTAGAGGTAGATGGTCTTCCCAGGCCCCCTTAAAATCAGTAACACATGCCCTCAACATGTCTTCCAGAGTTTGAATGGTCCTCTCTGACTGCTCATATGTCTGGAGGTGAAAGGCAATGCTAAAGGTAAGTCTGGTTCCCAAGGCTGGCTGCAGACTTGCCCAAAACCTAGAGGTGAACCTGGTGTCCCTATCGGACACGATGCTGATAGGTATAATGTGCAACCTCACAACTTCCTTGATGTATAACTGGGCCAGCTTATCTAGAGTATAGGTCATGCGGATAAGTAAGAAATGAGCAGTTTTAGTTAATCGGTCTACAACCACCCAAATGCTATCATGCCTTGCACTTGACCTTGGCAACCCAGAAAAAAAATCCATCGTTTCCACTCTGGTATGGGAAAGGGTTGTAACAGTCCAGTAGGTTTATGATGTTCTGCCTATACTTGCTGACATGTTAAGTACTTAGCGACAAATTGTGCCACATCCCTCTTCATGTTATTCCACCAAAAGACCTTTTTTAGATCTTGGTACATCTTTGTACTCCAGGGTGTACCATATAGCGAGAGTGATGTGCTTCTCCTAGAACAGCCCTTTTTATACTTTCATCATTAAGAAGACATACACGGCCCTTAAACCTCAACAACTCATCACTGCTCATAGTAAAATCCAATTTTTTCATTCATTTTCATTTCTTCAAGGATCTTCATAAGCCGAGGATCTTCTTTTTTGCGCTACTCGAATCTGTTGAAAGATCTGGGGCTCTATCCTCATACACGAAAGCATTTCGACCCCCATCATTGAGGGGTAGAGTTGGGTGCCATTCCACTGCATCCTCTAGTAATCTTATTTCTCGAACCATCAGGTGTGCCACTGAGACTACGGTTTTCCGGCTTAAGGCATTGACATGTTAGTCTTGCTCGGATGGTAATCAATTGTACAGTCGTAATCATTTAATAAGTCCACCCATCTTCTTTGCTTCATATTCAACTCCTTTTGGGAAAATAGGTTCTTGAGGCTGTTATGATTTGTGAAGACCTTGAATTGGGCCCCATAGAGGTAGTGTCTCCAGATCTTCAACGCAAACACTACGGCGGTAAGCTCCAAGATATGAGTTGGATAATTTTGCTCGTACGGCTTCAGCTATTTGGAGGCATAAGCAATGACCTTCCCTCTTTGTATGAGTAGACACCTGAGCCCTTTATGAGAAGCATTGGTGTAAACCACAAAGTCCTCATTTCCCTCACAAAGTCCTCATTTCCCTCTCGCAAGGTCAGTATCGGGGTTGTGGTGAGTCTCTTCTTAAGTTCCTAAAAGCTTCTCTCACAGTCCCATGACCACACAAATCTCACATTCTTCTGGGTCAGCTGAGTAAGAGGAAGTGCTATCTTTGAGAATCCCTCTACCAAGCGTCGGTAATATCTAGCTAACCCCAGAAAACTATGAACTTTGATCACATTTCTTGGTCTTTCCTATTTAAGTACAACTTCAATCTTAGAGGGGTCGACTGTGATTCCATCCTTAGAAATGATGCGACCTAGGAAGGCTACACTGGGGAGCCATAACTCACTTTTGCAAAATTGGCATATAATCTTTCTGACTTCAAAGTTTGCAAGACAATTCTCCGTTCCTGACTCTCTGAATATATCAAGATATCATCAATAAAGACTACTACAGAATCATCTAGGGAGGGTCTAAACACCCTATTCATCAAATCCATGAACACAGCGGGGGTATTTGTTAACCCGAATGACATCACAAGAAACTCGTAGTGACCGTATCGAGTTCTAAAAGTGGTCTTCGGGATGTCTCCCTGCTTGACTGGCAATTGGTGATAACCTGGCCGAAGATCAATCTTCGAAAACACCTGGGGCCCTTGGAGCTAGTAAAAAAGATCATCAATTATAGGCAGGGGTATTTGTTCTTTACTATTACTTGATTCAACTGCTTATAGTCAATACATAGCCTTAAGGACCCATCCTTTGTTTTCACAAACAGGACCGGTGCACTCCAAGGTGACACGCTAGGTCGGACGAATCCCTTATCCAATAACTCTTGCAACTGTTCTTTCAAATCCCTCAACTCTGCTGGAGCCATTCTATACTGGGCTTTAGAGATGAGAATAGTGTCAGGGATTACATCTATCTCAAATTCAATTTCCCTCACCGGAGTTAGGGATGGTAGTTCTTCTAAAAATACCCTCGGGGTACTCTCTTACTACTGGTATCTCTCATAGCTGAGACCAGACGCCCCGATTTTCAACCACATGGGCCAAATATCCCTCACACCACTTAGCCAGGAGGCGAGAGGTCTGGAGAGAAGAAATAAAGTGCAGAGGGGGAATATCCCTAGTGCCCTCAAAGTGTAGCTCAATTTGTCCAGGGCGTTTAAAGGTCACCATCTTTTCATGGCAATTAACGGTGGCGTGGTGCGTATACACCCAATCCATGCCCAGAATAACATCAAAATCCCGAATATCTAGAATGATCAAGTTCACAGGCAGGTCACACCCATCAATTGTAATTCAACACTGTTTATACACTCTTCAGTTTTCATAGAATCCCCCACAGGTGTGAATACCATTAGAGTATAATCAAGACATGCAGGCTCAACATTTAGATAGCAAGCAAAATGGGGTGCAATAAAAGAGTGAGAGGAACCAGGGTCAATTAAGGATCTAACTTTAACACCACAAATAGAGAGCGTACCTTTAATCATCGAGGTGGACGCCTTAGCTTCTTGTTCGGTGAGGGAAAACACTCGTCCTTGCGCCTTTGGTCGGTCCTCTGTCTTTATCATAGGGCAATCCTTAACCCAATGTCCAGGCTTGCCACATCTGAAGCACACGTTCCGCTTCCTATAGCATTCAACGGTAGTGTGGTTGTCTTTCTCACAATGAGAGCAGACTGGGTGTCGATCATTCTCCATATTGCCCGGGAAATTCTTTTGGGCCTTCTGGTTACGTTGGTAAGGCCTTCCTCTAACATCCCTCTTCAAAAATTGTCGGGGCTTCTTCCCAAAGTTCCCTGATGAGGCGGGCGTCATCTTTCCTTCCCTCTGCGATATGTGGTCCTCGCAGTCCCTTTCAATCTTTAGGGCGAGGTCTACTAATGAGGGGTATGACTTTAGGTTGGCTGACTATACCCTTCCTCTGATATTTGTCTTAAGGCCCCTTTCAAATTTAGCCGCCTTTCGTGCCTCTGTGTTAATGATGTGAGGCACGTATCTAGAAAGATCCACAAATTTAACGGTGTATTGCTCTACTATCATACCCCTTTACTGAAGCTCAATGAACTCTACTTCCTTCCTTTCCCTGACAGAGTCTGGGAAGTACTTCTCATCGAACACCGTTAGGAAGTTATCCCAAGTGGTCTCGGTTCCCGACTCCCTCCAAGATTACTTTACCGAGTTCCACCAGTATTCAGCCTCTCCCTCCAGCATGAAGGATCCCAACCTAACATTCTGCTCATCCGAGTAGTGTAGCACTTCTAGGATCTTTTCTATTTTCCTCTTCCTCCTCTCGGCCTTTTCTGCTCCTCCTTGCCCTAAAAACGTAGGGGGCGACAACCTTCTAAATCTTTCTATTAGGTCACTTTCATTATGCTCTAGGGTAGGCGTAGATTGGGCTGACATCGATTCCTTCATCATTTGGGTCATTGCCTTTAGAGTCCTATAAAAGTCACCTAGCATCTCGGTGTTCTCGTTGTTGGAACTCGCGTTGTTGATCCGAGTCCTCGACATCTTCAAGCTAGCACAGGAGCACCCAGTCACTAATATATCCTGAAACTATTCTAAGGATTCTTCTACAACCTCCTAGGTCAATAATCCTATCTTGGCTGCTCTAATACCATAACTGTCATGACTCTACCCCCGACCCCCATACCGTACGTGACAGAGGGTGACTGAGTGTGGGTTCGTGATCCCATGGTAGCGTGTGTCACTCAGATCGAAGTGGATTCAATGCCTTTATCTCGGTGATACAGATGAATATTTAGAATTTGGAGAATCCATAAATCATTGAAAGGGCATTACATAAAATTCTTTCCAAAAATATTACACTTGAGTCTGGGGCACTACGGCCCAATAGTACATATTTCCAAAATAAACAAAATTCAGGGCTAAACTGCCCAACCACCTACAAGATTTGAGTTTCTTCTTGAGTGAATGGGACTTCAGCTCCCAACTGCAAGCCATGAACTTCTGGCCCTCGACTTGACACTATCAATCAACAAGAGGGGAGATACAAGAGAAAGATCTATAAAGCCCAGTAAGTAGATCTAAGTAATATGTATCATTAATGAGTCTATTCATGTGTCATAAGCAGTTCATTCAACTATAAAAAGTCACAGTGCTACTGTCATGCAAATAAGTAATCAGTTCAATGCATCAATTACAGGCATCATGTTCAAATATCATAATTATCATTTAATCATTATAATCATCATCTTTCTCATTCACTATTCAACCATTACCCACTCACTTCTTAGTTCACCTACTTCTGAAGTAGAAGCTCTATCCATCGGGCTAAGCCAATCCTATTGCTTAAAGTAATCCTATTGCTTAGAACCTCTACCATCTCTCAAGAGGGAGGGCAATGACAAGTGGGTGAATCCACTTTGTAATGCTCTCGTACTCACACACGTTCTCCAACGCACATTGGGGTTTTTGATAGGCACTTATCTTGTAAGGAATCAGTCACTAGTTTCATCTCATGAAATTTGGGGGGTGCGACCCTCCTATTTCACTTTTCCCTAACTCCGTCCTATCATTCAGCAAGTTAGGGGACAATGGCTGACATAAATTTTCTCAATATAGAAGTCCCCACTACCGATGGGTGTCCCATCGCATAGTGGGTAGCATCAGTAAAACAATATCCACTACCGATGGGTGCCCCACCGTGTAGTGGCCAGTATCACAACATCATAACAGAACAATACCCACTACCAGTGGGTGTCCCACTGCGTAGTGGTCATTATCACAACATTGTAACGTTCATCGTGGAACTATCGCAGTAGTATTACACTTATCAAATTCCACAGAATGTATAACTGCATATCATCATTCACATAATACTATGGCATTTAGTATTCATCACGAGAAAACTATCTCTTATAAAAGATCACACTTTGCCAATTGAGTTGCTTAGTGAGTGATCAAGTAAAAGGTAACATGATACGAACATAGAAGTTAATTTCAGTGACATGTATCGGTGACATACCGCTGTTCTCGGAGGTATAACTCCCAATCTAGGGAGAATTTCAAAATAGATCAAATATGCAACTTCAATATTACACATAGATCTTTAAATGGCGGTGGTTTGAAGATATTTGGATGACGTTTGGTAGGTCAAAGGATGGACACAAAGTGAGTGACAGTTGCTGGAATTTTTTGCAACTGCGAACAATGACATACCCTTATATTTCAGGGCATATCTCTCAATCTACAGGAAATTTCAAAATGCCTCACACATGCAACTTCAAAATCATTTATGGATCTTTTGAATGGTGGCATTTTGAATGTGTTTGGGCCTTGTTTGGTCGGTCAACAGCTTGGCGCTTAAATCGTGACAGTTGCTGAAATTTACAACAACTGTGGACAGCGATATACCCCAACGTTTTGGGGCATATCTCTTCATCCATATGGAATTTCAACATGATGTAAAGTGAAGACATAGATTAGACATGCATATCTTTCATTCAAGACTAATTTGAGCCCATTTGGACCCCGTTCGGTCACTGAAAAGTTCAATACAAAAGCCCTCATAGTTGCTGGAAATTTCCCCATTTTCAAGTTTTAACATGCTTTCAAATAAACACCTCACTTCAAAAATTCAAGTGAAAATTCAGTACAAAACCTCATTCATGTAAATAAATTTTGTAAGTGGGCTACATCATTAGCTTCTGCAAGTAACAATTTCATTCGTAATACTCAATCAATCATTCAATTTCATTTTAATTCAATTACTTCCATACTCTCCATCCTATCATTCTACTCATCTTCATTTCTTACAATCTATGGCCACCAATTGCAAGTGATGCATGAAAACTAAATCTACCTACCTAATTCCCACGGTGTCTTCAACCTCCCACATGCAGGCTACCTCAAGCTCCAAACGTTGGCTTCCTCCAAGGCAGCAGTTAACCCACGCATGGGTTCTAAAGAGAGGGAGATAGAGTATGAGAGAAAGAGAGGGAAAAACGACAGGCAGAAAGGAGGGGAGAGGGGTTAAGTACCCACGGTAGGTGGGATCCTGTGGCTAATAGGGTAGGTTAAAGTCACTGTAGCTGACATGTATGGCATTGACAGGTGCGACGCTGATACGTACGGCACTGACAAGTGTGGTGTTGGCAGCAGTTACATCTTCCCCTTACACTCACGACACTGGTCTTCTTCTTCTTTCTCTTCACTGCCGCACGCACTCTGCTGCATCGGTTTCTCTTATCTCTTCACTGCCGCGTGCATTTCCCTTGCTACTTGTATTTCCACTTCCGCGCATGTCTCTCTTCTTCTCCTCCTTTATTGTCGCACACACTTCCACTGCCGCTCACGTTTATCTTCTTCTTATCCTTCACTGACACGCCCACTTTCACTGCCGCGCGTGTTTCTCTTCTTCTTCTCCTTCACTACCGCAAGCGTCTCTCTTCTTCTTCTCCTTCACTGCCGTGCACACTTCCACTGTTGGGCGTGTCTCTCTTCTTCTTCTCCTTCACTACCACGTGCACTTCACTTACGGCGCGTGTTTCTCTTTTTCTTGTCCTTCACTACCGTGCACAGTTCCACTGCACGCGTGTCTCTCTTCTTCTTCTCCTTCACAGCCGTGCGCACTTCGACTACTGTGCGCATCTCTCTTCTTCTTCTCCTTCACTGTCACGTGCACTTCCACCACTGCGCACGTTTCTCATCTTCTTGCTGGGAAGGTCTGGGTTGTTACAAAATATCTTAGTAAGGATTTGAAAAATGAACTTCGACATCAAATTTTGTTTTGATTGCGACACTTCTCGCTCCTCTCGAAGAGCATCATTCAACGAGGGAAGTTGTTTTACGACTTTTTTGACATATTTGTATCTCTGAGTCACATAAGGAGAGAGTTAGTGACAACATGGTCCTGTTGGTGCCCAAGACACCACCAGACCATGTGAACACTTTAAAATAAGCCTAAAATTTGGCAACCTTGAAAATAATATTGGAATAGCCTTAGAAAGCATGAAAAGGGTAGTTTGGGATGCCCGAAGGATGCTCACAAAGTTTTGTTATATTTCGATGAGATTTGACATGGTTAGGGCAAAACTCAATTCTCAAAGCCACCTCCTATCATTTTAAAAAGAAACTTTATAACTACAAACCTATTTTTTAGGCTTCAAAACAATACTAAACCACCTTCATCAGATCTAGAGCATTGAAAAACCCCCAAGGACCAAATTTGGGCTCAATCGGACCTTCCAGAATCATTCTAGGCCCAAATTACCATAAACGAGTTGGTTTCATACTGTTGCGGTGTGGCCTTAGTGAGCCAATTACCATATCTGTAAACTATGTTTTCAACCCTCAAGACAATTTTTGAGTGCTCATCTAGAATTGGAACAAGCTCAAAATCGATCATGAGCTAGACCTCGACGGCCTGGTCATTTTGACATATGACATGCATCGTAGCATCGTTTGGGACGAGATAACTTCTAGAAAGAAGGTGGGCCCGAAATCATGAAATCATAATTTTTGCAAGAGGACATCTCGTACTTCGAGAAGATATAACCTGAGATCCAGGAATCAGATGGATGGAAATATGGGTACATTGTGACCACATCGAGAAGAGGTACAATTTGATATGATATTTGAGTTTCACTGAAGGATGGATAATGCGAATTTCAAGGTTGAAGATGACAAGAATTTCTTGGTCGTCGGAATCCTATTTCCTGGTGACTTCTCAGATTTGGAATGTACATAAATGAAGATCAAATCAGACAAAACTTAGTGCAGAATGATCATAAAAATATCCTAATAAAGATAAAAAATAGGATTCGGAACACCACGAATCGCACTACATTGGCGATCAAAAGCTATGGACTTGCTCGAATTTTCACCCTTAAGGAAAATTTTGTTTCAAGGCGATCAAAGGACATCAAAATGTTCATAATCGATCGAGAATTAATTCTACGACAATGGATTGTCCCAACCGCTGCCACAAGAGTCCAGAAAAGCTTCCGAATTCTAGTAATGGTGAGAGGACCCTCAAGCAGGGATGGTTTCGTCATTAGCTCAAAAGATTTAAGGGGTATTTTGGGCATTTTTTTTGAAATGAGATTTTATTTTAATACATTTAATGTGTAATTTTCAATAATTTAGCTTAGTTTTGAGCGTTCCACCCATGTTTGGGGGTTGCTCTATATAAACAAGCTTAGGTCAAATGTAAAAGGGCTGGATTATTCGTTAATAAAATTGAGACATTAGCTTGTATTTACTTGACCTTTCTTCTAATTCTTGGATCTAGTGGAGAGGAGAGAGAAAACTTTTAGAGAATGAAATTACCCTTTGCCCAGGAACCATAGCCTACCCCGTGGTCCACGCACACCAACTGTGACTCGCATCAGACCTGTGGTCTCGTCGTTCTAGCTGTGCTCTTTCATTCTTTCATCGCGTGATAGGTTTCGGAGCCGCATCACCTGCGACCCTGTCTCTCTTTCCGTGCCTCTCTCTCTTCTACCTCATGTAGTAACTTGGAACCGCAGCAGACTTGCGGTCCCATCTTTCTCTCTATGCCTTTCTCTCTATCATCGCGTGATAAGTTTAAGAGCCATAGCACTTGTGACCTCGTCTCTCTCTCTGTGCCTCTTTTTCGACTCGCGTAGTAACTCAGAATCACAGTAGACCTACTGTCCCGCTTTCTCTTTTTGTCCTTTCACTCTTTCATTATGTGATAGGTTTCAGAGCTGCAACCCCTATGACCTTGTCCCTCTCTCTTCTGCCTCGCGTAGTAACTGGGAACCGCAGTAGACCTGCGGTCCAGTCTTTTTCTCTTTCATCTCACGATAAGTTTCGGAGCCGCAGCACCAGCGACCCCGTCTCTCTCTCAACACCTTTCTCCCTTCATCCCGCTATTTATCATAAGCTCAATTTGATACCTCCCAGACTAGTCTCCAGAGTCTTACACTCGGCTCACCACTCTAACTTCTTCTCCGTACAATGGAGTCGAGTCACGAGAGATATAGATGCTCTTGCCCTCACTCACTCAGTTGGAGTCATCCTGAGCAGGTAGTCGAGAGAGTTTGGACTCTCTAATTGCTCTGAACATCAAGTTGCATAGCGTTTGTACGAATAATGGGACCTCTATCATCCTTTCCCCTTCATCCTTCAATTGCCAGCGAATCCTTATTTGAGTGAACCATTAAAAAGGGGTACTTTCGAGTCCACATTGCAAGATCAGGAGTAAAAGAACGAGACGACACACCAAAGTTTGAGGAGAGTTTGTTTCTAAACTGTGCTAGCAGACAGCTGGAGGGCTTCGTGATTGTTTTAAGAGGGTCATTGCCTGGGTATGTCCTCGAATATGCAAACAATGAGGTAAGCGTCTAAAACATATCCTCGTTAAAAAATCTCTCTTGTTGTTGTTGGTTCTTATCCACACAATTAATAGTGCATGGGTTTACGTAAAACACATTCCGCAAGTGCACCCCTTATGGTTGTTTGATGGAGGGTTTTCTCTCGCCAAGAAAACCAAGCCCCGACCACAGGGCTCCAGCTGAGATGGGGCCATCTGATCCCTCACTCTCCATCTCCCGACACGAATGGGCACCACATTGATGTCTCTTGCATGTGTGGCTCTCAAGCCACCACTTCGCACAATGTGCACCCATTTACTAGAGTTTCGATCGCCATTTTCAAGCCCGAGAGTGGCCCAAAGGCCACCCTTATCTCTATCGCAAGCGGCCTCTCTATAGTCGTTGCTTTTGAGGCCGACCAAAAGGTCACCCCAGCCTTGCTCCACACACGCGCCCATTCTCACAAAAGTGGCATTGCTAAGAGCACTCACCCAACCAGTGGCACAATCACTGACACATCTCAGTTCAGAGGCCGCAAGGCCACTCAACACAACATCACTCACTATGCCAACTGCCTAGCCATTGGCCCATCACACAATGGGGACCCAAAGATCACCCTTTCACCCACCATCACAAGGGGTGGTGGCCTAGCCACTGGCCCAAACTTTCGGGGCACTCAACGGGTTGTCTCGACTCACTCACACAGTCCGGGTCATCTGGGACCTGAACCCATCACCAAGGTGGCTCAAAGGCCACTCCACCCATTTTGCATAGTGCACATACTATTCGGGGAAACCTCAAGGTTGATCCAAAACAACCACACGGTCAGCGGCTTAGTCGTAGGCCAAAACTGCACATGCATGCTTACAATGTGAATGGCAGTGACAAGATTGCCGCCTTACGCACAAACAACAACACGGTCACTGCTGCCAAGGTCAGACCCTCTGCTCAAACTCAGGTCAGCTTTCAAACCACCCTAAACTTGTCCTCAGACTATGCACACACGCACAAGTCCACCATTCCCCCTAGACCCAAGGGGAAGAGCCGTCAACATCTGTTCCTCACTTTCTACAACCCCTCTTCTCCACCTAAGCCTCTTACGACTTGGTATTCAAAAAGCTTCCTTTAGAGTACCATCTTATAGTTCTCTTCAATAACCCAAACCTATGTTAGCCCCCGAGGATGGGCTCAAGGAAAAACCCCCATTGACCTGCTCACCTCCCAACCAAATGAGAGCTACCCAAAACAGCCTCGAAACCTCTACACCCAAGTCATCACACTCTACTTGAGTTGATGGACTTGGCCTTAACCTCTCTTAGACAACCTAACCAGGTCAGGTCATGTTCTCTGTTCAAATTTTGGGAGTGAGTATACTAGAACCCTCTCATCAAGCACCAGAAGGGTATGGTGGTCCCTCTCATAAAAAAGAGAGCACTGACATGTCTCGAACCGGAGGACCTGTTGAAGAAGAACCCCTTCTATCCCTTGTGAGCTGCAAGAGAACCAAAGGAGGAAGGAAGCGTATAATGCATGACTATTGAGGTTCGAGAGGATGGACCTAGTCATCAAGAGTCATTGTCCCAAGGTCGTCAAGCACCAACTCAACCTGAGTTATTACCTCAAGGCCATCGAGAACCGATAGTGACTTGAGCTTTGTGACAAACCCAAGTTCAATTGGGGAAACTAGAGCCGCTCTTGTCTGGACTCCCAAATCAGGGCTTAAGGAGTTGCAAGATCCTTATTAAACTCGGGGCACCTGTTGAAGAAACATCCAATGTCATGATGGTCAGTCAAACTGATGACTTACCTGAGGAACTGATAGTCTGTTTTGCTGAAACCCTCAACCAATTTGTATAACAGTTAAGGGAGGTGGAGGATGCTAGGCCACCTGTCTCATCTTCACACCAAGGGGCTAACTCACCTCTTGTACCACCACCTGTGAATGAGGTGCATAGACAGCCACTTCCTCCAACTGCCCAAACTCCCTCTCTTCAAAACCCCCAAGTAGCCCTTGCTGCTCAAGATGCTTCTCTCGCAGTGACTTAAGAGGATGTGCAAACCATGATCAATCGAAGCATCCAAGGCATGCAAACCTCTGGGTCTCTGCAAATGGCTTCGTACAAAAAGCCATACCTAACCTTCATTGATCAACTCCCATTCCCATTTGGTTACCAAAAAGGGAGATTGTCGATCTTTGACGGCAATGGTTCACCCCAACAACTTGTGGCACACTTCATGTCGGCATGTCAAGAATTGGCTTATGATAGTAGGCTCCTTCTTCATCAGTTTGTTGAAACCCTAAGTAGACGCACTTTTAGATGCTATTCATGCCCCTTACCAAATTCTATCCAATCCTGGAGTGAAATGGAACAATTATTCTACACATGCTTCTATGCAGTTGAGAGAGAAGTACAAACTATAAAACTTCTCACAGCGAATCAAGGGGTGAATGAGTCGGTAGATGAGTTCATTAAGAGGTGGAAAGACATGGATACTCATCAAAGCAATCCCATGACTGAGATCTATGCTATCCAGACCTGCATCCGTAATATGAGGTTGGAGATCTCATTGCATGTCGAGGCATCTAATCCTCCCAGTTTCGCTGACATGATTTCCAAAGCTGTGAAGATAGAAACCCTCTTCAAACATCATGGGTATAACTTGACACAAGCTCTTGGTAGGGACAAAACTAGACCCCTAATCAGGACAATGCTCGCAAAAACCAGCGAAGGAACACGGTCAGTGGGACAGTCACTGCCATGCCTATCATTCCTGAGCTAAACGCTGGTCCTGTGCCACTCAAGACCCTAGATTCCTCCAAGGGGATTATGCCCATGAAAACCCAAGGAGAACCTTAGCCTAAGCAGCAGTAGCTACAGGCCTACAATCGGGTCCCTCCACCTCCAGGCCTTTATCGACCAAAATATTTTGAAGAAAAGATGAACAAACAATTCAATTTCGATAAAGCGTGGGTCCCGAACATCTTATAAATTCTATTTGAGTAAGGGATGATGGCCCTCCTAGAGCTCAAGAGACTAGAAGAGGTAGGCTTCACTAATCATAAGAGGTATTGTGTCTAACATTGAATGGTGAGCCACCCAATCCAAGACTGCTCTCAGATCAAAGACCATATCGACGCCATAATTCAAAAGGGTCAAATCCATTTGGGTGACCTTAAGAAGGCATTCAAGAAAATGGAAGCCTCTCATGTGGTTACGGGTGAGGAAGAACAGCTCCGGACCTTGCAACTAGAAGGAGTGTCAGCTAACCTTCTCCCATCACTCTTTATGATGTTGGCATTGCAGGGGTTAATCTCCCCACTCACATCAAGACAGCCTAGGCATATAGCTCAGGGTACTAAGGATCTCTAGTGTCCATTCCTCCTGGTGTGAGGCAATGAGATATCTCAGTGTTAAAGCTTTTGGGCATTTATCATGGAATCCATAGCTGATGGGCGGATAATCATAAAATGTGCTAGTCTGTGCTCAAGTAGGGCCAGTTCAAGACTCCGACCCAGTGACTCCTGAAGCTTTCACTACAGTACCAGACAGGGACATGCCCCCTGAATTCCTTAATCAAACTTCTGCTTCGTTACCAGAAGGGAATGTCCACCCTGATGATCCTGAGAAGTCAATCGGGGCAATCGAGGCTTCTCATATGGTTGTGGTCAAAGAAAAACAACCCCAAGGCATCCCATGGAATGAAGTAACCAAAATTCCACCACTCCATATTCACCATGCTTATCCGGCAAGAAAAGATTCGTCCTCATCGATCTAAAAATGCGAGACATATGATTGAATCATTTAAGGACTTATGGTGTGGCTATCGTTAGATAAAGGGGCACGACATATCTCAATGTTGGGAGTTCAAGTCTGTCTTGAGAAAGCTCATGACAAAGGGGCACGTGGTCATTACTGATCCCAAGACCTTATATACAGTCCCCGCTCAAGAAGTTGAACCAATACCTCATCAATCGATGGAGGAAAGCCACCCCTTTGAGCCCATACCTATGGAGCCCCTCATCTATGAAGAGCCACCTAGGCCATCTGAACCATGGCAAGTCCATTATGGGCATGGCAAGATGAAAAGCCTCAAGAGAGAGGCAATCTGGCAGGCAAACATGACACCTGAGCTGTATCAACGGTGCAAGCCCGCACCCGCTAAGAAGAAGGGGAAGGGCAAATGTCCTTCAAAAGATCAGAACCGAAGGCGAAGGATATTGGCTTCTCCTAGCGAGGTAGTGTTCTTACTCTCAGTTCCACCACTCCCTACACTTTATGACTTCATTCCCAAACAAGTTCTTTTATCCGGGGGTGATCAGCCTAAAAATGGAGGAGTAAACCAAGAAATTTCCCATGGTGGAAAGCTTGGCTCTGCCATTTACCAACAGTCCCATCCGGGTGACGACTTTAAAAGCATCCCAAGCATGTCCGAATTGGGTGATGACCCTAAAAGCACCCCAAGCACGTCCAACATTGGTGAGGACTTTGAAAGCACCCCAGATCAGTCCAATGAAGGCGAGGACTCTAAACGCACTCATCAAAGGTCCATTCGGGGTAAAGACTTAAAAGATCCTCCATCTTCATCCAATAATACAATGTTAAAAGGTCCTCAGTTACGTCCAATGAGAGTGAAGACATTAAAAGCCTCTTTGAGTCCAATACAGGTGAGGACCCCAAAAGCTACTTGGTTCGGTCCAATTTGAGTGATGACCCTAAAAGCTCTCACTCTCTTCCCTCTATCCCCGACTCTTCAAACCCTTCTTCTCTTACCACTTATATTTCAGAGCTCACTCTTGAATTCCCAGACTTTGAGGCTCTTGATGAAGAGCTCAAACCTTGCAATACTAGCAAAAGGAATTGCAAACGGTTGAAGAAGATGGTGGCAGAAAGTGCCGATTTCCTAAGTGTTGGTGATGCCATGGCCTTTGCATCAAAGAAAGAAAGACTTCCCCACACTTTGGAGGAATTGATCAAGCGCTTCTGAAACTCGAAGCCCAAGAAGTCTCGTTGGCCTCCAGAACCAGACTATGAACATCACTGGAAAGGCAAAGAGCAAGACACTTCCTCTTCCCATGAGGCGTGTCATACGGTGTTTATCACCGTGAATGGCATGGCGACAATAACCGGCCAACTTCAATTGAGGTCAGAAATGAGGCTTGAACCTGCTCCACCACCAAAACGTTCAAAGTTCTTGAGGTACTTGGGTCAACCATTGAACTCATACCCGAATCCCCCAACTCTACCATCTAGACACCAGCCTCTCCTAAATTACCCGAGTCCACCACTAGTCCCATAACCAAACATGTCACCTTCTTTCTTCAAAATCCCTGAGTCCTCCCATACTACGTCCTCCCCCATCTTACCTACACCTACCCGGCTACGCAATCTAGCCGACCCACTCCATCTCCTCCCACGGATGCAATTCCTCCTCTCATAGATGCAACCAACCCTTCACCACCAAAACCTGCTCCATTACCCCCTATACCTCCAAAACCAGTGCTGCCTCAAGGAGCTAATTCCCTAAAAGATAACAAGGTCAAGTACGATGTGATTGGGCATTTGAGGAAACACCCGGCCTTATTAAGCAACTATGATGCTCTCCTGTTGTCTAAAGGCATCCATATGGCCTTGGTACAAGTCATTTCTCGGCCCGAAGTGTATCAAACTGAGGTTGAGCAAGTTGAAGTGGATCCCACAATTCTTAACAATTACTTGGCCATTGCTTTTTCAGATAATGATCTCCAATTAGGGGAAAGACTTCATAATCGACCTTGTTCGTAACCGGTGTGCTCCGTGCTCATCCAATAAGCCAGATCATGCTTGATGGAGGATCAACGATGAATCTTATTCCAAACAGAATCCTCACTCGCATAGGGGTGGGAGTTGAGCGACTAGAGCCTAAGAACCTCATGGTTTAAAGGTTCAACCAATCGAGGGAAAAGTCGGCTGATAGCAATCGTCTCCACCTTAAAATCAGTGATTTGAATGCCTATGCACAGCTCCATGTCATAGAAACTGACACCTCCTACAACATACTTCTTGGTCATCCTTGGCTCCATGACCATGGGGTGGTTCCATCCACACTCCATCAATACTTCAAGTATTGTTGAGATGGAAGGCAACACATGGTCTATGCTGATAAAAGACCTTTTCCAGCTATTGAGGCCCACTATGATGATGTCAAGTATTATTATATGAACCCAGTGCGAACTCAAGAGCATGAGTTGCCTATGGAGAACAATTCGAGCCATGCCATGAGAGAGACTGTTCACACCTCTCATGAGAATGTGGAGGATGTGGCCGGAACACTAAGGGATATATTCAAAGAAGAGAGGCGATATGGAAAGATGATCCCATTGACCCCGATCGATGCAAACCTACCCTGTCCCCCTTTGGAGATAATGCCCCATTATCATGAGGGACAAACTTCATCCTCTCATCCCAACTCCCAAGAGTCGCCTCCTGTGGTAGCTCAAACAGAGCAAGTCATAAGAGAAGAGGAGATAGTTGACCTTGCCACCTTGGCACCAATGATCACCTATACCCTTGATGACGACAAAGTGCTCCATATCCCTATTCCCCTATTGCAAGTAGAAGTCGTTGGTCGAGCTGATGATTCCGATAATGATCTAAAGGTCTTGCGAATGCCTGACTCCTTGCCAAAGGTGGGTACACATGACTATCAAAAGGTCTTATGAATCCCTGACTCCTTACCCAAGGTGGGTACACATGATTATCAAAAGGTCTTGCGAATATCTGACTCCTTGTTAAAGGTGGGTATGCATGACTATAAAAAGTCTTGCAAATCCCTGACTCCTTGCCAAAGGTGGGTACGCATGACTATCAAAAGGTATTGTCAATCCCTGACTCCTTGCCAAAGGTGGATACGTGTGACTTTCAAAAAGTCTTGCAAATCCTTGAATCCTTGCCAAAGGTGGATACGTGTGACTATCAAAAGGTATTGTGAATCCTTGACTCCTTGCCAAAGGTGGGTACTCACGACCATCAAAAAGTCTTGCAAATCCCTGACTCCTTACCAAAGGTGGATACGCACAACCATCAATGGGTCTTGCAAATCCTAACCTCTTTGCCGAGAGTAGACTCAGCTCGTCAAGTTACAGAAGTTAATGAGCCACCGCCCACCAAAGTCGTCATCGACACTCTCACCTCCTAGTCCAAGGCTGACAGGAAAGCTATTATAGCTGAACTAAGAATGAAGGTCGAGGACTTATTGAGTCAAATAGAGGCTATGATAAAAGGGAAAGAAAAGGCGAGAGAAACACGACTTCCAACCCCACTCTCGACACCATTGCCCGGATTCGTATCAGAATCCTTAAAAGTCAGTGTAATGGGACCCTCTCAAGGATCAACTTCTATGAGCACCATAGCCTCGCCAAAATGGGACCTTACAGTTCCCAATCCCATCAAATCATGAAGAAGATGGACTATGAGATGACCACTAACTAGGGATTAAAGGATGGTAAAGGGATGTTGGCACCCTTTGCAGTCATCAAGGCTACATCATCTCAGCATGTGAGCAAACAAGGCCTTGGATATACGAAGAAAGCTCACCCGCCTCCCCTGTCACTTCTAGTTGACCAAACATCCCATGTGATGTTTTCCCCAGAATCGCCACATGACTCCCCTGGACTCGTCACCCCTTTCCCCAAGTTCTCCATAAGGTGAAGTAGAAATCCCCCCTATCCCTCAAGAACCTAAAACCTTAGAAGCAGAATAGTCACTATCCATTAGGTAAAAGATGGAAGTACTCGAAGTCGAAGCTTCTAACCCCCAACCCTCTGATGAGGAGGAGATGGAGGAGGCACCAGAACTTGTGACTTAGAGGAGATAAACTTGGGTGATGAAATTGACTCGAGGCCAATCTTCATCTCGTCTATTATGCCCCTTGAGGAAAAAGAAGAGTACACCACCTTCCTTTGAGTCAACTGTGATGTTTTTGTGTGGCATTATCATGAGATGCCTGGACTTGACCCCCAGGTTGCAGTTCATCGACTTGGGATTGACCTGTCCTTCAAACCAATGAAGCAAAAGTCAAGGAGATTCTGAGCTAACCTTGAGATACAAATCGACGCTAAAGTCAACAAGCTCAAGTCAGCTGGTTTCATCCGAGAAGTGAAGTACCCAAAATGGTTGGCTAATGTTGTGACAGTGAAAAAGAAGAATGGGAAAATCTGGGTTAGAATTTACTTTCACGACTTGAACGCAGAATGTATGAAATAAGACTTCCTACTTTCCTTAACAGAAATGCTCATTGACTCAACTGCCAATTGCTAGGCCTTTTCCTTTATGGATGGTTATTCGGGGTATAACCAGATAAGGATGGCACCTGAAGACGAACAGGCAACAACATTTTTGATGCCCAAGGGAGTCTTCTACTATAATGTGATTACATTCGGCCTAAAAAATGCAGGGGCTACTTATCAAAGGGCCATGACCACTATCTTTGAAGACATGTTGCATGAAGAAGTGGAATGCTACGTAGATGACCTCGTAGAAAAGTTGGGTGAGAGGAGCACCCACATTCAGAATGTTGAGCAAGATGCGCCCATCCGAGCTAGCCCAAGTGTGTAACGGACCCACGTGAGGTAAGTCCCGCCTTACGACTATAATTCCTCTTTCACCGGTTGGAACTCCTACCCACGTCTTCTTTATGTGGTTCTCGAGAGAGCAATCTCAGGTCCCAGGTCCATCTCGAACCCGAAATCACGCCACCAGGTCAACCTGACCTGGAAAGCAAGATTGACGCACTTAACTAGCTATGCGACTCCACTGCGCACACGCTATACCATCGTTGGATCATTCTTATTTGGTCTTTTCTTTCTTTTGTTCATGCTCATTATACACACACATGTCGTTGGGGTTGCTCAACCCCTTCATCCGAGTCGGAGCTTTCGTAATCCCCGTTCTCATGATTCTTCATCGGGAGCAGCTTCCGTGAACCTCGTTCCCAACCTGTGTTGCACACCCAGGTCATCACGTGGAAAGAGGTGAGGATGGACCTAAAAGTCCCTCTCTCCCTACCTCCTTACAATGGTGGACCCTCCGCCAACGCACCTTGCATTAGTGGCACACATGCCACCACACACAGCGTGCACTCTATTACTGGTAACTCACTTGCCGGCCCCACTGCTCGAGGTAGCCCGGAGGCCGCCTCTCTCTCTCTCCCTTGATTGGCAGTTCAAATGCCGTTGCTCCTATGGGTCACTGCGAGGCCACCCCTCATTCTTTGTCACTACAAGCCCCTGTAACAGGATGCTCGACACCAGGAGGATGCGCCTCTGAAGCCACCACCTCACACATACCCACCAAAGCTAGTGGACCATCCATTCTAGCTACACCTTGGGGCAACCCTTAGGTTACCTCGTGACACGGTCAGGGTTCGGGTCTTCATGAATCGAGCCCTGCACCTCTTTGACATCGCACCACTCAAGGCAACCCTCAGCTTACCTCGACACACTTTCAGGGTTTGGCTCTTCTTGGGCTCGGCCCTACACACCCCTTGCATATGCACTACATCGCTAGGTCTGCTCGCGCACATGAGGGGGAACCTCCTAGTCCCCCCTCCCGCCACATTCCTGCTCATTCTATGAGGGATGGTCACACGACCATCCAATCACACACACATGCTCATGGCACTAGGCCTCTTAAGGCCGGACACACTACTTGTCACCTAAAGTCCTTCTTCAAGGGGCGCACACACGCCGATCTCACCACCTGCCCTTAGCACACCTTTGCACTGTGCACACATGCACGGATTTAACACTCCACCCAGTTCCAAGGGCAATTGCCTGAATGTGTTGGAAGAACCGTTCGCCTTGGCCCGACGATAGTTTTACCTGGCCATGAAGAAAGGAAATCATGGTCAGGCCCGAAAATGGGCCCGAGTGACCAAGACATTAAAGGCTCAGCTCAGGGCCAAAGAAAAGAAAGTGATTGAAGGCTTCCCCTGTGTCTCAAAAAATTCTTCCCCAATGATGATCAAGTGACCTCACCATCTTGTGAGAGTTTTAGATTCTCATTAGATGACAAGGATACTCAATCATTGGAAGATGAAGTGAACCTAAAGAAAGGCTAAATGACCTTCATCAATGATGTTGTCAAAGCAACGACAGTTGAGCCTATGGTCGAGAACTCCATTGAGCAAGAGGCATGTGGTGAACAAACTTTATTGGAGTGTACTGCCCCAAATGAAAAGGAAGTTTTCGAGGCAATCAGCCCCAAAGCCTCCGTTATCCCTTTGCTTCCCAATGGTGAGCAACCCAATCCTCCAATTGAAGAAGAGCCCTCAAGCATGGTGATCCATGAAGTATCAGAATTTTATGGAAACGATATTGTGCAGCTTAAGGTCACATTGAGGCAGTTACAAGCTGAGATGAGATCAAAAGATGAAATCATGGAAACTTTGCACCAAGAGGTATTGGTGTCTCATAAGCTCGAGCGTACCCCCTCGGGGCACCAAACCCTCTTTATCATCCCTCAAGCACCGTATCGGGTCATCAAAACAGCACCATCAGAAGAAAGAGTACTCCCACCCTCACCTCCCTCATTGTCGGTCTCCTCCCCGTTAGCTCAGGTTGGGAACGAAGAATTAATGAAAGGCATGGTAGCCGAAGCATTGAAAAAGTACATTTATCCCAGTGATGGAAATGCTGAATCACGATCAAAAGCCTTACCCAACGTATGTTGACCAAACTTCATTTCCAACGAGCTATCAAAGACTCGACTTCCCCAAGTTTGATAGTACTGGCTCATCGCAGCAACACAACCCATTTCATTACAGCCTGTGGCAATACGGCTAATAATGAGCACCTACTGCTTCAGCAACTTGTGGGAACCCTTACAGAATCAGCATTCAAATGGTACTCTCTGTTACTATCAAGGTCATTCTCATCATGGGCACAAATGGAGGAAGAGTTCCTTAAGCTCTTTTGAGACATAGAAAGGAAAGTGCAACTCTTTGAACTCCTTGAGGTGAAACAAAAAGCCACATGAGCCAGTGATCGAGTACATCGAAAGGTGGCGTAATCTGGCTACACCAATAGGTGAGCCTCAAGAGATAGAATACTGCATAGACGGGATACACCCAGAATTGGCTCGTTATGTCACTTCATCATGCCCCACTACATTCACCAAGATGGTCAGCAAGGCAGAACAAATTGAAAGCTTGCTCAAGAACCATGGATATATATCTTGGCCCTTCGCATCCAGTAAAGACGATGATCAATTATCAGCTGCCATAACAAATACCATACACTCCTCAAGCCAAGGCCGACACAAGGATTACTCCTTTGACAAGTGTATGATCCCCAAGTTGCTTAAGACTCTCTTATCAGAGGAGATGATCGAGCTACCCCTGCCAAAAAGATCAAGGGAATTTGGAAGGGAAAGCAAGCCCAATTACTGCCAATATCATAGGAGACTTGGTCATAACATTGAGGAGTGCCGTGCCACCAAGGACATCATCCAGAACTTCATAGACATGGGAAAATTGAACTTGGGGGCTGATTTTACACCTGATCCAGTAGCACACACGTTCCAAGCTATACGACCCTAAAACTATAACACACGTCCTAGTGGCACGACGTTAAACTATACAACATACAGTCTTGGAGGCAAGACCTTAAACATGCCCTTAGGTCTTGGCGGATGACCTTAAAACACGTCAAATTGATGGTCACATTGGCATGACCTTAAACACACTTCCACACAAAAAAAAAAAGGAAAAAGAAGAAGACGGACATGATGAAAACACGCAAGGGCGTCATGTGTAAAAATGTCAAAAAAAAAAAAAAATGACAGACACGGTGTGCACCCGAAAGGCCACCATGGGTAAATTATGTTAGGATAAAGAAGAGAAAGAAAAAGATGGGCATAGTGAAAACCCACAAGGGCACTATGGGCAAAAGTTTCGAAATAAAAGGGATATGGTGAAAACCCTTCAGGGTACTCCCTCTCAAATGATAGGCGTGCTGACCTTGCCTTATAGGACAACATGAATGAAAATGTCTCACGTCCCTGTAGCAAGACGTTAAACTGCACGACATATAGTCCATTCGCATGACTATAAACCGCTTCATGTTACTACATGTCTCCATGGGGTTACCGCATGACACCCTCCTACACATCCCCTACTACATCCTTCTTCACAAGCTTCTGGTGAAAAGGCACCACTCCTCCGAGGTGTCCTCCCTAATCAAGGTGTACCTCGGTTGCGACTGTGAGGATTCGAAGCAAAGCGCGCACTTCAAAGCATGCACCCGCCTCTACAAAGCCGTATATCAAAGAGGTGTACCACAGTTCTGGCTGTGAGGCTTCGAAGCAGAGCATGCAACCGCCTCATCGATAAAGAGGCGTACCACAGTTCTAATTGCGAGATTCCAATGTATGCGACTGCCTCTACCAAAGCTATATCCCAAGGAGGTGTATCATAATTCCTATTGTGAGGCTTCGAAGCAAAGTCATGCAACCACCTCATCGACAACGAGGCATACCACAGTTCTAACAGTGAGATTACAACGCATGCGACCACCTCTACCAAAGCTATATCCCAAGGAGGTGTACCAGAGTTTTGACTGTGAGGCTTCGAAGCAAAAGCATGTAACCGCCTCATCGACAAAGAGGTGAATCACAGTTCTAATTGTGAGATTTCAAAGCATGTGACCGTCTCTACCAAAGCCATATCCCAAGGAGGTGTACCACAGTTCCGACTGTGAGGCTTTGGAGCAAAAGAAAGCAACCACCTCATTTATAAAGAGGCGTACCGCAGTTCTAACTGTGAGATTCCAAACCATGAGACCACCTCTACCAAAGCTATTCCCTAAGGAGGTGTACCACAGTTCCGACTGTGACGCTTCGAAGCAAAAGCATGCAACCGTCTCATCGACAAAGAGGTGTACCATAGTTCTAATTGTGAGATTCCAAAGCATGCGACTGCCTCTATAATGCTATATCCCAAAGAGGCGTATCGCAGTTTCGACTATGTGACTTCATACCATTTCACCTGATAGGACCGTACACTATCTAGCTCCCATTTCCCCTAGCTGAAATACACCATTCGTAGCTCTTTTAATCCTCCATCATGCACCTTAACTGCCCATGACCCCACTTCTTATCATGCGTGCCCCTACCTCTACAACGGTCTAAAGTGGGTGAAGACCATAAAATTTCCCTCAACATGTCCAACAAGGGTGAGGACTTTTTAAAAGCACCCCTCGACAATTTGTTCGGGGCAAAAGACCTTAAAAGACCTTTCTCCATCAGGCCGGGTTGGTCGAGGCAGCAGCTCTTAAGCCCGAACCCAATCGCAAGCTGCCACACACACACGTCTCTCGCATGCATGTCCACTAAACTGCAGTGCGTGTTCCAAAAAATCATCGTGTGCGTTCCACTCAACCGCCGTGCGTGTTCCTCTCAACTGCCGCTGTGAGTGTATCACTGCCACGAGTGTTTTCACCACCGCGAGTGTCAATCGTCCTAGATGTCTTCACCACCGTGAGTGTCCAAAACGGCGAATGCCAACCGCCGCGGGTGCCTTCACCATCATGCGTGTTCTTCACCGCCGCACATGTTCCTTCTTCACCACCGTGCATGAATCTTCTTCATTGCCGTGTGTGTTCCTTACCGCCTCGCATGTCCTCCAGGCTATCGCGCGTGCCCTTGTGCTTAGATCCCACCTGTGTTACCCCACTTTGACCATCGCGGGTGAACCAGTGAAGCCTCATCCTTCACCCTCAGGGAGTCACACTTACCCCTTATCCCCAGTGAAGTCTGCTTTTGTTTGCCATCCCTCATCGGGCCACCATCTCCATCTGAGCCCTTTACTTGTGTATGGCCTTAACCATTTTATCCCGAAGGAGTCGGATTGCCAACCACTGACCTATTCCTGATGGAGCATCACCTACATGGGGACCCACACCATGGTCCGGTTGCATGACCTTAAACTGCAGCAATGGTCCGTGCTGTATGACCCTAAACTGCACAACCATTGGCTAGATGCACGACCTTAAACTGCATTGTCCAAACTACATGACCTTAAACTGTAGCAGTATTTTAGATGCATGACCTTAAACTGCAGGGTCTAAACTATATGACCTTAAACTGCCTAGTCCGTGTTGTACCCTAAACTGCATAGCCATGGTCCTTCCTGCATGACTCTAAACTGCATAACCATGGTCCAGATGCATGACCTTAAACTACATGGTCCAAACTATATGACCTTAAACTATAGCGAAGGTCTAGTTGCACGACCTTACACTGTAGTGCACGTTCTGACATCATGATGTTAAACTACATAGCCATGGTCCAAGCTATATGACATTAAACTGTAGTGCATGTCATGACAGCATGACTTTAAATTACTTTGCATAGGTCCTAGAGGTAGGACTTTAAACACGCCTTCACATACGCGCACAACACCTTTTGCCTGTACTACCTTCATAAACTCCCCAGTGAATCTTTTCACTTCATTACCATTCATCATTCCCCAGCGAGTCTTACCCGCCTCGCTTTCCATACTCACCGTCTACTAGTGGGTCACCACTATCCACCTTCCATACCAACACCATCCGTCCTTTGTAGGCAGCCTCGGGCCATCTCCTCAGAGTGAGTCAAACCACCATCATACTCATTCCATGGCCTCCACAGACTGTCATCCATCTTCACCATAGTCCAGCTGTATGACCTTAAACTATAGTATACGTCCTGGCAGCATGATGATAAAAGGCTTCCACAGGTCTTGGAGGCATGACCCTAAACACACCCTTACAAAAAAAAGAAAAATAAAACAGGCATGGTGTATACCTAAATAAGGGAACGCCATAAGTAAAAATGACGGACGGGCATGGTCACGAAACCATGAGTAAGAGAGTTCCGTGAATAAAAACCGGGCATGGTGAAAACCTGAAAGGGCGCCGTGAGTAAAAATGGAAGAAAAGGGGTGGACATGATTGTAAGGTCATGGGTAAAAGAGCCCCGACTAAAAGGAGGTCGGTGAAAACCGTCTCTACAGTGCCACTTCTCCAGTCCAAGTGAAATTCTGCAAGGGCGCTTGGACCAATAAGCAGGTTGATGCAGCGCTCGCCTCATGGGCAGCTTCAGCTGACATTCAAAGAAAAATCCCTGGTAATAGAATGCCTTGATATCAAGATTAAAAATACGAGCTTCAAGGAAGAATTCCACAGTCTGAGTCCATTCATAAAATGGACCCAGAGGTCAGAAGAATCACCAAGAAGGTGAGACATATTCAATGCAGAGAGTACCATTCCTAGGAAGTCACTACGGTGAACCAGGTGAAAGACAAACTAGCCTTCATAGAAACAAGAAAGCCACTACGACATGCAAAGATGCTCTCAAAGGCAAGAAACTATCAAACCAGGTCAACACCTGTCCATAACAAACAGGGTAAAGCCATTTCAAGGTCGTCTTGTCAAAATCCCTCCCTGATCGGACCAGACATTTGGGACAGGACAACAAAAAGTCCCCCGACTCGACTCGACTCGACAGGATGGGGCCCATAGAGGTAGCTCGTTTGTTAAAAGCAAACCTGGTGTAGCAGCAAACAACGCCCACCAAGGGCTCCTTGGCTGTCCATCCAGAGAAAATCTCCTGACATGGATGATGAGCATTCTATGAGATGTCCCCCACCAGCAGCCAAGCAAGCTCCCGACGTGGATGATGGACATTCCATGAGATGTCCCCCATCGGTAGCAAAACAAAAGTTCCTGACTTGGATGATAGGCATTCCATGAGATGTCCTCCACCAGAAGACACAAAAACTATGTCTAATTGGGAAGAAGGCTCTTAAGCAAGGCACCCGACTGCCAGATAGGCCTGGATTCTGACCAACTAGGTCTACAAGCTCTTCAGCAAGGCCCCCACCATTTGGAACCCAAGAAGAGCTCCTGACGTGGATGATGGGCATTCCATGAGATGTCCCCCACCAGTAGCAATACGTCTAACAGGGTGAGGACTTAAAATATTAATCCCTCTAAATTACAAAACAGTCCCTTGAGGGTGAGGACTTCGACAGGATCCCTCAAAAGTCTCTTCTCCCCCAAAGTCTCCATGAATGGACCTGCGACAAATGCATCTAGACATCTAAGCATCCTAGTTACAGCATTGCGTGGATATCTCCTCGGCGCTCATGTGGTCATGTGGCTAGGAAGAAATAAATAAATGAAGCCAAAGGAAATTTTTCGAATGTTGTCCTCAAAGCACAACATTCAACAGGGCAGGTTGTTTGAACACATTTTTCAACACCCTGGGTCCCCGATGCTGAATAAAAGAGAAGCCAGTCAATAAAGCCCTGACTTATAGTGGAATTTTTTAGAGTCTTAGAATTGTCTAAGGCAGTGCAGACAAAGGCAGTGCAAACAAAGAAATTGGAACCCTATTTTCGAAGCGTCATTGGATCCGACAAGGTCGACAACCCCCAGGGGTCAATTTTCGACTTAAACATAGGTTCTAGAACAAAGTTATGGGTAAAAGACTGAAAAAGAGAGGTTGCACGCTATTCTTTTGCGCCCTCCCTGCACTAATCTTTCTTAAAGGAGGCTGGTTTTCATAGTCACGAATAAGAACTGTGAAGACTCATATATCCCTCGTTACAAGTCGGATCGCGCTCAAATTTTTGCAAGTGTGTTTGTCTCATCAAGATGAGCATTTTGATATGTGGCACATCACATGATGATGCCCTAGCAGGGAGAAAATCTTGAGAGAAGATGACGGTTTGTGATCAAGGTTTCAGGAAAATTAACAGTAACGCGACTCACTCGAGAAGCCATATCATGGTGGTGGGGTGCCCGATCGACGTGAAATCAGTTGCATTACATGCGTAAGGTCTAGGGTAGTATCTGACCCGAAACCCCATACATGATGAACGATTAGATTGAGCGTACAAAGGTGTTAAAGTTGCTGAAAAATTTTAGTCGTTGGAATCCAAGTTCCGACCGAAAACCCAAGATAGTAAAATCTTTGTTCGAGCACGAAATCGAGCTGCGTTTGTTGCAATGCGATTGTGATGACATACTCAATGCAATTTGGCAAAGTAATCAAGGAAACACATCAAAAAATGAGCACACTATCGATCGAAATTTTTCAAGATTCGTACAAATTTCAAGTCGCATGATCGTGGCCTAAAAACACGATCCGTGGCTCAAAGTTAGTATCAAATTGATCATCATACCGAGCCCAACGAGAAAGTAATCATCTTTTGGTCAAATGAGCCTTGGAGCAGCCTCGAATCGGCATAGGAAAATCGTACGAGTTCTATGGCAGCGACAGGGATTGAAGTAGAATTTCATGAATTGTTGAGCAGGGGCAAAATTATCATTTTGACCTATTTTTAGAATTTCTTTTAATTTAGTTAAATTGTAACTTTCAGTAATAGGGTTAATTTTGATCAATCCACCCATGTTTGGGCAAAAGTATATATATCACGTGATATCATTATATAAGGGAAACCACTTGGCTTAATAAAAATATCTATATTGTGGGTCACGTTTTTGGAGAGAGAGGAAGGAGAGAGAAATTTTTTATTCGATACCCCTGAGCTTAAAGTTACTTTCTCTCTTCTTTCCTTCTCTTTCTCTCTCTTCTCTCCCTCTCTCTTTCTCTCTCTTCTCTCCCTCTCTTCTTTTGCTCTCTCTCCTCTCTCTGTCTAGCTCGGCACTCCCACTACCGAGCACAACATTTTTTTCTCCTCTCTTTTTCCCTTTCCCCTTTGTGGTCTTGCATGACCATGGCCTTCCTTTTTCCTCTTCCGTGATCCCTCATGACCACCACCTTCCCTTCTTCTCCCTTGTGGTCCCACGGGACCACCACTTCTCTCTCTTCCTTTTCCTCTTATTACTGCACGATTACTTACGCCCTGTGCACCCTCGGGTCCACTTTCTCCTTTTCTAGTAGTCCCTCTTGTCCACCTCCTTTCCCCATTCTTTTGCTGTGTACCTTCACATCACTGCCCGTTATGCACCCTCGTGTTCCCTTTTTCCCTCTCACGATCTGTGGTCCCACGTGACCACCATTTTCCAAACCTTTTTCCCCAACGTCGTGTGTTCAATCAATCCCTAGTACTTCCACCCCAACGCCGTCCGTGACTCCCATCTCACTGCCGTTCATGACTGCCAACCGACCCCCGTGCGCGACAACTTCTATCCTTTCGCGTAGCGTACCGTCCTCTCCACACCTCCGTCTCTGAAGAAACAAATTCCAACCCGCAGCATCACCTTCTACTCTCAAGCACTCCTCCATTCCCACCATTTTTACTCTCTTCCCCAATTACTGCCACACTCCATCCTTGCAATTCTTCCTCCGTCTTCTCTCACCATCCTCTTCTTCTGCTCTGCAGCCAGCTATCACTCAACCACCACACCCTTGCTGTTCCACCACTAGCACCTCTCTCATCTTCTTCTCAACCACTTGCAATAATAACTCACCTTGTAGTAGCTCGAACCACCACCTCCTTCTTCTCTCTTCGGCAGCGCTCAATTCCGCTGCCTGTAACCAATCTCGCTCGTCCTTCTTCACCTGCAATCATCTCCGCCTCTTTCTTCCTCAATCAACACCACGGTCACTGCCCTCTACTTTTACCTTGTGCTCTCCTCTGCCCCATCTCAGAAACATCAGCCCACGCCTACTTCCCTCGCTTCCCTTCTTCCCTCCTCCTCCTCCGCTGTCCTCCCAACCTCGGCTGCTACCTCCGCCATACCAATTTCTTTGCCCCTCTCTCCACCAACCTAATCCTCTGCTCCTCAGCCACCCAATTGCGACCAATTCCGCCATCTCGCAACCAGCAATCTCTTCTCTTCTACTCACCTCTTCCTGCGGCCCTCTCCGTCCTTA
This sequence comes from Amborella trichopoda, assembly GCF_054954075.1. NCBI lineage: Eukaryota > Viridiplantae > Streptophyta > Magnoliopsida > Amborellales > Amborellaceae > Amborella > Amborella trichopoda. The sequence continues at coordinate 28,577,214 of NC_142347.1, forward strand.
AGCAACCTCGCGCACCCCCCATTCTCTGCCCTGTAACTGATGCGCTTTCTCTCTGTAAGAATCTACCAAAGAAAACCCACAAACAAAACATTTACCTCCCCTTTTTCTAATTTTGTTTTTCTGTTCTTTTTCTTCGTTAATGTTTTGTCCCCCCCTCCTTTCACGCTATTTCGTCCAAGTCTCTCTCTCCTAATCAACCTACTCTCTCCCTTTTTACCTCGCGTTATCTTCCTTCACCCACATAAAGCCCAATATTCAACCCTTTCTCCCCCTTTAACCAAAATGTTATTTTTTCTCAACCCAAATAAACCAACTTTCTCTCTCTCTCAACTAAAGTTTTATTTTTCTTTATTTTATTAAAACTATCCTATTATACTTCTTCCACCCCTTCCCTTTTATCTTATTCCATTTTACTCCTTCCTTCCATTTCATTTCATTTACTTCAATTTATTTTCCTTTATTCCATTTTATTCGATTTATTTTTTTTCACTCATTTTATCCCACCATATGTACTCTATTCCATCTATTTATTTTATTTTAATTATCTCATCTTATTTTAGTTTCTTTCATCCCTTTTATTTCCATTATACTTAACTCCATGTCATTTTTAATTCATTCCTTTACCCATTCTATTTTTATTTTAATTCTATTTTCTAATGTTATTTTATTTTAATTCACCTCTTTCATTTTCCATAACTTTTATTTCACCATCACTTTTATTTTCACTTTCTTCTCATTTGGAAGACCTAACAACAATCAAGCTAGTCTTCACTTCCTCTCTTTCTCTCCATCACTTGTTTGACCAGAAGGCAGGCTGAGCTTTGTGCTCGTGTGAGTCTTGTCGTTGAGTAGTATTGCCACCACGCCGGTCTGAGTTATTGTGCCCATCTTGCTGCCACGTCAGATTAGCCATTGCGTCAAATTGGTTGGTATTAATTTTGATGTCGAGTAGTTAAGCTATCGTGCCGATCTGAGTTACCATGCCCGTCTTGCTACCACATTAAGTCAGTTACTGGATTAGTATTTCCGCTACGTCAGTCTAGTCACTCCGTCAAACTTCTTTTCTTACCTTCATTTCTCTTATCTCTTTGCTTCTCTCATTCTTTACTGTAAAATATGTATCGAGAGTCCCTTGTCAAGAAGACACCGTGAGGCTGGCGAATTGACATGGATTTTCATGTTTTATTTTTTTCAGTTCTTCTTTGAGTACACTCGCACGTGTGTGCTCACCCTATGACAAGGTGGGGACCTATGCCCCACTTGTCTATACTTTTAATGTATGTGTGTGTGTATGTGTTTGCAGGAAAGGAGAAACAGGTCAAGGGAGGCGATTCCAAACCGGCCATAGGCTAGGGAGGCATTCCAACGTGATCTAAGAGGGCACCCACACGAACTAGCCCTAGCGTGTCACAGACCGACGTGAGGTAAGTTCCGCCTCACGACCTTAATTCCTCTCTCACTAGTTGGTACTCCTGCCTACGTCTTCTTTACGTGGTTCTCGAGAGAGCGATCTCAGGTTCTGGGTCCATCTCAAACCTAAAACCACGCCACCAAGTCAACCCCACTCGGCGGGCGAGATCGAGGCACCTAACCACTCTCGTCTTCTGAACCTTGACCCCCACCGCCCTCACCTCATGAACGTCCCCTCTCTCAAGATGATCTTCCCCAAGCTACCCAAGCTCCTCAAGATCCTTCCCCCACATCTTTTAAGCCTTTTCCCTCTGATCCGGATCCTCATCAACTCATCTAAATTTCCCAAAATTCACCCCTCATGTTTTCTTAGCTCCCTGTTCTTGACATTGACCCTTCTCAGGTTGTACAAAAAGTTGAGATAGCTACTATGTATCGCATTATTGAGACCCTGGTCGGGGTAGGAATGACAAAGGAATCGATAACTCTTGACCGGGAGATGGAAGCATTTGAAGTTGAGGAAGAGCCCTCTGGCTCTCTGACTGCCGATGAAACGGAGGTCGAAGAAGTCCCCAAAGTGTTGGAGGATGACGGACAGGCCACAACTGATGATTTAGAAGAGATAAATCTGGGTGATGACGCTGACCCAAGGCCAACCTTCATCTCAGCCATCATGTCGCCAAAAGAAAGGGAAGAGTACACCACCTTCCTGCGAGCAAATCGAGATGTCTTTGCTTGGCACTATCATGAGATGCCCAGTCTTGACCCTCAGGTTGCAGTCCATCGGCTTGGTATGGACTCGTCCTTTAAACCCATAAAGCAGAAGTTGAGAAGGTTACGATCGGACCTTGAAATTCAGATTGATGACGAAATGATTAGGCTCAAGGTGGTGGGTTTCATCTGAGAGGTTAGATATCCAATGTGGTTGGCCAATGTTGCTCCAGTCAAGAAGAAGAATGGGCAAATTAGGGTTTGCATTGACTTTCATGACTTTAATGCTCCGTGTCAAAAATATGACTTCCCCCTTCCCTTCACTGAGACGCTAATCGATTCTACAACATATTGTCAGGCCTTCTCCTTTATAGATGGATATTCAGGTACATTAAGATAAGGATGGCACCCGAAGATGAGGAGGCTTTCTTGACTCCTAAGGGAGTTTACTGTTACTCAATGATGCCATTCGGGTTAAAAATGCAGGAGCCACGTATCAGTGAGCCATGACTACCATCTTCAACGATAAGTTGCACAAAGAGGTAGAGTGTTTTGTCGACAACCTGGTGGTGAAATCGGGAGAGAGAAATACCCACGTTCGAGATCTTAAACGGGTGTTTGAGTGGCTTTGTCTTCATCAGCTTAAGATGAATCCTCTGAAATGTGCCTTCGGTGTATGGTCAGGGAAATTCTTGGGGGTTCATTGTCAGGTATCGAGGGTTGGAGATCAAACCTGTCAAGATCAAAGCAATTTAGGAAATGCCACCACTGACGAATCTTTGAGATCTTAGATCTCTCCAAGGAAAGTTTGCTTAAGTACGAAGGTTCATCATCAATCTCTCAGGACCCTTTACCTTCCTGTTGAGAAAAGACGTACCCTTCGAGTGGGACAATGCATGTCAATTCCTTGAAAGACATCAAAACCTATCTGTTGAATCCCCCAGTGCTTTCTACTCCTATGCATGGGAAGCCTCTAATTTTATATGCGACTGCTCTTGATGAGTCACTTAGTGCTCTTCTTGCATAGCATAATGAAGAAGGGAGGGAAACCACCTTGTATTACATCTGGCCTTGATCTTCATGGTTCAAAAAATTTGCCATTACTTTCTCATCCACATAGTCCAGCTCATTTCATGAGCTGACCCCATCAAATTACTCATGTCGCGTCCTTGCTTATCAGGACATCTGGCAGAGTGGTCACTATTATTGATGGAATTGGATATCACTTAAGTGCCGCAGAAAGCCATCAAAGGCCAGGCCCTAGCCGACTTTCTAGCTGCACACCCCCCTGCTGTCAGATTCGCCCTTATCGAATGACCTCCCTGATGAAGACGTGTTTTGTACAGAGGCACCATATGACTGGAAGATGTACTTTGAAGGGGCCTTCTAGTCAGAGAGAGGCAGTGTCAGAGTAGTATTCTCACACCCTCAAGATGGAATTATTCGTTTGTCCTACTCCCTTACAAAGATTGGTTCGCATAATGAGTCTGAGTACCAAGCACTCATAATAGGCATCGAGATTGCCATTGACCTGGATTTGGAATGAATAACCATTCTCGATGATTCTGAATTAGTAATTTTGTAGCTTAAGGGAATATATGATGTGAGAAATGATAACCTCAAACAGTACCATGACACTGCTAAGACCCTGATGGCACGACTCGATGATTTCTCCCTTAGGCATGTACCCTGAAGATTGGACTTGTAGACTAACGCTCTCGCCAAGTGGGGCGCGACCATTCTGATCTTGTTGAAAGAGCCTACGCTTATATGGGTAGCGGAATGGAGACGTATTGAGTTGATCGAAGAGGTGGAAGCAGCTTATGAGCGAGTCCTTTTTCTAGAGTGCCCACCTTATCCATTCGAGGCACTGCTCGCTGCCAAAGGTGTCATCAAAGCCGAGAGAGACGCCGAACGGGCCTCTATCCTTGAGCCCAATGAACAAGAAGCGGAGGTCTTTGATTCATTGTGCATTGAGATTGAGCAAGTTGGAGATCGGAGAGAACCCATATTCAACTATGTCAAACATGTTCATCTTCCAGATGATATTATTGAGCGTAACATACAAAGGATATCCACCAAATACACCATGCTCTAAGGCAATATCCTCTTTTGACGTTCTTTCGATGGCATCCTCCTCAGATGCATTGATATGAAAAAGTTGGGGCAGGTGCTTGAAGAGGTACACACCGGGATTTGTGGACTCCACCAATCTGGCCCTAAGCTCTACGAGCGAATTCAAAGGTTGGGGTATTATTGGCTATCTATGGTCGCAGATTCTTTAGCTTATGCCAAGAGATGCCAAGTGTGTCAAATGCATACAAACTTCATCCATAGGGCTCCAGATCCTATCCACCCTACAGGGGCATCATGACCCTTCTCACATTAGGGCATGGACATTGTAGGACTCATTGACCCACCTTCAGATTTGGGACATGTCTTTATTCTAGCTGCTACAGACCACTTCTCTAAATGGGCTGAAGTGATCGCATCCCGGAATGATGTTAGCCAACTTCATCCGGCATCACATTATCAACCATTCGATGTCCCAGACCGGATTACATCAGATAATGGTCCCCAGTTACGAAGCTAGTGTATCCACCACATGGTCAATAAGTTTGGCTTTGAGTGGAAGTACTCTACCATGTACAACCCTCTAGTCAATGGCCTTGCTGAAGCCTTCAATAGGACTCTTTGTGATATCTTACAGAAGTCAGTCTTGATGACAAAAAAGAATGAGAAGTTTCATGAAGTCTTGTGGGCTTACCACACCATTACACGAAATTCTACTGACTATACTCCTTACTCCCTGTTTATGCGAGTGAAGTTGTCCTACCCCTTGAAGTCCAACTCCCCTCACTTCGCATTGCCATACATCATGGCATGACCAAAGATGAGAAAACAAAGCTTCATTACCAAGAGTTAGATGCACTTGATGAGAAAAGGTTTGAAGCCCAGCAAAGCCTTGAAATCCATCAGGGCAGGATGAGACGAGATTTCGACAAAACAGTCAAGGTAAACTCATTCACTTGTTCTGAATTAGTCTTAACTATCAGGAGACCCATCATCATGCATGGCCGACGCAAAGGCAAGTTCGAACCAAAATGGGAGGGACCATTTGTGGTCAATAAATCCTTCCCCAATAGAGCCTATGTAGTAGCTCGTTCTGATGGAGATGAAGCCATGCCTCCAATCAATGGTCGCTACTTGAAGTAGTATTATCCCAGATATACGGTCTTGGAGGCACGACCTTAAACATTCCCTCAAGTCTTGGTGTATGACCTTAAAACACACTACCATTACAGTCTCGGAGGAACGACCTTAAACATGCCCTCAGGTGTTGGTGTATCACTTTAAAACACACTACCCTTACAGTCTCGGAGGCATGCCATCAGGTCTTGGTGTATGACCTTCAAAAACACTACCCTTACGATCTCAAAGGCACGACCTTAAAAATGCACTCATGTCTTTGTGTACGACCTTAAAACACACTATCATTATGGTCTCGGAGGCACGACCTTAAACATGCCTTCAGGTCTTGGTGTATGACCTTAAAAAACACTATCATTACGGTCTCGGAGGCATGACCTTAAACATGCCCTCAGGTCTTGGTGTACGACTTTAAAACACACTACCATTACGGTCTCAGATGGACGACCTTAAACACACCCTCAAGTCTTTGTGTACGACCTTAAAACACCCTACTATTATTGTCCTGGCGGCATGACCCTAAAGATGCCTCCCCAAAAAATGAACCTGATGAAAACTTGAAAGGGCATCATGGGTAAGAAAGTCAAAAGAAAATAAAAAGTAAAAATAATGATGGGGCACAATAGCACCATCAGTTATTGTGAGTATAAAATGTAAAAAATAAAAAAATCAGGCGTGGTGAAAACCCGAGCGGGCATCGTGAGTAAAAATGAGAAAATGGCAGACATTGTATAAAATCCAGGGGCAAAAGCATCACAAAAAAAATCTTACGGGGTCTTGTGAAAATAAAAAATGGTGCATACCCTAAGGGCTTGAATGAAAACTCGAAACGGCATTTAAATCAAAAGCATGAAAGAGATAAGAATGCCTATGTAGGAGGCTCCCAATAGCTCACCACCTTCGAAGAGATAGCAATCTGAGGCGAGAGTTTGCAAACCATGAAAGAAGAAAGACGGACTAAAACAGGAGTAAAAAGTGGCATTTCATTCCATAGATTTCATCAAGTTTTGCATACAAGCGAGGGTAAAAAGCAGTAAAGAGGAGCGGAAAGAAGAATGCCCCCAGAATCAATCAATAGCCTCACTAATCCTCGCTCTCACCATCTCGAAATGCCTAGTACACTTTTGAGCACGTTCTTTAAGGTCAGTGACTGCTCTGGTAACCTATGCCACAGAGGTGGTTTCAGCCTTGATGGTGAGGTTGAGTCCAGTCGGCTTGTAAGATAAAACTTGGCTCTCTGCTCTCCACCGGTTCACCTCCCTCTCTACCACATTATACTCGTTGCTCATCCTCAATATCTCCACCTTCAAAGCCTCATCTTGGTCAAGTGTGTTTGAGGGTACTTTTCATCACTTGTATCTCCGGTGCGAATAAGGAGAGAGCAGTCTGCGACTTAGGTCCACGGGTACCAAAATGCCTATAAACTACGAAAGTCATAGGTCAATAAGCCCTGATGTAGAAGTGAACTTTTTTACAGTCTTATAATGGCCTGAAAACATGTAGGAATGTGGCTAATGGTCTCCTAAGAACATCTTCCCTGTTTCACAGGAATCCGACAAGTTTAAGGTAGTGCAGACGATAAAACCGTTTTGGGAAATTCTGCCTCTGTCATGCTGAAAATGGACCCTGGACTACAGCACCATAACTGGAGCATCAAATGATATCCAGACTATCGCCGTTGGATTTAGAACGTTCAAAAATCCCCGGGTACTAATTTTCGATGCATTCAAACGCTTCTTGAGTAAGTTATGGCCAAATTACCTAAAATAAGTAGGTCATCCACTATTACGGAGCACCCTTGATGAACCAGTTTCCACAGTTTGGGGGCAAATTTTCATGGTCGTATCTTCCTTATCTAGGGTCGGATCGAGCCTAAATTTTGGGAGCATGTTCGTCTTGTTGACCGGGTCGATTTGATATGTGGCACGCGCAATGACACAGCCTGAGCTAAGAGAAATCGAAGAGAGAATATCGACAATAGCTTCGAACGTAGAGCATTCCTTGAGTTTGTGGGCACATACTTGGCGGTATGGGCACCTGAGCTTTTCCATGCCTTGGACAAGGTGCCTCGGCTGCCTGGCAGGCTTGGGAGTGACAAGGCCTTATTGGAGCATTGCCTTGAAGAGGGTCTAGCTCAGTGCTTCCTTGGGTTGGGGTTAGGAGGTCTTCTTGCTCATGCGAAAGAGGGACTCGAGGGTGTCCTTCTGAGTTACGTTGAACTTCCTTACACCACTGCATCTCTTCTGTTAAGAGCTTGTGGAAGCCCATGCATTCGGTGATGCCATAGCCTTGTATCTGGTGATACACGCACCAGAGGTTCTCAGTTCCTAGAGACATGTACATGGGATGCCTTGCTGGCTTAAGAGTGACGAGCCCTTCTTCGAGCATTATGGAGAAAAATGCACAAAGGATAGCGGTTGCCCCATCGTCCTCTTGGATCGTGACTATGTGAGAAACCTCAGTTGCCCTGAATGCTCCTTTCCACTCTTCGAGCTTTATCTGATCGTTGTTGATAAGGGCTTCGATCGTGTCGTTGAGCATATAGCAGTTGTAAGTGGGGTGGCATACCCTCTTGTGATAGGAACTGTACTTCTCATTTGCCTCCTGCCCATAGTATTGGGCCTTCGACAATTATATCATGTTATGTTCCACCAGCAGTCAAAGTAGTTCAGACTTCCACTCTGTGTCGAAGGGGTAAACCTTATTCTGGTACTGGGCTCAGTAGTCATTTCGTCTAGAATTTCTAGGAGGAGGGATGCTGCTGTAGGACTACTGGTTGCCCTAGGTCAGAGACACCTATGCCTTGGAAAGGTTCAGGGTTTGAGGAACCGCGCCTTTGGTATTGGCCACGGTGACCGTCGGGCTGATTACTGCCCTTTGGCTGCCCTGACTGTTGGAGCGAGAGTTATAGTTGGCAGGTTGCTAATGAGGGTTGTCGTGATGCTTGAATAATCCCTCAATACAAACTGCCTTGGAGATGAGCTCTGACATGGAGGGTGGATTGGATGCCTCGACATGTAGAGCGATCTCGAGAAACATGTTCCATATGTAGGTCTGGACCGCTTCCTTCTCGGTCATGGGAGTGGCATGGAAGGTTTCCAACTCTCTCCAGTGGGTGATGAACTTATCAACCGGGTCACCAGGGTCTTGCATCAGGGTGAGGAGTTCGATGGTCTCCTTGTTCCTTTGAACTTCGTAGAAGCGTTGGTAGAACAATTGCTCCATCTTTTGCCATGTGTGTATTGAGTTGGGAGGCAGTCGAGCATACCACTGGAAGGCTGGCCCTTCAAGAGTTTCGACGAACTAGCGGAGGAGTAGTCGTCCGTTAGTTACTATCTCTGGACAGGATGTCTGGAAGTGAGCAGTATGCTGGTGCGACGACATAGTACCGTTGAACATGGGGAGCTTCCCCTTTTGTTCTTCGGAGGGAAGGGTACTTGGTCTATTTACGAAGGGTATGGCTTTTGATAGAGCGGCATCTCTTGCAAGCCTAAGACCTTGTTCTTGAGGCTATGGGCCACCATAGAATCTATGTCGGTTTGGGAGGCCCACAAGAGGTAGAACCGACTTGGGAGGCTGATGGAGGAGTTTTCTTAGGAACTGTGTCCTCACCAATTGGGGACCTGGTCGAAGAAGGGGACCTGAAGGCCTCTAGGCGTTCCATCGTTTTAAGGATGCCTTGCATCATTTCCTAAAACTTGTTCATCCGCTCCTCCTGAATGTCGTCCGGGTCATTGATCACCATAACACTGACCGTCTCTTCTTGAGGTTAGAACCTGGCGGGATAGCGGATTGCCGAGGTCAACGAGTGGTGCGTGGCAAGTCAGTCTGGAGGGGTTCATCTTGTCCCGACTGGACCCAAGCCTTGTATGCTGATCTTGTGAGGACCGGTTCTTGACGGTCTTAGAACCGTGGCTTCTGATTAGTGACGACCCAGTAATACTCTTGGACTCGGTCAAGCTCTGGAGTTTGGAGAGGGAAAAAGGGGTTTGGAGGGAGGAGGTCATCAAAGGTGGCGACCTCGACTGCCTTGGAGGCTTCTTTGGTCAGGATCTGAAGACCTCTTTCTTGCTTAACCTTGAGACAGCTAGGGACTTCACTCTAGAACCGTGCCTGAGACCTGGACTGCCCCGCCTTCTTCTAACATGCAAGGGCCATGTTTATGAGCTGAAACAGGAAGTGGGGTCCAAGGACAGAAGGCAGCCTGGGTTTTTTCATTGGAGGCTGGAGGCCTCTGTCTGACATCAAGTGGTTGCCCCGAGCTCCTTTGTGGAGCGCACGTGCATGGCTGACCCGAGGCTGGCTCAAGATGGTACTCTTTGGGAAGACCTTCAAGCATTGAAGCTCGAGGTGTTTGCCTAGTGTGGGGAGAGCGACAGAGGAAGGAGCTGAGTTGAGGTCGAGACCTATGAGCTTGTGTCTATGAGGGGTGAGGCAGAAGCCCACTTCTCACAGGGTGCAGCTGTATGTGTTGGGAGGGAGGATGAAGTAGTCGACCCTCATGTGCTCGAGGTGGCGTAGAGCTAGCGCTGCTCCGGGTTGTGGAAAGAAAATGCATGGTGCATGCAGGGTTTGGCCCTAGAATGCCTAGCCCTGGATGAAAGCTCAAGGCAACATGAGGGTTGCCTCGAGGTGCCGCTCGAGTGGATGAACCATGAGCCCTTGGGTGTGTGCGTGGGGTGGAGATCTCAAGACCTTTGCCTCTATGTGCCGACTCTCTAGGTGTGGAGGTTCGGGGTGATGAAGGAGCATAAGAGGTTGCCTTTCGGCGAACCTCAAGAGCGACGACAACTTGCTTGTCTTTCGCGAGAGTGATGGCGGCAGCCTTCCGGCGTACCTTCGCAATATGACCAGCAAGAGACTTGTCGGTAGCAGGGTGCATGCCATGTGTGGTGGCAGATGTGCCACCGATGAAAGAGGCCTTCGCGGAGGGTCCACCAGGGCAAGGCAGCTGGGAGGTGGGGACTTTTAAGTCCCCTCTCGCACCGATCCAGGTGAGAACCTGGGAGCCAGACCAAGAGTCTTGACTCAAGAGGAGACTAGGAAAGGAAGCTTGAGTAGTTTGCTTCCCTGGGATAGACACGGATGTGGGGATAAAGAAGTCCCCAACTCGAATGAATGGGTTGAACAACCTAGGTGCCATAGAAGTAAATGCAGAAAGTAAAAGAGGACATTGGTCAAACAAAAGCGAGCCAACTAAGGGTAGTAAGTCTCCAGTGGAGTCGTCAAGTTAATTACGTGCCTCGATCTCGCCTTCCGGATCTAGATGATCTGGCGGCACGTACCTCGGGTTTCTGGTGAACCGGGGGTTGAGATCGCTCTCTCATAACCTTGATTGAGAGCAAGGGCAGGTACACCAATCGATGAGAGAGGAATTTTAGGTGGGTTCGGGACTTACTCGGGCTGGCTCACGTGGGTGCCCTCTTAGATCACGAAGAAAGCCCCCCAGCTACTTTAGCTAGTTCGTAATCGCCTCCCTTGACCTACAATCCTCTTGTTTTCCGCACAACACTTTTATGGTTAATTTGTAAGACAAGTGAGTCAAGGAGACCCACCCTTGTCTTAGGGCAACGTACGTTCATGTGAGAGCATGATGAAACGTAAAGTTTTAGATAAAGATAGAAAAGAGAAGAAAAACTCGATGGAGAGGCGAAATTAGCATGACGTCCGGACAATTATCGACTCGGAGTGGTAGCAAGATGGGCATGGTCCTCAGGACCAGCACGATGGCAATATTACTCAAAACCAAGACCAAGATGGCACTGCTAAGCTAGATCTACCCGCAGTCAAGTTAGAAGAGAAAAGGATGAATAGAAGAGAGAGAGATGGCAAAGGGAGGAAGAATCTAGACGGCAATGTGCATCGCCGTTGACAGTACGAGGAGGCGACATGTCCTTAAAGAACAATGATGGCTCCTAACGAGGCACACGGTGATAACTTCTCATAGGTTCACGGCCATTACTTCTCGCAGGGCGCATGACAGTGGGTGAATAAAAGCACGAAAGAAGCCGGCGCACGACGACAAGTATTGCCTCGACCCTTTATGAACGGTGATGGGTATTACCATCTGCAACGGTCACGCGACAAGGTGAAGCCCCTATGGGCGGCGATAAGCTTTGTTACTCGTGTCCTTCGCTGAGGCGCTTAGGATACGTCTATAGACAATAATGAGCAGCACCGTCTGTAGGCCTCGTGAAAGGGATAGAATAGAGGGAGAAAGAGACAAGCACTTGGAACTGCCATTGCATTACGTTACCTATGAGGCTACCATAGAGGCATGCACGGCACTGCCACTATCGTGCTTGGCTTATGAGGAGAGCTCAGATGGGGAAGAAGAAGAAGAAAGAGAAGAAGAGAGAAAAAGGAGAGAGAGAAGAAAAGAAAACGAAGAGAGATAAGGTTTACCTTGAACCTAGGGGTACCGGTCAAACGTTCCTCTCACCTCACTTTCTCTCTCAAGTGTGACACAATAGTGGGAAGAAAGATAAACTATATTCAGTAAAAACTCTCACTTTTGCAAGGAGATGGATCTTGTGTGTGTGCCTTTTTTTTTGCGTACATTGCTGGTACGTAGATATAGAATTTGCCCTAAGCATGGGTGGATGATCAAAAGTAACCCTCATTGCTGGAAATTAAGATTAAATTGAATTAAAAGAAATTAGAAAAATAGGGTGCAAAATTATAGATTTGTCCCTTCCTAACAATTCGTGGAATTCAAGAACAATCCCTATGTTGTCTTAAAACTTGTGTGATCTTGCATAGATGATCCGGGGTCATTCTGATGCCCGGTTGATCGTATGATGATAGTTTTCTTTTAGGGCTCGACATAACGATCGATTTGATACCAACTTCATGCCATGGATCCTGTTTTTAGTGCACAATCACGTGACTTGAAATTTGAGTGGATCTTGGAACTTCAGATTGATAGTGTACTCGTTCCTTGATGTTTTTCGATAATTTCTTCGTTGAACTACACTGAGCATGCCCTTACGATTGTGAGGCAACAACGCAGCTCGATTCCATGTCCGACCGAAGATTTCGCAACTTTGTAATTTTGGCCGAAATCTGGAATTCTGGAGAAAGAATTTATAGTCACTTCGTTGGCTTCATGTGCAGAATCCGACCGTTCATCATGTACGGAGTTCGGGTTAGTGATAGCCCGAGACCTTACGCCCTCAATGAAATTGATCTCACATCGATCGGGCTGGCCATTGGCATGATCCGGCTGCTTGTGTGAGACATGACACTGCTGAATTTCCTGCACTTTTTTCACATATCAACAAATTCTCTCTAGCTTTTCTTTGCGCTCGGTTATCGCCATGGGACGTGAGACATATCGAATCGTTCGTCTTGACTAGACGAACATGCTCACCAAATTTGGGCACGATCTGACTTGGGAAGGGTGAGATATGAGTGTCAAAAGTCACTGGTTGTTCCATGGCGTGGAGTTGCAGGGTGGTCGAACGAGAATAGCACGCGACCCCTAACCCCTTCTGTTTCACTCTTTTACCTATAACATCTTCCTGGAGTGTCCATTCGAGCTGAAATTTGACTCCTAGGGGTTTTCAACTATTTTGGTTCCAATGGTGGTGGTCGCACAACAAATTGAGGCACTAAAAATGTAGCTCTAGTTATAAGGTCAGTTTCAGGGTGCAAGAGGCCGATTTTGCTAGAACTATTTCTCAGTCTGTGCTACCTTAGACATGTCAGAATGTGACAAAACGTGACATGATACTTTTGAGAGACCTCATGAAGATCTTGGCCAGGCTATTCTAAGACTATCAAAATTTTCACTGTTTGGTAGGCCTTTATTGAGCAGGGGCCCCATGTTGATGAAAAATGCCTTCCAACAATGAGGTAAAAAGATGAAATAATGGAAACTTTACATCAAGAGGTATTGGTGTCTCATAAGCTTGAGGCACCAAACCCTCTTTACCATCTCTCAAGCTTCGTATCTGGTCATCGAAATAACACCATTGAAAGAAGGGGCACTCCCACCCTCACCTCCCTCATTGCCACTCTCTTCCCCAACAACTCAGGTTGGGAATGAAGAACTAGTAAAAGGCATGGTAACTGAAGCGTTGAAGAAGTATAATATCCCAATGATGGAGGAGCTGAACCGCTATCAAAAGCCTTACCCAACCTATGTTGATCAAACCCCATTTCCACCGGGTTACCAAAGACTCGACTTCCCCAAGTATGATGGCACTGGCTCGTCACAACAACATAGAGCCCATTTCATTATAGTCTGTGGAAATACATCAAACAATGGGCATCTATTGGTTCGACAATTTGTGGAAACCCTTAGGAGAGCTGCATTCAAATGGTACTCTCAGTTACCACCAGGGTCAATCTCATCATGGGTACAAATGGAAGAAGAGTTTCGCAAGCGTTTCTGCGACATAGAAAGGAAAGTGCAGCTTTTTGAGCTTCTTGAGGTGAAACAAAAGCCACATGAGCCTGTGATCGAGTACATCGAAAGGTGGCACAATCTGGCCATTACACCAATCGGTGAGCCTCGAGAGATGGAATACTGCATAGACGGGATGCACCTAGAATTGTCCTGTTACGTCACTTCATCATGGCCCAATAGTCAACAAGGCAGTAGAAATCGAAGGCTTGCTCAAGAACCATGGAAGTATATCTGAGCCCTTCGCATTTGTCAAAGATGATGACCAGTTATCAGCTGCCATGTCAAATACCATGCACTCCTCATGTCAAAGCCAGAACAAGAGTTATTCTTACGACAAGCGTATGGTCCCCAAATTGCTTGAGAACCTCCTATCAGAGAGGATGATGGAGCTACCCGTGCTAAGAAGACTAAAGGAAGTCGGGAGAGATGACATGCCTGATTGCTGCCAATATCATAGGAGGCTTGATCACAAGACCGAGGAGTGCCATGCTGTTAAACACATCATCCAGAACTTCATAGATAAGGGAAAATTGAATTTGGGGCCTGATTCCACACGTGATCCAGTGTCACACATGGTCAAAGCTATACGACCCTAAACTATAGTACACATTGTAGTGGCACGATGTTAAACTACACAACATATGTTCTCGAAGGAAAAACCATAAACATGCCCTCCAGTCTTGGTGTATGACCATAAAACACACTACTCTTACGGTCTTGGAGGCAAGACCTTAAACATGCCCTCCAGTCTTGGTGTATGACCATAAAACACACTACTCTTATGGTCTCGGAGGCAAGACCTTAAAACATGCCATCCGGTCTTGGTGTATGACCATAAAACACACTACCCTTATGGTCTCAGAGGCAAGACCTTAAACATGCCCTACGGTCTTGGAGATAAGACCGTAAACATGCGCCCAGGTCTCAATGGACAACCTTAAAACACACAAATCAACGGTCATGGTGGCATGACCTTAAACACGCCTCCACAAAAAAAAAAAGAGCGAGACGGACATAACGAAAACCCGAAAGGGCATCGTGCACCCCTTAAGGCCACCATGGGAAAAATATGTCAAAAAGAAAAAAGGAAAAAAAAAAAGACGGGCATAGTGAAAACCCCCAAGGGCACATTGGCAACGATTGTCAAAATAAAGGGGGTATGATGAAAACCCTTCGGAGCATTCACTCTCAAATGATGGGCATGTTGATCCTGCCCTATGGGTAATCACTAGTACAAATTTCATACGTCCCTATAGTAAGATATTAAACTGCGCAACATACAGCCCATTTGCACGACTATAAACTGTTTCATGTTCTTACATGTCTCCATGGGGTTACCGCATGACACCCTTCTACGCATCCCCTAGCACATCCTCCTTCACAATAACCCCGATGAGAGGACACCACCCCTCCAAGATGTCCTCCCTAATCAAGGTGTACCTCGGTTGCAGCTTTGAGGCTTTGAAGCAAAGCATGCAATAGTCAAAGCGTGCGCCCACCTCTTGTTTACGATGAAAATCTGATAGATCTTTCGACGAAGATCTCTCGGTTCTTGACATCTTAACCTAATGAAAATTCAGCGATAGAGAAAGTGGGAAAAATCGAATTCAGATCTGAGGCCAAATCTACCCAAAAACGAGCATATCTACTCTTAAATCTGTGGCAGAGCCAGCTGATCCAAGACACAAAAATACGATTTTAAAGCAAACTAGAATAAGATCAAAATCAAATGAAAACAGCAAAAGCAGAAGAAATAAAAGGGAAGAAAACAATATCGAATTGGGTCGGATGGCCCAGGACTCCCTAGCCTTCGAGGGCTCGCCTGTATCAGCTCCAACATCCTCTTTGCCTCTCTGATTCAGATGTCGACCAGCAGATCTCTAGTGTAGTAGGGTTTTTGTGCCCTAAGGATAGTTTAAATCTAGGGTTGTTGTGCCCTAAGTCTAGGTTTTTTTTGGCTTAAGGTTAGGTTTAGGGTTTTCTCAGCTAGCTTTGTTCTAGGTTTTTTTTCCTTTGAAGCCGTGCCTCAAATGGCCACGAAAAGACATCTTATAAGGTTCAAGGATATGTTGGAAAGGATAACTTTCCATAACCAACATATCCTCATCCAACATTGGCAGTGTCGCCCAATCGGGGTTGAGCAACAATGCCAATGTCGCCTAGACCCAATCTAACTAAAAGTGAATGTTTTTATTCCAGTGTGTAGTTCAGCCTCTTATGAAGCTCTTAGAGAAAATTTGGGTCAAAATGGAGTTTTTTACTATTTTTAATGAGTTTTTTGGTAAAATAGGGCGTTTTCAAGATTTTGGGTCAAAACTGGGTTTTTGTAGGGTTCTGGGTAGGCAGATTGGTTCCGGGTCACAGGGTAGATTGTGTGAACTACGGATTTGGGTTTACTAAGATAATGTGGTCCTAACGGTTCAGGAAACCACATAATTTGCCTGATTTAAAATGGGGTGTCTATAGATGCCCCTCTTTGGTACTCTCTGTCCTTCAAGGGACATGTGAGTGGCAAAGAAGTAGATACTTTGCTGTTCCCTGTCCTTCATGGGGCAAGATGAACATCAAAGATAAAGAAGACATTTTAAATTTCTTCCTGAAGTCACGTGGTTAGAGGGCATACCAACTAATCCGTCCAAGTCATTGTGCTCACCGAGCTCACCCACCTACGATAGTTTTCCTCCTAGGGTTTTCGACGTGAGATGTCGGTGAGTTACACAAGCTTGAAACTCGAGTTGGATTTTCTGGCCATGCCACTTAACTTTAAGGGATTTTGCAGTTTCAAAATTTTAACCCTGGCATCTTCTTTGATTTCCTTAGGGTTTCCAAAGGCTGTCTATAGGAAATGGCTTTCTATATGAAGAGACTTGTCTAGCCGATTCCAAAGAGAGAGACGAGGAAGCAACGCGATAATCGTGGCAAGGTGGTCATCATCATATACGGGTGACCATGCTCCTTCATTTTAAAAAGTTTTTTTAGAAATTTTTGAAAGCAATGGGGAATTTTGAAATAGAACCCGGAGCAAAGACATATTACGATTTTAACAAAGAAATTAAAGTTTTTGAAAACACAAGGCGTAAAGTGAAAATTTTGAAAAGAGAAAGATATTTCGAAAAACAAGGTTGGTTAGCAGTTTTAACTCCTACAACTATAGAGCCCTCTAAGCAGTTTAGCGTCCGGCAGCGATGGACCATACACCCGACCCTTTTACGTCATATGTGGATAGATGGAATACACCCGACCCTTTTATGTCATACGGGGATAGACGGAATACACCCAACCTTTCACGTCGTACGGGGCTAAATGCTACCTGCGTCGACTCTTTTACATCGCACGAGTTTGATGTTGAACTAGATACACCCGACCTTTTGCATCATACAGAGCTAGACGGAATACACCCGACCTTTCATGTCATACGGGGCTAGACGTTACCTGCCTCGGCTCTTTTACATCGCACAAGTTTGACGTTTGAACGAGATACACCCGACCTTTCACGTCATACAGAGATAGACGGTACCTGTCTCGGCTCTTTTACGACACACGAGTTTGATGTTTTTTCGTGTCTCGGCTCTTTTACACCACACAAGTTTGACGTTATTCCTGTCTCGGCTCTTTTAAGTCGCACGAGTTTGATGTTTTTTCTTATCTCGGCTCTTTTACGTCGCATGATTTTGACATTTTTTGAATTTAGATTTTGGTTGACCGTTTAGGCTCGTGCCATCGAGGAGCTTTTTTTTAAAAAAAATTGATTTTTATTTTTTTGGAAAATTGGTAAGAAATTTAGGCTCGTGCCATCAAGGAGCATTTGACGATTTTTGAAAAATAAAAAATGTTTGAAAACAGTTATAAAACACATGTGAAAATAAAATTTAATCCATGAAAGACCCCAAAATTGAGTGGGGACAGTTTTTGGAAAAAACCACCAAAAAAAAAAAAAAATTTATTTATTACGTCTCTTGCCGAGAACTATTGGGGCATGAAAACATTTGAGCGACATGAGGAGTGTCGCCCACATAGGCTGGGCGACACTTGGAATGTCTCCCACATAACAAATAAATAAAAAAAAAAAAAATATTTTTATGTGAATGCTGGAAATTAAAAAAAAAAAGGGATTTTGCAAAAAGATTTGGGCGACATTTGTGGTATCGCCTAGGCGACACGAGGAGTGTCGCCCTCACAGGCTGGGTGTGTCTCCCAATTCAATTTTTTTTTTTATTTTTTTAAATTTTTTTATGGAAAGTTGGGGAATTAAAAAAAATAGGTTTTGTAAAAAACGATTTGGGCAACACCAGTGGTGTCGCCCTCATAGGCTGGGTGACACTAAGCGTGTCGCCCATACAAAAATAATTTTTTATTTTTTTTAACATGCTGGGATTAAATAGGGGTATTTTTTCAAAATTTTGTGAGCGACACTGGTGGTGTCGCCCAGCCTGAGTATGGAATTGGGTGACATCAGGCATGTCGCCCAAACCTTCAACCTCCAAAAGTAATATTTATCATTTTGGAAGGTTTTAGGGTTATCTAAACCCTCTGTTAGCCGAAGTAGATAGCTCCAGGGTGCATTTTAGGTCGGATTTCTTGTTTTCTGTAAAAATCAACTACTTCCCATTCTTTTCTTTCAATTTCTTACTTTTTCTTCTCATCTTCATCTTCTTCCTTCTTCATCATCTTTCTTACTTCTTCTTCTCATCTTCATCTTCTTCCTTCTTCATCATCTTCCATCTGATCTTACTGGTATTTCTTGCTCTCACCCTTAGACTTTCATGGCTCCTAGGCAAAACGATGTTGTTTCCAAGGGTAAGACGAAAGTTTCTAAGCGAGCTGATAATAGAAGAGAGGAGGAGGTTCTTCCTTTGTTTTCTAGGGTTAAGCACTTCCCTGAGGGTCTGTCCTCCCATATATCGCAGGGCCTTCAATTGGGTGAAGTCCCTTGACGTGTCTATGACTTCCCTATCATTTGGCCTTGATTCAGGGATTGGTTTCTTTCTTCTTGGTAGTGGTCCGAGCTCACGACCTTTTTGGATTCAGTTTCGATGATAGACATCTTGAACATGGCCTCTTGCCATGTGAACTTTCCACTTTTTGAGGCTCTTGCTGAGTGGTTCAACTGTCAAACAAACACCTTCTTCTTTCCTACAGGCAAGACAACGCCAACTTTGGAGGAAATTGCCAAGATTTCTGGCTTGAGCTTGGTCGGGATTGTGTGTCAACCATCTACTACCACCAATGATCATTCCATCATGGGTACGTGACTGTTGGGGGCAGCTTACTCTTCACACAGTCAGTGGGTCGATATGGAATTGCTGGTCTGAAATCAGGATCGATCTTGAGTCGCCGAACAGATCCATATTTTTCTTTTTGTGCTGCTAGGATCCATCCTTTTTCCAAGCGGTCGTAAGACGATTTGTAGTTCTCTTGTTCCTTTAGCCCATGCGTTATGATAGCGAGCGGACTACACCATTGTTCCAGCCGTGTTGGCGGGCATTTACCTGGGTCTTCAAGACCGGGTCACGCGAGGCGACCGATTCATTGAGGGCAGTATCCTGGATTTGTAAGTATATTTTTTAACTCAACTTTATTTTATTTTTCCCCTGCAACTCAGTTTTTCTTCTTGTTTTGGCCCCTGGATCTCATATTTTTACAACAAGAATTAACTAGAAAAAGCCCGAACTGAACTGGGAGGGTCTCAGTTGGGCGACACTAGTGGTGTCGCTCAGGCGACACTACTGGTGTTGCCTAAGTGACACTGCTAGTGTCACCCACATAGACTGGGTGACACCACTAGTGTCGCCTTGGTCAATTTGCTCTGGATGGTTTCGGGGTCCAAGGTTTATGTTCTGTGACCTTTTGAGGTGATTTTTGCTCCTGAATTCTACAGATTTGGGCCTATGAACACATCACCATTGTCCATCCTCGATCAATGACGGCTGTATATGATGCTCTAGGACTAACGTAGTATGTCAATGATACCACCTGCCCTCGTGGCGTCAACCATTATCGCAGGATTCTTCATTTGATTGGGTGATTAGGGGTCTTGAGAACGTGCCTCTGTTTTTGCCTGCTATGGGATGGATGTTCAGGTCTTATTTTAGCAGGGCAGTTCTTCACAGAGGGGTACTTTCCTCAAAGGGTGCTTCGCCAGTTTCGCCATACTCAGAATTACATTTCCCCAGGAGAGGCGATCTATCGTCGCCCTATTTTTCCATGTCGACGACACTCTTTCTCACATCTGGTTAAGGCAAGTTTGCCGTGGAAGGGGAAGAAGTCCTCTTCTAATGAGGGGTTGGTCAAGAAAGACAAGCCCACGACCACCTCCAACTATGATTCTTAGTGGGAACGTACCTGTCCTCTTCCACTGTGCCCCAGATCTTCGAGACTTCGTGGTGAACCTTCTACTCCTGCTCAGGATTCCATGCTTTCTCGAGAAGATAGTGCCTCTTGTTCAAAGAAACGAGTCAAATCCAATGACGATGTCTTTGACATTAGCTTGGAAGAGGCTGAAGTCGAATCGGCTCGATAAGTGACATTCGTGGCGGAACTCAAGAGAAGGATGTTGATCTGAAGCCAAAGACTGAAGAGCCAAATATTTTCTTTTTATTTTTTTTCTTGGTATGAATAATTTGATCTCATGATCGCCATTATTTTTCAGTAGTCTTATTTTCGTTGAAGTCTGTTAGGACAGTAGAAATTTCGGTCTCGCGACCAGAGTTGCTTGCATAAGTGCATGTAATAATCCTATTTTCAATGGATGAATAAAATTAGAATTTTATTTCCCATTTTGATTGATCCTTTGGGATTGTGGAATCCTTTCTACTTTTTGATTTTCTCCTTGTTGCTGCCCTTGCTAGGGGGTCTTTGTTCAACTTGTATGTGTGCATTTGATTCATCGAAGCATAATAAAACACTTTCTTTGTACACACTTTTCAAACTGAATTTTTACAAACTCAGCTCCCTAGTTGTAGTGTTTTTGTCCCGAATTCTCGGTTATTAGGTCACCGTACGTACACAGGGGATGAGCTTACCTCATTTTGCCTCAGGGGATCCAGTTGAGAGAAAAACGCTTCCAGACTAGCCAATTTCATCATTGGCGAGGTTCACCCATCTCTGATATGTGGTAGTTGGTAGTTATACTCACACAACCATGGAGTGCCTGGTTAGTTTCAAGCCTTCATAACAGGCGTAGGAAGTTGGCTTCTAGAATGAGGCCAAATTGATTAATAGTTTAGCCTCTTGTAGTGATGGAGGAAGTCCTTTCTAAAAGGGTTTCGTTTTTTAAAATGGATGATTTAAAAGTTAATTTGAAAATCATTTTCAAAAAGGACAGGCCTTACAGTTTTGCTACTCGTGACCCCTTTGGTGGTCATTTTGTTTTTTTTTTTATCATGTTTTACCCGAAGATGATGAAAGGATTTCCTTGTCGGATCGTGAGAACTCAAAAGTTTCGAAGTTGTCTTTTTACTTTTGGAGCTTTTATCCTGTGCTTCGCAGGTCCATGAAGAGTTCTCTGGATTCTTGTTGGGCTTCCATCTTAGAGAAGTCTCGACGTTATTCAAGGGTTCGTCGAAGTCACTTCAATTTTCCATTCATGTCACCCTCCCACATCTTTTTGAGTTGATTCTTTTGGGAACTTGCAGGGTTTAGGAGTCCTCGTCCTTAGGGTTTACTTGTGCAGTTTTGTTGGAAATTGCAAGTACTTGTCTGTACTTGAGTGTTTTGAATTGGAAGCTCCCTCTTGGAGATATTTTTTTTCATTCTTTTTTTACCCGTGATGCCTTTTCAGGTTTTCCCTATGTCCATTTTTTTTTCTTTTTCTTTTGTGATGTCTTTTCAATTTTTGACCATGCTTTTGAACCCCGTTACGAGTAGTATTTTCTGAGATACATCGCATTAATGGAGTCGTTGAGTTCATACCCCTCTCGATTTTTTTATCTTATAAGAATTGCCTGCGTGCACTCGGGTAACCACGAATGGCCCGTCCCAATTAGGTTTGAACTTCGTTAAAGGGTGTGTATTTGTAGGAGTATGGAAGATTTTATTGAGTACCATGTCTCCTTCTTTGAATTGTCGGGGAACAACTTCTCTTTGGTATGCGCTCTCGATTCTACACTGGTAAGCAATGATATTTTGTGTTGCTCGCAATCGTCTTTCATCCAAAGTAACGAGGGCAGCGATTCATGCTTCGATCTTTTGTTCGTCATCCGAATGTTTGTGAATAAGCACTCGGAGAGACAATCTCGCCCTCCGGATCCTGGATGATCGGGCGACACACGTCTCGGGTTTCGAGGGAAGACCAAGGATGCTTCTGAGATCACTCTCTCGGGAACCTCGTTCGAGAACACGACAGGTGTTATCAACCGGTGAGAGAGGAATTTTAAAGGTGGGTTCAGGACTTACTCGGACTGGCTCGCGTGGGTGGGTGCCCTCTTAGATCATGAAGATAGCCCCCAAGTAATGAAACTGGTTCAAAATCGTCTCCTTTGGCTCGAATTCTTTTTGTTTTCTGCAATCACACACATATATGGAAAATGTTGTAAGATGGGTGGGTCTGACCTCATCCTTTTCCTCTTTGATGGACGTACACAAGCATGTGCATTCCAAAACGAAGAAGAGAAGAAAGATAGGGGAGAGAAAAGTTCGACTGAGCGAGAGGATCAAGCTAGTGAGTAACTGGCCTGACGTAGTAGCAAAACGGGCTCGTTACCAAGAATGGCTCACGGATCACTATTAGATGTTATCACCATTACTGACTAGCTAAGCAGGCTAAGTAATCTTGGCACACCAACATTATGGCTAGACAATAGGACTTCCATGAGAGGCCAACCTCAATCCCTCTTAGTCGAATGAAAGAATAGCAGAGTGGTGATTATGGGGGAAATAATGAGGTAAGAGAAGAAGGGAACAAACAGAGGGAGGGAGAAGAGACGAGAGGATAAAAGAGAGAGCGAAGGAAGATACGGTCGGCGCTAAACATTGTTGACTGTTTCAGAAGAGGAGAGAAAGTAGCTGGCGCTAAGCTTTACCGACTGTATTAGATGAGAAGGGAGGAAGAGAAGAGAATCACCCGGTGCTAAGCTTATGTCAGTTGCAATAGGAGAGAAGCAAGAGAGAGAGATCGAGCTGGCGATAGGCTTCACTGATTGCAACAAAAGAGAGACAAATCCAACCGGCGCTAGGCTTCATCGACGGTGATAAGAGAGATGAGGGAAATCCAACCAGCGTTAGGGTTTACCGATTGTTTAGGAAGAGAGGAGAGAGAAAACCCCATCGATGCTGGGATAAAGGAGGAAGAGGAGAGAGAAAACCCCACGTGATGCTAAAAATGAAGAAAGAGGAGAGAGAATCCCACCCAGTGTTGAGATGAAAGAAGAGGAGAGAGAAAACCCCACCCAACATTGAGATAAGGGAAGAAGAGGAGAGAGAAAACCCACCCAATTTTGGGAATGAAGGAAGAGGAGAAAGAAAACCCCACTCGATGCTGAGATGAAGAAGAGGAGAGAGAAAACCCCACCCGACATTGGGAATGAAGGAAGAGGAGAGAGACCCCACCTGACGTTGAGAATGAAGGAAGAGGAGAGAGAACACTACACGACGCTGAGAATGAGAGAGAGAAGAACCAATCGACATTGAGAGTGAGAGAGAGGAGAACCAACCGGCGTTAGGCTTGCGCCAATTGTGATGGGGGATAGAGAGAGAAATGAGAGGAGGAGAGAGAAATAGAGGAGGAGAGAGAAAGAGAGAAGGAGAGAGAAAGAGGGGATGAGAGAGAAAGTTACCTGCTTGAAGGGTCCTAGCCTTTTTCTTTTCTCTCCTCTCTCTCTCTCCAAGACGTACTCACAGGCTCAAACAAGAATGTAAATTTTTTTTGAATGATCAAAGAATGAACCTAACATTCTTACAATTTAAGTTTGCATGCTTATATAGAATTGGTCCCAAACATGGGTGGATGCCCAAAAAATATCTAAAATTCACGATAATTACAATTTAATTGAATTTAAAGAAATTATAAAAATGGGTGCAAAAGGACTGTTTTGCCCCTACTTAACAATGTGTGGAATCTCAAAGTCGTCCCTATTGCTACTCGAGATCTTACGAAGTCTTTCGTGGTTAACCCAATGTTGTTCTGATGCCCATTTGATCGAAAGATTATTATTTTCTTGTAGGGCTCGGCATGGCGATCATTTTGGTACCAACTTCGAGCCATGAATCATGTTTTTGAGGCATGATCATGAGACTTGAATTTTGGATAAATCTTGAAAACTTTGGATTGATTGTGTGCCCGTTCCTTGATGTTTCATTGTGGGTTCCCCATTGAATCACACTGAGTATGCTGTCACGATCGCGTGGCAACACGAAATATGATTTGGAGTCCGAACGAAGATTTCATAACTTTTGAGTTTTGACCTCAAAAGTGACTGCCCATGACTATAAAAACAACCACCTTCAATGGTGTTTTGGTGGAGTGAGGCCACAGGAGAATAGTGTGCGGCCTACCCCTTTTTAGTCTTTTACTCATAACTTTGTCCTGGAGTGCCCGATTAAGCCGAAATTGATCCATAGGGGTTTTTTACTGTTCTGAATTTAATGGCGGTGGTCCCACAGTAGTTTGACTCACCAAAAGTATAGCTCTAGTTACGGGGTCCATTTCAAGGTGCTCGAAACGATTTTGCTGAAAATGTTTCTTTGTGTTCACTGCCTTAGACATGTCTAGTTGCAATGAAACTTGGCAGGTAGTTCTTGGGCCATTCTGAGATTGTCGAGAATTTCCACTGTTTTATAGGTTTTATTGACCTGCTTTCCAACCAAGGACCAAGGTGCTGAAAAATCCGTTCAAACAATGGTGTCTCAACTTCAATGGGTAGCTCTTCTTCCATACCATACACCAATGAGTATGAGGTCATGCCAGTAGGTGCCTTCTTAGTTGTCCGGTAGGCCCATAGCGTGTCATTTAACGTTTCGTGCCAATCTCTACCACCTTCTATTATTCTATCTATAACCCTGAGAAGTCTTTTGTTCGTAGCCTCTACTTGTCCATTTCCTTGAGGGCAGTAAGGTGTGGAGAATTTCTGAAGGAATATCAACCATTGAATCCAAGGTCATGAGGGGGTCAGCGAACTGATTATTTTCCCTAGTTACATGCTGAAAGGTGATTTTCTTTAAATATGGGATCATCTTTTCCACCTTTTCTTAATAGGTTTTGAGTGTTTCTTCTTTCACCTTCCAAATCCCTTGAACTTGGTCTATGACAAGTAAGGAGTCACCAATCACTCGTATTTGCTTGATTTTCATTCCCATGGTGTTCTCAACCTTGGCTATTAAGGCTTCATATTCAACAATGTTATTGGTATATGGGAAATTCAAACTTATGGATGTTGGCATTAAAATCTTCTCGGGTGAGCATAATATGACTCCTATACCTGACCCGTATTCGTTCCTTGCACCGTCGAAGTATAGCTACCAAATTGATTCCTCGATTATGAAGAGGTTTTCATCAGGGAGATCTGTGTTGATGGGAGTGTTATCTGGCAGTGCTTGTTCAGCTAAGTGGTCAACAATGGCTTGTCCTTTGATCGATTTTTGAGTAACATATTCAATCTCAAACTAGCTCAATAGCATTCTCTACTACGCCAAACGTCCATTAAGGACTGGTTTCTCCAATAGGTACTTGAGTGGATCTATTTTTTTAGATGAGTTTGACTTTATTAGAGTAGTCATAATGTCTTAATTTCTACATAGACCACACAAGTGTTAAGCAATGCTTCTCCATGTCTGTGTATCTCGTCTCATAGTCGACCATGGTTTTGCTGATGTAGTATATCGTTTGTACTTTTTCATGGTCGTCGCATTGTCCGATCATTGCCCCCATGGTCTGGTCTTTCACATATATGTATAGGAATAGGGGTTTAACTAGACTAGGAGGACTAAAGATGGAAGATTTTGTAAGGTACACCTTGATTTGATCTAACTCTTCTTGACATTCATTATCCCATATGAATGGGGTATCCTTCTTAAGGAGCATATTGAACGGTGCGCACTTATCTATTAGTATTGAAATAAAACACCTTATGACTTGTATGCGACCTTGAAGCCCACAAATTTCTCTAATGTTTCGGGGATGGGGCATTTCAGTGATGGCTCATATTTTGGATGGATCCACCTCAATGCCCCTTTGGCTTAATTTAAAGCTTAGTAATTTTCTGAATTCAACTCCAAAGGCACATTTCTGTGGATTGAGTTTGAGTTGATGTTTCCGAAGTCTTTTGAAAATGGTTCTCAGGTTGGTGAGATGATCAGACCTGGCCTTCAACTTGACCAGAATGTCATTGACATAGTCTTCCATGATGGTGTGCATTAAGTTGTGGAAGATGCTAGTCATTGCCTCCTGATAAGTTGCTCCTGTATTTTTTAGGCCAAAGGGCATGACATAGTAGGAATAGGCTCCCCATTGTGTTATGAACGATGTTTGGTCTGGTCTTCTTCTGCCATGAGAATCTGGTTGTAACCCGCGAAGCCGTCCATGAATGACAACATCTCGTGCCCCACGGTATTGTCGACCAAGGTGTCTATGTTTGGTAATGGAAAATTATCCTTTAGGCATGCCTGGTTGAGGTCTCGGTAGTCAACACACACTCGAATCCTCCCATATTTCTTGGGGTACATCCACTATGTTGGCCAACCATTCTGAGTAATCAACGGGGGTAATGAACTTCACCTTGCGCAGTTTGTCGATTTCTGCCTTAATTTTAAGCTCAAGGTGGGTTTTTTGACGTCGGAGTTTCTGCCTTACAGGCTTTGCCCCTTCGTTGAATATTAGGTGATGTTGCACCAATGTGGGATCTACCCCTGGCATATCATCATATGGCTAGGCGCAGACGTCGCGATATTCCTTGAGAAAGGAAACCAGCTTTTTCCTCTCCTCATGAGATAGGGAGGTTCCAATCGTGGTTAACCTTTGGTGCTTCTCAATTCCTTGGTTAATGTCGATCGTCTCTTCGATGATAGCCATTGGTTCACCATCGAACCTCTTATTGAATTTCTCAATATGGGAAGTGATTTCCTTAGGTTGAGAGATTTCTTCATAATCTTGGCTCTCTTGATCTTCGTCTTGGTCCTCCAATTCGGCGTCTTGGTTATTGTGCACCGTTATTGGGCAATCATGAGTGTTCGTCATTTTTGAAAATTCTTTTTCATTATTATCAATTTTATCTTGTTTTGAATTTTCGATGGATTTTGAAATAATGCAAGAGATGTCCCTTATTGGACTTGCTAGAGAAATGTTGGGGACTGAACGCGCAGGGTGGTTAGATGGCCACCAGTGCCTATCCATGTTTTTGCACAGGGAATTGAAGGTGCCACTGGTATGCTTCCAGTGATTCTCAAGACAGAGGAATGATCGACCAATTCTGTTCCTGGGTTTGTATTGATGGATGAGCACGCTTGGCTGTGTTTGAACCGATTGTGCATACCTTCAAATCCAAAGGTCTTCAATTCCCAATTCTTTTGTGTACTAAGATGTGGAAGAAGAATTCCCTGTTGGGGATTCAAGGATCATCTTTGACCATTTTGAAGGACTGGCATCGAGAGGATCAAGGCTTTGAATGCCTCTAGATACAAAGCCCGGATAACTTGAAGGCTTCATTCGGCTTTGAAATAAGGTGAGAGAACACCCGAGACCTCTTCAATCCCCGTTTTCTGTTTTGGCTTAGAGTGATTAATAAATTACCTCCGTTATACCTTACCCTTGACTCCTCAAGCCTTGGCCTGGTTGGAAGCCTTAGGAGAAGAGCATGTGTCAAGCCTCGAGGGACTCGAAGACGTATTGATGTTGAGATTGGATAATGTCATCCATCGATGCAGAAGTTTGCAAAATTTGAGGATCGCCAGCCTCTAGGCGTAAGGTGGCACAATCAGCTTGCTTGAAGGAAGTGAGTGGGATTTCTCTAAGCTCGACCCCTACGGCTAGCTTCCCGTTATGTATACTAGGATTGAGAAAAGAAGGGGGTTCAGCACATACCTTCGCGACACCATCTTTGGTCGGAAATTTGAGGCATTGATGGAGTGTACAAGCGACCACGAGGTTTTCATGCAGCCACGGTCTTCCTAGCAGCATGTTGAATGAAGGTTTTATGTCCAAGACATAAAACTTTATCACTTGGGTGATAGGGCCGATCTTGAGTGTGAGAGGCAGTATGCTTTCAGCTTGTCTCTTGGTCCCGTCATATGCAACAATAGTTAGTTGACATGGCTCGAAGTCATCTGGGCTTTTGCCTATCCGCTTCACTATTTTCATAGGGCATATGTTTAAGGATGCCCCATTATCAACAAGCACTATCTGTATCTCATATCCTTGTGTAAAAACGGTGATGTGCAGAGGTTGGACATGAGAGCGATTGGAGCTAGCTGGGATGTCATCATCTATGAACATGATTGGTGTTGGTTTTTTCTGTTAGTTGATCATTCCACACAACTCTTCTGGTTGTGTGCTGCTCAGGAGGTGTGTTTGGGCAAGGACCTTCTTGATTTGGGCTCTATGTGCTGGTGAGTTGGCAAGTAGCTCCAAGGTGGAGATCTGAGCTTGGATCTTCCTGAGATGAGCAGGTAGATCGTAGGTGGTTGCAGATCCTTTGATTTCTTTATTCGACCCCTGCTGGTTGTCTGGATTTTGAGGTGTTTCTCATTCTTTCATCGAGAGTATCGGCCATCCATTGAATGGGTTTGAACACTCGACCTCTTCAATTTAGGGAGTCAACCTCTTCAGCCTAAAGCTCGATAGGGTCAGCCTTAATAAGAGTAATGGGAGACTTTGGGGGGCTGGCCCCTTGTTTGTAAGATTATCCATTTTCGTTGATCCTGACCATATCTATCTTTAGTGTGTCATATTCATCATATCGGTCCCACTTGGCAAGGTTAGCCAAGTTTCGAGATGAAGGACTTCCTCTTAGAAGGCCCAAAAGATCTTCTTCGGGTTCTTGAAAGTGATGATCACAATCAAATATGAATTGATTAGGATCATCTTCTTCGTCTCCACTCTCAACCATGTGGATGACAATGTTCTCTTTTGAGCTGTCTTGAGCTCCTGACTTTTCGGTCGTTGTGACCATGTTTTTAGGGAGAGGATTTGTGAAGATACCCATCTTTTGGTTAGGTTCTTCCACAGGTTGATTTCTAGGTGCGACAATGATGCCCCCCCGATTGATCAACCCTTGAATCACTCGTTTCAAATAGAAGTAGTTTTGAGTATCATGAGCATGGTTTTGATGCCATTTGCACCACCTGCTCTTATTCGTGACTTGAAATAGTGGTTCAGATGGTGGTGGGAGATAAACCATATTTCTAGCTAGGAGTAATTCTAGCATCGTTTCTAATGGGTCTTTGAGAGGGGTGAAATTATCCTTTTTCCTTTGATTATTATTTTGAGCGTCGGCTCTAGGCTGACCCCTTTGGTATTGGTTCTAATTATTGCGTTGAGCAGCAGAACCTTGAGCCGGTCTGTTAACAACAATCTCATTAATTGGATCGGAAGCATTCCCCTTGTTATTGTTTTTGTTCTCATTTTGGGGATTTTTTATCGGCTTATTGTCAGACCTGGTGCTGAGGGGTGTCCCTCTTGCCCTTTCACGTCGTGGCACCGACTCAATCATGAAGTTTCAAGGCCTCGCCGGTCAATGTTTGTGAAAATATGGCCTTCAGTTGGTTAGGCCTATCTCGCAAAGCTTGAACGACGTGAGTATCTGGATCTCTCTTCCTGTTGAACTTGTTTTTAAATTATGGGACGACAAATCCCACAGGAAGGTCTTCCATGCCTCTAAGGGTCTCATGAACATAGGCCTTCGGGGGTAGAATTTCTTGCATGTCTATTCTTACAAGCATATCTTACATTGCTTTTAATGTGCCCTCTTGTTGGGTATTTAGCATGGCAGAAGGCCCACCGATCGGTGGGTTCCCAAGCATAGACTTATGAGTTGAGACTTAGGGTACATGTTGGCTTGCATGGGCTTGAGATTGGTGAGCCACAGTCACTGGGGCGGTTTGATAGATTTGAGACTGAGGGGCACTGGTTGTGGAAATTGCAAGGTTTGTTGGATCGGATGAACTAGAGAGAGCGATTGAAGAATCGACTGACTCGGTTGTGCTAGGGGTTGACCTATACCACTGAGTTAGTTCAGGGTCGACCTGTAGGCTGGGTATACTACATGAACATCTTCCCTCACTCGACTTCTACTTTGGTTGCCTAAGAGCCCTTGCAGGATGACCCCTGGTCAGAGCCCTTGCCTATTCAGAGTCTTTCAGGCTGAACTAGCTTTTTTGGATCACACAGATCTCAAGATTAGGAGTGGATCCTTGGGACTCTACCTCTAATTGGAGACATGGGCATTGGATAATGGACTGACCTGAGTTCTGTTGATAATCCCAAGGGATCGCGACATACTGGTTCTTAGGTTTGGACATGTTAGGCTTAGAGTCGGCTGTGCAGCGATCATTGCAGTCACTTTGATTGACTGACATGCTGATTGCTTTGGCGGGGTTCTAGAATCTAGACTTAGGTAAGAGCTAGACTTGACGA
Organism: Amborella trichopoda; assembly: GCF_054954075.1. NCBI lineage: Eukaryota > Viridiplantae > Streptophyta > Magnoliopsida > Amborellales > Amborellaceae > Amborella > Amborella trichopoda. The sequence continues at coordinate 28,607,519 of NC_142347.1, forward strand.
CTTAAGGCAGACCTAGCCTGACTCTAGGGGCAAAACCTTAACTAAGACCTAGGCTAAGACTAGACTGGAACCTAGACTTGATAGACTCAATGGGTTTTGGTTAAGACCCTGAACTAGGATAAGCCTAGTCTAGCTCTAAGAGAAACTCTATGCTTAAACCTATGTTAGAACCTAGACTAAGATCTAGACTAGATAGGTACGAGTCTGGGCTAGGACCAAGAGTGGGTTTAGGTTTGGACTGGGGCGTGAGCCTTGTTTGAACCTAGACTGAGTTGGGTGCAAGCCTAGGCTTGAACCTAGAGGTTTGTGATAATCATACCGAGTATGGACTCAGACTGGATCAAAGTTGAGTTAGGCACGAGCCCTTGGCTCGGACTAAAATGGGGCCTAGTTTTGGACCTGGGTGTGAACCTGATTCGGACCTGGGTGTGAACTGGATTCGGACCTGAGCTAGGCTGGGTATAAGCCTGAACTTGGACCCAAAGAATTTTGATGATCAGACTAGGTATGGACCCGAAATGGATCAAAGATGAACTAGGAACGAGCCTTCGACTCGGACCAAGAGGGGCCTAAGCTTGGACCAAGGCGGAACCTAGTTCGGACCTGGGTCAAGCTGGGTACAGGCCTGGACTTGATCCCAAAGGTTTTAGCACGGACCAAACGTGGGTTCGGACAGAGATCAAATATTAACCAACAGAAAAAAGCAAGCACAACAAACGAAAATGTTTGACCTAGATTTATAGGTAGGCTTGGTTTGAGAGTGAGTTCTTAACTATTGAAATGCGGCTAGGCTAATATAGGTCCCCACATAGGTCCTGACCTCCTGTTATAGGATGTTCACCAGGTCCTACTATAAACAGAGTTTCTTTGAGGCAAAGGATTACTGACAGGCGCTCTTAAAGTTACGATAATCCCAACCTCCTCAACTCTCAAAGCTAGGTTCCCCTCACACCGTTAACTTGAATTTTGGGGGTTTTCAAAATATTTGTTTGTTTGTGTCCCAGGCATTCCCGGTCTGGTGTGTGCTGGTGTGTGTAAAGAAGCATGCAATAAAAAATAATTTACATGCAGGCAAGCACACAATGCAATGAAGAAATAAAGCAGGAGCTTAACACTAGTCGTGCCTAGCGATGCGCACTTCGAGGAAAAGATAGCTCGAAGCACAATATAGATGGAGGGGTAGGAAACCCCTAAGAAAGTACAGTCAAAACAGTGAAACCAAGAGTACAGTCAAAACAGTGAAACCAAGCACATTCTGTGCTAAGTCGAGCTCGGCCCAAGTCGAGGGTGATTCGAACGGGACACGGTTCAGGGATGGTGCGAGCAACCCTCAATGTATTTTTTTAAATTTTTTTATTTTTTTTATCTTTTTAAAATTGGTGAAACACAATTAAACTAAGCATGGTGAAAGCAAGGAAAACATTTTTTGGATCAAAATTAACAAACAAAAATAAAATTGGAAAGCCAAGAACATGATAGACCTATCTGAAGCAAAATAGTTTTTTTATATTTTTAAAAAATTTATTTTGGGTCAAAAATTGGTCAATAGGGAGCCAAAAGTCTATGGAAGAGACCTGTGGGGTCCTAGAATTTTCTTGGGACACTTGCAGTAGGCCGACATTGGTGGTGTCGCTCGAGCGACACTACTAGGTCGCCTTTGCAGATTAGGCGACACTGCTAGTGTTGCCTAAGAAAAATATAGTTTTAATTTTTTTTATTTTTATATTTTTTATCTTGATGAAATAAGGCTACAATCATCTTGCAGAAGCAGAGAAAATAATAGTTATGATGAAATAAACAGAGTTAAGTGGAACAGTGTTGACATAACATATATGTATCAAGTAAAATATTTTTTGGTATTTTTAAAATTTTAATTTTGATCTGAAATTTTTTTCAACGGTCACAAGAGAGACCTTAGAGGAGATCTATAAAGTTTCAGAATATTCTAAAATTTTTAAATATGGGCAACACGGGGAGTATCACCCTGGATCTTGGCGACACTACTGGTGTCGCCTAGAAAAAACAAGGTTTTGCAATACCGAAACCTTGGATCTTGGTCACTGTTTGAACATAATTTTGAGCACCTTGGTCTCTAGTAGGAAGCAGGTCAATAAAGTATACAAAACAGTGGAAATTCCCCACAACCTCAGAGTGGCCCCAGAATTGTTCAAGATCATCATCAGCACTTCAAAAGACCACCTGTCAAGTTTCATCACGATCAGACATGTCTAAGGCAGAGAACACCAAGAAAAAATTTCAGCAAAATCGATCTTTCGCACCTTGAAATGGACCCCATAACTAGAGCTATACTTTTGGTGCATCAAACAGCTGTGGGACCATCGCCATTAGATTCGACATGATTGAAAACTCCTATGGCTCAAGTTTTGACTTAATCGGGCACTATTATGGGTAAAATACCGAAAAGGGTTAGGCTGCACACTATTTCTGTGTGGCCACTCTGCACTAAAACACCATTAAAGGTGGTTGTTTTCACAGTCACTTTCGGGGCCTATATCTCACTCGTTCCAAGTCTGATTGCTCCCAAATTTGATGAGCGTATTCGTGTCATCAAGACGAACAATTAGATATGTGGTACACCCTGTGATGACGCTTGAGCAGAGAGAAAAACTAAATGAAAGTATCTAATTTGTGAAGAAATTTGCAGAAAAATTCAACAGCAGCACGTCTCTTTCGAGCAGCCACATCACGACGCTCGTATACCTGATCGGCACTAGACTAATTGCATTAGGTGCGTGAGGTCTGAACCTCGGGTATGATGAATGGTTGGATGTCACAAACGAACTCGTCAAAGCTGCTGAAATTCCGGCCGCCAAATTTCAAGATTCTGACAAAAAACTCTAGACGACAAAATCTCATCCGGACACGAAATCAAGCTACGTTCGCTGCAACATGATCCTGATGCCATACTCAATGTGATTCAATGAAGAAATCATGAAGAAACATCAAGGAATGAGCACACGATCAATCCAAAGTTTTCAAGATTCATCTAAGATTCAAGTCTCATGATCATGACTCAAAAACATGATTCATGGTTCGAAGTTGGTATCAAAATGATTGTCATGCCGAGCCCTCGATCAAATGGGCATCAAAGCGACCTCGGGTCAGTAACGAAAGATCACGTAAGTTCTCGGGCAGCAGCAGGGACTGTTATGAAATTCCACACATTGTTAGGCAAGGGCAAAACAATCCTTTTGTAGCTAGTTTTAGAATTTCTTTAAATTCAATTAAATTGTAATTATCTTCAATTCTAGGTAGTTTTTGGGCGTACACCCAATTTTTAGCCTAATTTTATATAAACAGGAACTGCGTCATTGTAAAAAAAAAAAGCTGATGCATTCTTCTTGGATCAATCAATAAGATTCGGATTGTTACTTGAGCTTGTGGGTACATCTTGGAGAGAGAGAGGAGAGAGAAAAAGGGCTGGTACCCTTCAAGCAGGTAGCTTTCTCTTTCTTCCTCTTTTTCTCTCTCTTTGCCTCTTTCTCTCTCCTCCTATATTTCTCTCTCCTCCCTTCTTTCTCATCTTGATCTCTTTCTCTCTCCTCCCTTTTTTCTCAACTTTATCTCTTTCTTTCTCCTCTCTTCTTTCTCGTCTTCATCTCTCTCTCTATCCTCCCTTCTTTCTCGTCTTTACGTCTTTCTCTCTGCTCCTCTCTTCTCATCTCTATCTCTATCTCTCTCTGTTCTTCTTTTCACTCTCTCTATCTTTCTCTATCTTCTTCTCCTCTCTATCTCTCTCATTTTCTCGTCTCTATCTCTATCTCTCTTTTCTTCTCGTCTCTATCTCTATCTCTCTCTTCTTCTCATCTATTTCTCTCTCTCCCCTCTCTTATCTCTATCTCCATTCATTCTCCTCTCTTTTGTCACAGTCGGTGAAGCCTAGCATTGATTGGTTTCTCTCTCATCTTCTTCATTCCCAACATCAAGTAAGCTTTTCTCTCTCCTCTTCTTTCATTCTCAACATTAGGTGGATTTTTCTCTCTCCTCTTCTTTCATTCCCAACATCAGGTGGGGGTTTTCTCTCTCCTCTTCTTTCATTCCCAACATCAGGTGGGGGTTTTCTCTCTCCTCTTCTTTCATTCTCAGCATCGGTTGGATTTTTCTCTCTTCTCTTCTATCACAATTGGCGAAGCCTAGCATCGGTTGAATTTCTCTCTCTTCTCTTCTACTGCAATCGGCGAAGCGTAGCGCTAGTTGGATTTCTCTCTTTTTTCTTATGTCGTAGTCGACGAAGCCTAATATCGATTGGATTTCTCTCTCCTCTTCTGTCATTCGGTGAAGCCTAGCATCGACTAGTTTTCTCTTTCCTGTTCTGTCAGTAGGCGATGCTTAGCAGAGACTAGTTTTCTCTCTCCTCTTTTGTTAGTCAGCAAAGTCCAACATCAATTGGTACTCTCTCTCCTTTTCTGTCAGTCGGTGAAGCCTAGTGCTGATCGTGTTCTCTCTCCTCTTTTGTCACAGTCGGTGAAGCTTAGGGCCGACCACGTCTCCTCTCTCTTCTCCTTTGTACAACACAATCAACGAAGCCTAGCACCGACTACGTTTTCTTTCTCTTCCTTCTAACACAGTTGATAATGCTTAGCCCCTACTGTGTCTTTCTTCCCTCTCTCTCCTTTATCCTCTCGTCTTTCATACTCTTCTCTTCCTATCTTTGCCCTCATTCTTTCTTTCCCTGCTTCTCTTCTTATTGTTTCCTCATAGCCTTAATTCTGCCACTCCTTCATTCGACTAAGAGGGATTGAAGTTAGCCTCTCATGGTAGTCTTGTAATGTAGTCGTTATGTTGTTTTGTCAGGATTACTTGTTCCGCTTTTTTGCCACAACAGACTGACCATCGTGTCTAGCTAGTCGGTATTAGTAATGACGTCTAGTACTAATCTTGTGAGCCGATCTTAGTTACCGAGCCCATTTTGCTACTACATCAGGCCAATTATCCACCAGCTTAGTCACCGCTCTGATCCTCTCACTTAGTCGAATTCTTCGCTCCCCCATCTTTCTTTTCTTCTTCTTTTTTAATGCGCATGCTTGTGTATGTTCATCAAAGAGTGAGGTCTTTTTGAATGCGCATGCTTCTTCTTTAATGCGCATGCTTGAAAAGGGTGAGGTCTAACCCACCTGTCTTATAACCTTTGCCATATATGTATGTGATTTCTTGTAGAAAATAAGAGAAATACAAGTCAAGGGAGGCGATTCTGAACCAGTTTTATTACTGGGGGGCTGTCTTCGTGATCTAAGAGGACGCCCACGCGAGTCAGCCCGAGTAAGTCTCGAACCCACCTTTAAATTCCTCTCTCACCAGTTGGTAACACCTACCCCAGTTCTTGAATGAGGTTCTCGAGAGAGCAATCTCAAAAACGTCTCGGGTCTTCTCTCGAAACCCGAGACGCGTGCTACTCTATCCCCAAAGGATCAGAAGGGCGAGATTGAGGCACCTAACCAGCTTGGCGACTCCACTGAGGACTTATTACCCCTTGGTCGGATCGTTCTTGTTTAGTTAGTTTCTTCCTTTATTATCTTCTTTCATTGTCTTTTCACATTTTATTATGGCTTGTGGGTTCTATAACCCATTTATCCGGATTGAGGATTTTCTTATCCCCATATTCGAGAGTGTCCCTAGGGAACAGGTTCCATCAACTTCGTTCCCACAATCCTCTTGAGCAAAGACCCGGTGCCTAGCTCCCAGGTCTTAACTTGGACCGGTGTGAGGTGGGACCTAAAAATCCCTCACTCCCCATCTCCTCGCTCTGGTGAAAACTTCACCAAGGCGCCCTGCACCTGCAGCACTTCTGTTGCCCCACACAGCATGCACTCAGCCACCGGCAAGTCACTTGCCAGTCGTGTTTCTGAGGTATGCCGGACGGCTTCCCAATCCCTTTCTGTAAAAGGCAAACAAGTTGTCGTTGCTTCTGTGGGTCGCCATAGGGACACTCCCCACATTTCTGCACCATTAGTCTCTATCCCTAGAGGCTCAACATGTTGAGGTGGAAACCCCATGGTCTCCATCCCTCACACATACCACAAGGCTCGTGGGTTACCCACTCGAGCCACACCTAGGGGCAACCCCTCTGTTATCTCGAGTCTGTGTTCAAGATCGAACCTTTCAAGGCCATGTCCTGTGCACACTACTCTGCACACACAAGCGCGCCCTGTAAGGGACAGGCCTACACCTGTTCTCTTGCAGACAGTTGCCAGACCACTTGCTCGAGTCCGGGTTGACCCCCAGGTCACCCATGACCCTTCTTCAAGGACGCGCACACGTCGCCATCACAGACGTCCTCTCGCCCTCCACTCAGGCCTCTATATGAGTCAACTCTGCTCCGACCCACTCCTTCATCAAGCAAGCACCTTCAGCCTTGGCACTCGAAGTTTTTCCCTAAGAGTACCCTCTTGAACCAACCCTGTCACTTTGGTCGTGTCTCTCGAGCCCATAATAGACCTCGGGGCATCGACCTGATGGAAGATCGAGTCCTTCATCCTCCCCAACCCAAGATGACTCCAGTTCCTGGCCCTCATTCATTGTCACACCAGATGGAGATTGCTCTATCCTGTGCAAGAAGAGCTAACCAGCCGCGACCTAGATCGCAGTTTTGGTGCGAGGTCCATCAAAACTTCAAGGGTAAACATGATAGAGGTTTGTAAATCTTTTCCATCATCGCATGCACCATATCGTCAAACTTGTTCATGTGCTCTTCCTGCGCATCATCGGGCTCGATTACAACCATTACACTGACCGTTTCACCATGGGTAAACCACGTCCCCAAACGAGCATATTGCCCACTTCCAGGCAGCATGTCGAGAAACAGTAGCTGACGGGAGGCTTCTTCTCTGACAGTTCGTTGAGACCCTCGATGGCTCAGCATTTCAATGGTATGCCGGACTTTCTCCAAACTCAGTGCATACATGGGAGGAGATGGAGAAACTATTCTATCAATGCTTTTATGAGGTCAAGAGAGAGGTTCAAACCATCGAACTTCTTACCCTGATGAGCCCGTAGATTAGTTCATATCAAGATGGAAAAACTTGGCTCCCCGCCATCCTAATCCTATGCATGAGATGGAAGTAGTCCAAACTTGCGTACGGAACATGCGACCTAAGATCGCTCTACATGTTGAGGCCTGTATTCCGACCTCCATGTCGGAGATGATCTCTGAATTAGTTCACATGGAAAGTCTATCACGCTACCATGGTGCGACACGACAACCATCTACAAGTTCAGCAAACAACCGGAGCTATGGTAACTCTCAGAATAACATACGGGGCAGCCAACAGAAAGCGGTAATCAGTGCAGCCTTCATGGTCGCTGATTCAAAGAAGTCTCCCTCCCAAACTTTGGACCTCTCTAAAGGGGTATGTACAGCAAAGGTAACACCCCAGGCTGACAAGCAACAACAGTCGTACAATAGGGTACCCCCACCGGCCAACCTTGATCGGGGTGATTATTTCACTAGGCATAAGAACAAGGTCTACCCCTTCGAGAAGGAATGGGTCCCTGCGCTGTTCTGGTTATTATTGGAACAAAATATGATCTAGCTTCCATAAACCAAATTCCCTGAGCAACCTGGCCTTAACACTCAGGCGAATTATTGTGCCTACCATCGGAGGATCAATCATCTTACAGATGACTGCTACACATTGAAGGATATTATCGAGGCCCTGATTCTGAAAGGTCAAATAAAGCTTGAAGACTTAAAGAAGGACTTCGGGGCAGCCGAAGCCTCTCATGCTTTAACTATCCAAGAGGAAGACGAACTGCTCGATATCCTTTACGCCTTCATCATTATAATGTTTCATGAAGGCATAATCACACTTAAGCAAACAAGGCAACCTTGTCGCCTTGCTAAGGGGACTGAAGATCGTTGGTGCTCATACCATCAGATAAGAGGCCATTACCTATCAGAATCCACAAGTTTCCTTGATATATTCGTAAAGAAAATGGGGGAGTGTCAGGAGTTTTACAATCTTCCTATAAGTGCCCAAGTCACTTCTCCATCGGGGCAAGGAAATCTCCCAAAGCAGGACCTTCCTATCAATGATTTAGACTCTGCGGAACCCTCGATTCCCCAGCCATGGATAGTCTACCATGGCCGAAGTAGACTCAAGCCTTTAAGGCGAAAAGCAGTTCTCCAAGCTAGGGTTGTTCACTAGCCCAGCAAGATGAATCAAATATCACCTTAGAAAACCAGAGAAAGATGGGCACCAAGGCCTACTCACCAAATAAACAAGATCGTTCAACCCACAATTGAGCAGGAATTTCTTAGGCCCCTTCCTCCACTGCCAACTTTACTGGACTTCATCCCTGGCACGATCCTTCTTCCTTCTTCATCCTGTCAAGAAGACGTTCCCGTGCCATCTCCCACTCAGCATACGTTTGATGAGGTTAAAAGCACTCACCAACGATCTAAGCAAGGAAAGACCTAAAAGACCCCCTGCACCTGTCCAACCCTGGTGATGAGGGGAACGACCTAAAAAGTCCCCCACCTTCTAACCCTTCTCCTTCTTCATCTTCTGCTTCTCATTCTCTCTCTTTTACATCCCCTGCAGGTACAACCTTAATATGCCAAGACTTCGAGGCTCTCGACCGAGAATTCGAGGGAATCAATATAAGCAGGACACAGCAGAAATGATTGAGAAAGACCCTAGCACAGGCAGCAGGATTCCTAAGAGTTGCTAATGCCCTGGCAGCAAAAGCCAAGGCAGAGCCACCTTCTTCAAAGCAGCACAAGATGTCGAAGCCAAATAAACCCCTGTGGCCCCCTGAGCATGACTTTGAGCAGAGACTGAGAGAGTCAAGAGGGTAAAGTTTCTATACTCAGGAGGCTTGCCACATGATACAAGTCTGTGGAGAACCAGCCGGCTTGGAGCAAACACTCCACGCATCCGTACGAATACCGTGTGATTTGTACGAGGACACTCTTCACATCATTATCATTGAACCTCAATTTTCCTCTAACTTTCGAGATAAGCCTTTCCAACCTGACGTGCCACTTTTGAGGTTGACCTTTCTGTCACTTGGTTCGAGAAACGTGCAGAAATTATGATCCATTCTGGAACTCTATCAGAGGTAGAATTGTCAGGATCATGGGTCTCTGCACTTGAGGTCGATCGAAAGATCTCTGAAAGTGACGATAAAGAGTTACAAGAGGCTCCAAAAGAATGGGAAGAGGGTGGTCAGGCCATAGCTGGCGAACTCGAGGAAATAAATCTTGGAGACGAAGCGGATCCAGAACCCACTTTCATTTCAGCTAATATGTCTCCAGAAGAGAAAGAAGATTTCACTACCTTCTTGAAAGCAAGCAGAGATGTCTTTTCTTGCCACTACCATGAGAAGTCTGGTTTAGACCCTCAAGTCGATATTCACTAAGGAATAACCGAAGATGAGAGAGTCAAGCTCCAATATCAAGAATTGGATGCACTCAATGGAAAGAGGTTAGAGGCTGAGTAGAGCCTTGAACTCAACCAAGGGAGAATGAAGAGGGCTTTCGACAAGTCTATCAAAGTCCGCTCATTCACCAGAGGTGATCTAGTATTAGCTTTCAAAAGGCCTATTGTTATGTATGGCCGGTGTAAAGGGAAGTTTGAGCCTAAGTGGAAGGTCCCTTTATAGTAAAAACGATCCCGCTCAACAAAGCCTATATACTGACACATCCTAAAGGAGGGGAAGCAATGGCCCCTATCAATGGACAACACTTAAACAAGTACTACCCATAATGTGTATTCAAAAGAAAGGGACTCAATGCGAAAATAGCCAAGACAGTCCAAACAAGTTCTAACTCTTCTTATTGCAGTAAAAATGAGTTACAAGTTACAAGTTAAAGGAAGCCCGTTATTAGGGAGGCTACAAGTCTCTTGCATCTGAGGATAAGAGGACAATTACAAACCAAAACCTGCAGTGTTGCTCTTGCATTTGAGGATAAGAGGACGGTTAGAGGCCAAAACAAATTCCTGCCCCTTGAGGAAGAAGCAAACCCACCAAAGAAAGGCCTTACTCATGAAGAAGAAGTGAAACCACTTAGAGAGTTAGCTTTAATTCATCTAACAAGTAAGAGGATGGTTACAAGCCAGAAGACAAAGCAGAGCCACTCCAAGAAGTTAGCCTTAGTCCATCTGGCATGTATGTCAAACATACAATCCAGATATCTCATCTGACGTGTATATCAAATATACAACGAAGGATTCATTCTACATGTGCAGCAAACATAAAAAGTGGGCTGCCTTGGCAAGGAACTGGCTTATGACAGAAAACATACCCTGTTCACAGTGGGTGCCCTTCCACAGAACAACATGGAGGTTTTGGCTTCCAACAAGTACCACAAGCCACACCCTACCATCATTCACCACTTTTTGCTGGCCCATGAACATTGTTGTATGTAGCTCATCACAGAGCGTCGCAAATCTCACACGTAGCTTACTACCAAAGGCGAGCATCACTCTCCGCACCATGATAAGCCACACATGTTAATGAGCACTGACTGAAGATAGCGCTGGTTGTGTCCTCCAAAGGCTAGCGCCGATTGTGCTCCTATCCCATAGCACCAGTTGACTTTCTTGAGGTTCAACACCGGTTGAGTCAGCACTCTAAACCATCAGCGCTGGTTGCCCCAGTGCCGGCTGCACTTCTATTAGCGTCGGCCCAGTCACGACTGTTTGCTTCCTGAGACTCCTTGTTTTCAATGCCTAAGTTTTTGTACCTCCTTAATTAACATACGAAATAGGTAACCATACACCTTCCCTACGACGGTTCACCTCTTGCAACCGTACTCCTTCCATGACAGTCCACCTCCCATGATCGTTCGTCTCCCGCCGAAAATTCTCCTACATGGCCGGAAAACCCATTGAAAAACCTTCCCATCTATGTTTTTCACCTGGACAGCACCAGAACTTCACCGAAAACTTCTGCAAACTTCCCCTAAGTCCCCAGGAACTTCTAGAAAAACCACTGACAACATTGAAAAAGTTACCACAATCCCTGGGAAACTTCTTAAAAATCCCCAAAAACCTCCTAAGATGCACGGAAATGCTCACAGTTTCACTTCCCGCCTCTTCAACCAAAACCTGTTGCAGTCAGAACCTCTTCTGTTTCCCGAAAAACTCACTGGAGAACTCTCCTTTCCCGCTTCTTTCCCAACAACTTCACCAAATTCTTAGCAAAGTCTGCAAGCCAAAGGTCTTCGTTGCAAAACTGCCTGGAATGCCACTATTGGCCGAGAGCCTTCCCTGCAAAACCTTTGTCGGAGTCCCACTGTTTGCCGAGAACCTTCCCTGCAAAACCTTTGTCAGAGTCCCACTGCTTGTCGGAACTTCAACCGACCACCCTCTCCTCACCATTAGGAAACTTTTCGCTAAAGGTTTTTTCTCTTGGTGAAAAAGTGAGGGAAAACAGGATTTTACCCGATTATATAGACCACACTACCCTCAAATGCCCCTCACAAACTAGGAATTCCAGTCGCATCCAAGGGAAGCCAAGAGACGATGAGCCGAGTCAGGCTTTAACTCGAGGCCCGAGGTAACTCTCATCGATCCATCCCCAGTGCAGTGTGAATTTCAAACAACCCTAACACTAGTTGATGTAGCGCCAGGTGAATTTCAAAAAACCCTAGCGCCAGTTGACGTAGCGTCAGGTGGGTTTTCAAAATTAGCATCAGTTGACTTGGTGCCGGGTGTGTTTCCAAACAACCCTAACGCCAGTTGACGAAGTGTAGGGTGGGTTTTCAAAACAACCCTAGCATTGGTTTACTTAGCACCGGGTATGTTTTCAAAACAACCCTAGTGCCGGTTGACTTAGCACCGAGTGTGTTTCCAAACGACCTTAGCACCTGTTGTCTTCAAACAATATCACAGGTCGTTCACAGTGCCATCTGAGTCTTTAACAACCCAACACTGGTTGTGTTTTTTAGAACTCAGTGTCAGTTGAGTACTCGTAAGAAACCACTAATGCTACACATGGTACCGACCGTATTCAAGCAGCATATTGTCACCTACTCCAAGTTGAAGTCTTCTGCGTCCTACCACTTATCCTTAGTGGGGTTGCACCTAAGATGTGACTTGTCATCCCCAGTGATGTTGCATACAGTCTGTTGCACCCAAGCCGGGACCTATCATCCCCAATGATGTTGCCCCCAAACTGTGACTTATCATCCCTAATGGAGTCAAGAGTTATCCCTCATCCTCATAGGAGTCACACTGCAGCTTATTGTCTCCAGTGAAGTTAGGATCATTCTTACCTCTTCAATTTTTGGTGGGTCTGTTTCACACCAAGCCATCTTTCACCCTAGAGAGTATGCTTACCCCCCACTAAGCCTTAGTGATGTCTGCTTTTATTGGCCATCTTTCATCAGAACACCATTTCCATTTAAGCCCTCAGTTTGTGAATGGTCTTAACCATTCTATCCCCAGGGAGTCGGATTTCCATCCACAGATCTAATCCTCGTGGAGCTTCACCTACATGGCGGCACAACTTTGGTCCAAATTACATGACCTTAAACTCCACAGACTTGGTCTGTGCTGTCTGACCCTAAACTACATAGCCTCGATCCATGCTGCATGACCCTAAACTGCATAACCTCGGTCTGTGTTGTATGATCCTAAACTGTACAACCTTGGTCCATGCTGTATGACCCTAAATTGTAAAGCCTCGGTCCTACTAGATGACCCTAAACTGCATAGTCATGGTCTGAACTATATGACCCTAAACTGTAGCGGAGGTCTATTTGCATGACCTTAAACTGTACGATCCTAGTTTTATGACTTAAAACTGCATAACCACGGTCCAAGCTACATGACTTTAAACTATAGTACATGTCCTAGCCGCATGACGTTAACATGCTTAGCACCATGGTCTGAACTATATGACCCTAAACTGTAGCGGATGTCTAGTTGCACGACCTTAAACTTCATGGTCCTAGTTGTATGACTTTAAACTGCATAACCACGGTCCAACTATATGACCTTAAACCATGGTGCACGTCTTGGCCGCATGATGATAAACTGCTTTACACAGGTCCATGAGGCATGACCATAAACTTGCCCCCACATACGTGCACACGCCTTTTACGTGTACTTTTCAAGCACGCATTCCGTAACTTACCTGTTAGTGTGCGCGCGCTACCTTCATTACCTCACCAGTGAGTTCATTCACTTCATCACCATACCTCATTCCCCAGTGAGTCTCACTCTCGCTTACAAAACGGCGAACTATCCCGCCATCCATACTCATTGTAAGTTATTGGATCACTATTGTCCACTCACATTTCACATATCATCCATCTCTCATAGGTAGCCTAATGCCATTTCCCCAAGTGAGTCAAACCACCACCATACTCACTCTATGGCCTCCACAGACCGCCATTCATCACCACCACGGTCTAGCTATATGACATTAAATTGTTTCACACAGGTCCTGAATGCATGAACTTAAACATGCCTTCACAAAAAAAAATGATAAAATAACGGGCATGGTGTATACCTTAACAAGGGAACTCTATGAGTAAAAATGACGGATGAGCAAGGTCATAAAACCATCAGTAAAAGAGTTTCGTGAATAAAACCTGGGCATGGTGAAAACCTGAAAGGGCATCATGAGAAAAAATGGATAGAAAGGGTGGACATAGCCGAAAGGTTAGGGGTAAAAGAGCCCCAAAATAAAAAGAAGTTGGTGAAAATCATCTCTACGACGCCGCTTACCAAGTTCAAGCAAAAATCTGCAAAGGACGCTTGGACCAATAAATAGGTTGATGCCGCACTCATCTTAATAAGAGACTTCAACCCTCACTCAAAAGAAGAAAATCCCTAGTGTCATAAATGCCAGAACTCCAAACAAATGAGCTTCAAGGAAAGGATTCTGACAGCCTGAGTCCAGTTGCAAACGGACTCGAAAGACAGAAGACTCGTCAAGACGGCAAGACAAGTCTCATGAGGAAGAACATTATTCCCAAGAGGTCACAAACATACTCAAGAAACAAATACTCTAAAGCAGCGTTTTAAAAAACGCCGAGTCGAACCGGACTCGCCCGGTTCGACTCGAAAATAGTGAAAAAGGAACCGGATCGCCCTAAAATCGGAAATCGTCCGGTTCTAGAGAGAACCGGACGATTCTGTACAGTGAATCGCCGATTCACTGTACGGAATCGGCGAGTCCGAACAGTGAATCGGCGATTCCGTACGGAATTTTTTTTTTTTTTTTTTTTTTTTTTTTTTTTTTTTTTTTTTTTTTTTTTTTTTTTTGGTAATCCATGATAGATTTTTTTGTAATACTTAATCGATTTTTTTATAATCCATGATCGAATTGTTTTTGTTTTTTTGTAATCCATGATCGAATTTTTTGGTTTTTTGTAACCCATAATAGAATTTTTTGTAATCCATGATCGAAATGTTTGTTTTCTTTTCTTGTAATCCATGATCGATTTTTTTGTTTTTTTTTTTTTTTTTGTAACCCATGATAGAATTTTTTGTAATCCATGATCGAATGTTTTGTAATACATGATCGAAATGTTTGTTTTTTTTTTGTAATCCATGATCGAAATGTTTGTTTGTTTTTTTTTAATCCATGATTGAATTTTTTGTTTTTTGCTTTTTTTGTAACCCATGATAGAGTTTTTTGTAATCCATGATTGAATTTTTTGTAATCCATGATCGAACTATTTTTTTCTTTTTTTGTAATCCACGATTGAATTTTTTGTTTTTTTTGTTTGTTTTTTTTTGTAATCCATGATCGAATTTTATGTAATCCATGATCGAATTTTATGTAATCCATGATCGAATTTTATGTAATCCATGATTGAATTTTTTGAAAATTTGTGATTTTTTTTGTTTAATCCATGATCGAATTTTTTTTTGTAATCCATGATAGAATTTTTTGAAAATTTGTGATTTTTTTTTTAATCCATGATCGATTTTTTTGAAAATTTGTTTTTTTTTTTTTTAATCCATATTATTCAAAGAGAAAACGAGAGAGATGATGATTCTGAGGCCACCCTATCCCAGCCATATTTTTTACATATCGAGTCCCAACAGCAACAGTGTAGGGATGAGCACGAAATACTGTAAATTAAATACTGAATGGCGGTTCATGCAGGGAAAGAACATATCAATATTCGCATATTCATTCACAAACATGAAAATTCTTAATAGAGTACCCTCATTTTTTATTGAATTCCTAAAAACCAATATTTATAATGAATTTTAATAATTTTTTCGAATTTTTTTTAAGCTTTAATCTGACCGATTCACCCGATTCCCGATCCGGATCGCCGATTCGCCGATCCGGATCGGTTTTTTGGAAGCCCGATCCGGGTCACCGATCCGTTTTTTAAACCATTGCTCTAAAGGCAAGAAACTGACAAAGCCAGGGGAGAACCTTCTAGAGACGTCAGCTCGTCTAGCCGGCACGACCAAACCTTCAAGATCGACTAATAGAACCTGCCTCCAACTGGACTTGGTAGATGAGACCCATAGTGGTACTCTGAATGTCAAAAGAAAACCTGGTGTAGCATCAAATAGATCTTATCAAAGCAAACCAACGAACCCAAACCAAATGGGAACGATGCCCTTCTGCATGGCACTCTTGATTCTGGCTGACAAGATCCGTACAAAATCCTCAGCTTCAGAATCACCAGCAGTTCGCACGAGGGTGAGGACTTCGACAAGATCCCTCAAAAATTTCTCGTCTCCCCCTAAAGTCTCCACGAATGGACTTGCGAACAATGCATCCCTACGTTTGAGCTGCCCAGTGACACCATTACGTGAATCTCGTCGGCATTCACGTGGTTCTGTGGCTAGGAATAAGAAAAATAAGCTGAAGGAAATTTTCTAAATAATTTTCCTTCTCGCTTCTCTTGAAGCACAACATTCGGTGGGACAAGATGTTTGAATGTATTTTTTAGCACCTTGGTCTTTAGTAGGAAGCAGGTCAATAAAGTCTACAAAATAGCGGAAATTCCAAACAGTCTCAGAATGGCCCTAGAATTAGTCAAGATCGTCACCAACACTTCAAAATACCACCTGTCGAGTTTCATCGCGATCAGATATGTCTAAGGCAGTGAACACCAAGAAACAATTTTAGCAAAATCGGTCTCTAGCACCCTGAAATGGACCCTGTAACTAGAGCAATACTTTTGGTACGTCAAACAGCTGTGGGACCACCACCATTAGATCTAACATGGTCAAAAATCCTTTGGGTCAAGTTTCGACTTAAGCAGGCACTATAAGACAATGATATGGGTAAAATACCGAAAAGGGGTAGGCCGCACACTATTCCTTTTGCACCCATTTTTAGAATTTTTTTAAATTCAATTAAATTGTAATTTTCTTCAATTCTAGGTAGTTTTCAAGCGTACACCCACGTTTTAGCCTACTTCTATATAAACATGTACTGCCTCATGGCAAAAAAAAAAACTGATTCATTCTTCTTGGATCAATCAATAAAATTTTGATTGTTGCTTAAGCTTATGGGTATGTCTTGGAGTGAGAGATAGGAGAGAGAAGAAAAGGGTTGGTACCCTTCAGGGAGGTAAATTTCTCTCTCCTCCCCTCCTTCTCTCTCCTCCCTTCTTTCTCATCTTTATCTCTTTCTCTCTCCTCCCCTCCTTCTCTCTCCTCCCTTCTTTCTCATCTTTACTCTTTCTCTCTCCTCCCCTCCTTCTCTCTCCTCCCCTCTATCTCTCTCCTCCCTTCTTTTTCATCTTTATCTCTTTCTCGCTCCTCCCTTCTTTATCATCTTTATCTCTTTCTCTCTCCTCCCTTCTTTCTTATCATCACCTCTTTCTCTCTCCTCCCATCTTTCTCATCTTTATCTCTTTCTCTCTCCTCCTCTCTTCTCACTTTATCTTTATCTCTCTCTTCTTCTCATCTCTATTTCTATCTCTCTCTTCTTCTCATCTCTATCTTTATCTCTCTCTCTTCTTCTCGTCTCTATCTCTATCTCTCTTTGTCTTCTTCTCGTCTCTATCTCTATCTCTCTCTCTATATATCTCTATCTCTCTCTTCTTCTCATCTCTATCTCTCTGTCCCCTCTCTCATCTCTATCTCCATCCATTATCCTCTCCTCTGTCACAGTCGGTGAAGCCTAACAACGGCTGGATTTTTCTCTCTCCTCTTCTTTCATTCTCAACACTAGGAGGGATTTTTCCCTCCCCTCTTCTTTCATTACCAACGTTGGGTGCTCTCTCCTTTTCTTTCATTCTCAACACCGGGTGGGGGTTTTCTCTCTCCTCTTCTGTCCTTCCCAGTGTCGAGTGGGGGTTTTCTCTCTCCTCTTCTTTCATTCCTAATGCCAGTTGGATTCTCTACCTTCTCTTATGTCACAGTCAGTAAAGCCTAGCACCGATTGGATTTCTCTCTCTTCTCTTCTTTCACAGTAAATGAAGCTTAACGTCAGTTGTATTTCTCTCTCTTCTCTTCTATCACAGTCGATGAAGCTTAGCATAGATTAGATTTCTCTCTCCTCTTCTGTCAGTCGGTGAAGCCTAGTGCCGATTGGCTCTCTATCTCCTCTTTTGTCAGTTGATGAAGCCTAGTGTCGACTTGATTTCTCTCTCCTCTTTTGTCACAGTCAGTGAAGTTTAGCACTGAACTCATCTCCTCTCTCTTCTCCTCTGTACAACATAGTCAGTGAAGTTTAGCACCGACCGCATCTCCTCTCTCTTCTCCTCTGTACAACACAGTCGGCAAAGCCTAGCGCTGACTGTGTTTTCTTTCTCTTCCTTCTCACATAATCGGTAGTGCTTAGCCCCGACTGTGACTTCCTTCCCTCTCTCTTCAGTATCCTCTCGTCTTTCTTACTCTTCTCTTCCTTTCTTCTCCCTCCTTTATTTCCCTTCTTCTCTTCTTATTCTTTCCTCATAGACTTCATACTACTACCCCTTCATTCGACTAAGAGGGATTGAGGTTAGCCTCTCATAGTAGTCCTGTTGTCTAGCCGTAATGTTGTTATCCCAGGATTACTTGGCACTCTTTATTGCCACGACAGACTGACCATCGTGCCTAGCTAGTTGATATTGGTAATGACGTCTAGTAGTAATCCTGTGAGCTGGTCTTAGTTACCGAGCCCATTTTGCTACCACTTCAGGCCAATTATCCACCAGCCTAGTCGCCGCTCTGATACTCTCGCTTAGTCGAATTCTTCTCTACCCCGTCTTTCTTCTCTTCTTCTTTTTTAATGTGCATGCTTGTGTACATTCATCCAAGACAAAATGGGTTAGGTCTGACCCACCTATCTTATAACTTTTGCCATATATGTGTGTGATTTCTTGCAGAAAATAAGAAGAATACAAGCTAAGGGAGGCGATTTCAAACCTGCTTTATTACCGAGGGGCTTTCTTCGTGATCTAAGAGGGCGCCCACTATAGTCCGCCCGAGTAAGTCCCGAAACCTTCTTTAAATTCCTCTCTCACCGGTTGGTAACACCTACCCCTGTTCTGGAACGAGGTTCTAAGAGAGCAATGTCAAAAACATCGGTCTTCTCTCAATACTCGAGACGCGCGCTGCCCGATCCCCAAAGGATCCGGAGGGCGAGATCGAGGCACCTAACCAGTCACAACCAACTTTTGGGACCTTTTGTGACTGAAATCAATGAAAAACAGTGAATAAAAACTCGTATTTTGGTGCTTGGATCAAGCTTTAAAGGCCCCACGGTGGGTGCCAAACTGTTTATGATGAAAATTTAACAGATCTTTCGATGAAGATCTCTCAAATCTTGACACTTTAAACTGATGAAATATATGTGGTAGAGAAAGTGGGACAAATCGAGTTCAGATATGAGGCCAAATCTGCCCGAAAACGAGAAGATCTCCTCTTAGATCTGTGGCAGAGCCATCATGATCCAAGACACAAAAATACTATTTTAAAGCAAGCTAGAATAAGATCAAAATAAAATGAAAATAGTAAAAGCAAAAGAAAGAAAAGGGAAGAAAACAATACCGAACCGGGCCGGATAACCCAGGACTCCCGCGCCTGTGAGAGCTCGCCCGTATCAGCACCAGCGTCGTCTTTACCTCTCTGATTTGGATGTCAACCAGCGGATCTCTGATGTAGAAGGGGTTGTGCCCTAAATATAGTTTCGATCTAGGGTTGTTGTGCCCTAGATCTAGGTTTTTTGGCTTAAGGTTAAGGTTAGGGTTAGAGTTAGGGTTTTCTCAACTAGCTCTGTTCTAAGTTTTCTTTCTTTTGAAGTTGTTCCTCAAATGGCCACGAAAAGACATCTTATAGGGATCAAAGATCTGTTGGAAAGGATAACTTTCCATAGCCAACAGATCCTTATCCAAAAAAACCAATTTTGGGGGTACGGATCTGGGCGACACGCCCAGTGTCGCCCAAAAAAAATTTAGTAAAAAACTTAGAAAGAGGTAAGAAAATCACTCACAAAGGAAATTTTTCATTTTTGGCCAAAAGGGGTTAGGCGACACTGCCAATTTTGTGAATCTCTCAGAGAAAATTTGGGTCAAAACAAACTGTTTTACTATTTTTAATGATTTTTTTGGTAAAACAGGGCGTTTGCAAGATTCTGGGGCAAAACAGGGTTTCTACAGGGTTCCGGGTAAGCATATTGGTTTCGGGTCACAGGGTAGGTTGTGTGAACTATGGATTTGGGTTTACTAAGATAATGTGGTCCTAAAGGCTCTTGAAACCACAAAATTTGCCAGATCTAAAATGGGGTATCTACACCTCTACAGAGCCATATCCCAAAGTGGTGTACCACAGTTCTGGTTGTGAGCCTTCGAAGCAGAGCATGCAAGGCTTGCGACCACCTTTACAATGCCATATCCCAAAGAGGTGTACCAAAGTTCTAACTGTGAGGCTTCGATGCAAATCATGCAACCTTCAAAATGTGCAATGACCTCTACAATGCCATATCCCAAAGAGGTGTATCACAGTTTCGACTGTGAGGCTTTAAAGAAAAGCATGCAAGGCATGCGACCACCTCTACAATGCCATATCCTAAAGAGGTGTACCACAATTTTGACTGTGAGGCTTCAAAGCAAAGCATGCAAGGCATACGACCACCTCTACAATGCTATATCCCAAAGAGGTGTACTACAATTTCAACTGTGAGGCTTCAAAGCAAAGCATGTAAGGCATGCGATTGCCTCTACGATGTCGTATCCCAAAGAGGTGTACTGCAACCTCAACCATGTGACTCTATACCCCTACACCGGATAGGGCTCTTTCACCACCCATTGTACTCATTCCACGCATCACCATCACAGAACACATCATTACCTCAAGACTCTCCTAGCCTCAATTTTTCTAGTTGAGTCACACCACTCATAGTCCCCTTAAACCTCCATCATACACCTTAATTGCCCACGATCCTAGTCCTTGTCATGAGTGCCCCTACCTCATCATGTCCAACAAGGGTGAGAACTTTAAAAGCACCCCTCGACAGTCTAAAGTGAGTGAAGACCTTAAACTTTTCCTCAACACGTCCAACAAGCGTGAGGACTTTTACAGAGCACCCCTCGGCGGTCTATTCAGAGCAAAAGAACTTAAAAGACCTTTCCCCATGAAGCCGAGTTGATCGAGGTAGTAGCACCCAAGCCCGAGCCTTAGCCCGAGGTCCTTCCCAAGCCACCACTCGCACGCGTCCCTTGCAAGCGTGTCATGAGTTGCCGCCCGCGTGTCCTTAGTGTGTGTCCCTCGCAAGCGTGCCCTAAAGCCACATGTGACCTTTCCCCATGAAACCGGGTTGACCAGGGCAGCAAGTCATTCACAAGCGGCTGCTCGTGCGCGTCTCACGCACGCATGTCCCGAGCTGCCGTCGGTATGACCTTGGTTGGGTGCCACGATCTCAGCCTCCGGGTAGAGATGACCTGGTGGCACATGTCTCGGGTTTCAGGCAGGACTTGAGACCGCTCTCTCGAGAACCTTGTTAGGAAACAAGGGCAGGTATACCAATTGATGAGAGAGGAATTTTCATGTACGACAGGACACACCTCACCAGGGTCCGTGACTCACTCAGGTTGACTCAGGTGGAAGCCCTCTTAGATCATGACAAAAAGCCCCTCAGTCCTACAACTAGTTCGAAATCGCCTCCCTTGGCCTGTACTCTCTTATTTATGTAATCACACACACATGGTTAATTTACAAGACAAGTGGGCCAAGGGAGCCCACCTTGTCTTTGGGCGAATGCACATTCAAGAGAAGAAGCAAAGGGTAAGAGGATAGACGGAAGGAGAAGAAAGAGATAGAACAGATGAATGGGGAAGAGATGAATTTGACCAAGTGGCTACATAAAATAATAGCTAGGCCAGCAAGTGATTGACCCGATGTGGTAGCAAGACAAGCACCGTAACTCAGACCGTCATGGAGGAAAAACTACTCAACGATAGAATGATCACCGATCAGTCCTGACATGATGGCTAGCCTGTCGTGGTAGTAAGATTGGCACGGTAACTCAGACCGGCACGGTGGCAATACTGCTCGACGACGAGACTACCATGACAGTGCATATCCTAACCTTCTTTGGTCAAACGAAAAAGGAAGAAGGGTGAACAGAGAGAATAAAGAGAGAGAAGGGAAGTAGAAACATGTATGGTGATGAGGTTCCGCTGTCAATGACAGAAGAAGGAGAAAGGGAAGGGAGCTTGGACAACAATGAGGTTTCATCGATCATGATAGAGGAGAGGGAAAACATGGATATCGATGAGTTTTTATCATCCAAGAAAGAGGAGAGAGAAGACATGGACGATGATGAGTTTCCTCCATCCATGATAGAGGAGAGAGAAAACATAGACCGAGATGAGTTTCCACCATCCACAATAGAGGAGAGAGAAATCTTAAGAGAGAAGATATGGATGGCGATGAGGTTTCGTCATCCATGACAAAGGAGAAATAAGGGAAAAGAAAACATGGACGGCGATGAACTTCTGCCGTCCATGACAGATGAGAAAGAGAATAGAAGAAAACATGGATGATGATGAGCTTCTGCAATCCATGATATAAGAGTGAGAGAATAGAAGAAAACATGAACGACGATGAGCTTCTGTTGTCTATGACATAGAAGTGAGAGAATAAAAGAAAACATGGAGGGCGATGAGGTTCTGCCGTTCATGACGTAAGAGTGAGAAAGAGAGAAAACATGGACAGCAATGAGGTTCTGCTGTCCATGACAAAGGAAAAGAGACGGGGGAACTTGGACAAAGGCCCAGCCCGTCACTCGGGTTAAGGCTCGGCTCACAGTTTATGTTCCAGGAGTAGAAGGACATCATACTTGGCGATAGGCTCCGCCGTGCATGAATGGACAAGGGAGAGAAAGAAGAGAACAAGGATAAAGAAGGAAGAAATAGATTAGAAAAGCAAGAAAAGAGAAAGGAAAGATAGAAGAGAGGGAAAGAAAGTGAATAAAAAATATTAGGCAAGAGAAAGGGATAAAGGAGAAGAGGAGAGAGAAAGAGTGAGAGATGAAAGAAGGAAAGAGAAAAAAGAGATGAGACGAGGAGAGAGAAAGAGAGAGATGAGAGGAGGAGAGAGAAAGTTACCTTCACCAAAAGGTATCAGAATTTTTCTTCTCTCTCCTTTCCCTCTCTCCAAGATGTGCCCACAATTTCGATGTGAAACTTTCAAATTTTATTCCTGAGATTGAAATATGAGGGATCCTTTTACAATTAGGTTTAGCATGCATTTATAGAATTGAGCCCAAACATGGTGGATTCCCAAAATCTATCCTAATTGATGATAATTACAATTGAATTGACTTAAAATAAAATCTAAAATTTGGTACAAAAGGACTATTTTGCCCCTGCCCAACAATACATGAAATTTTAAAACAGTCCCTTCTGTTGCCCTAAAATGTGTGTGATCTTCCATAGATGATTTGGGGTTTCTTCGGCATCCATTTGGCCGAAAGATGATTGCTTTCTTGTAGGGCTCGGCATGACGATCGATTTGAGACCAACTTCGAGCCACGGATCGCTTTTTTTGGCCACTATCATGAGACTCAAAATTTGTATAGATCTTGAAAAATTATGATCGATAGTGTGCTTGTTTCTTGATGTTTTTATTTGGTTTCTTCGCTAAATTACACTGACCATGCCGTCACGATCACGTTGCAACAGACGCAGCTCGATTTCGTGCCCGGACGAAGATTTTGTCGTCTTGGGTTTTTAGCCAAATCTTGAAATCCGACGTTCAGAATCTAAAGAAACTTTGATGCCTTCATGTGCCGAATCCAATCGTTCATCATACACGGGGTTTGGAGCAGACATAGCATCGAACCTTACACATATAATGCAGTTGGTTTCACGTCGATCGGGTACACGAACGCCATGATATGGTTGCTCGAGCGAGGCGTGTTATTGCTGAAATTTCTACAGCTGTCTTCATGAATCACCTATTTCTCTCTAGTTTCACTCTCTACTCGAGTATCGTCACGGGGTGTGCCACATATCGAAACGCTTGTCTTGACGAGACGAACACGCTCACCAAATTTGAATGAGATCTAACTCAAAACGAGTGAGATACGAGTCTTCAAAGTTGCTGCTCGTGACTGTACAAACCAGTCTCTTTTAATGGAGATTGGTGCAGGGAGGCCGCACGGGAATAGCGTGCAGCCTACCCCTTTTTAATGTTTTACCTATAACTTTGTCCTGAAATGTCTGTTTAAGCTGAAACTTGACCCCTGGGTGTTTTCGATCATGTCGGATCCAATGAAAGTGGCTCCACAGTTGTTTGATGCACCAAAAATAGAGTTCTAGTTACAGGGTCCGTTTTAGGGTACTAGAGGCTGATTTTTCTGAAATTGATTATTTGTCTACACTGCCTTAGACATGTCGGATTGTGAAGAAACTTGGCAGGTGGCCTTTTGGAGTGCTTAGGAAGATTCTGACCTGTTATGGGGAAATTATGATATTACCAGGAATTTTACTATATATCAAGGTTTATTGACCGGCTTCTCTTTTTATTCTGCATCGGGGACCCATGGTGCTAAAACATTTCTTCAAACAACTTGCCCCACTGAATGTTGTGCTTCGAGAGAAGTGAGAAGGACAACATTCTAAAAATTTCCTTCGGCTTTATTACTTTTTTCTTCCTTGTCGCAGGACCACGTGAACGTCAAGGAGATCCATGCAATACTATAACTAGGATGCTCAGATGTTTGGATGCAATGTACAGGTCCATCCATTGAGACTTTAAGCGGAGAAGAGACTTTTGAGCGATCTTATCAAAGTCCTCAGCCTCACGTGGACTGTTTGTGATTCTGACAGTTGAGGATTTTGTACGGGCCTCGTTGGTCTGAATTAGGCCCATCTGGCCGTGAAGTGCCATGCTTAATGGAATTTTTCCCATTTAGTCTGGGTTTGTTTGTTCTAGAAGGGCCTTCTATTGGTGGTCGTCTGCGTTTCGCACCAGATTTTGCTTGGTGGGCAGGGTACCTCAGGTTATTGAGGTGACCGGCTTTGGGTATAACCCCTGCTTACCGCTAGCAGTTTCAACAATCAGGATACCTCTCTTCTTTGTCTGAGGTGACCCCTAAGGGTTCAATCCTGTTGCTGCATAACAGGTCTAAGGTTTGGCTGACTTGGCTTTCTTGGGGTGTCTTTAGCATCGTAGAGTGTATTAATGGCCTCCTGGGAATAATGTTCTTCTTCATGAGACTTGTCTTGTCTTCTTGGCGAGTTTTCTATCCTTCGTGTCCTTTTTACGAATGGACTCAGGCTTTTTGTAGGAATATTTCTTTGATTCTCATATTTTTGGACCTTGGTATCAGGGTATTCTGACACCAAGGATTTTTCTTTTGAATGTTGGCTAAAGCGCCCTATAGAGGCGAACGCTGCATCAACCTGTTTATTGGTCCAAGAGTCCTTTACGGATTTTCACTTGGACTTGGGAAGCAGCACTGTAGAGACCATTTTCACCAATTTTCCTTTATTTGGGGCTCTTTTACTCATGACCTTTAGGCCATGTCCACCCTTATTCTTCCATTTTTTACTCACGGTGCCCTTTTGGGATTTTCATCATGCTCGGGTTTTTATTATATTGCACTCTTTTGCTCATGGTTTCGTGACCATGCCTGCCTGTCATTTTTACTCATGGCATTCCCTTGTCCAAGTATACACCATGCCCGTTATTCTTTTTTTTGTGAAGGCGTGTTTAGGGTCTTACCTTCGGGACCTGTGAGAAGCCTTTTAACGTTATGCGGACTGGACATGCACTACAGTTTAAGGTCATGCAGCTGGACCGTGGTGGTGATGAATGGCAGGCTGTGGAGGCCATGGAGTGAGTATGGTGGTGGTTTGACTCACTTTGGTGAGATGGCACGAGGCTGCTTTATAAAAGTAAGTGATGTTGGTATGGAAGGTCGATGATGGGGACCCACTAACTGATAGCGAGTATGGTTGGCGGGATGGCTCGCCGTTTTGTGAGCATGGGTGAGACTCACTAGGGCATGATGAATGGTAATGAAGGAAGATGGATTTACTGAGGAGGTTAATGAAGGTGGTGCGCACACACGAATGGGTCAGTTAGGGAAGGCATGCGTGTGGACGCATGTAAAGGGCACGTGAGCATGGTGGGGGCATGTTTAAGGTCATGCCTCCTAGACCTATGCAAAGCAGTTTAATGTCATGCAGCCAGGACATGCATTATGGTTTAAGGTCATTTAGCTTGGACCACGGCTATGTAGTTTAAAGTCATGTAGCTAGGACCATGAAGTTTAAGGTCGTGCAACTAGACCTCCGTTACAGTTTAAGGTCATATAATTTGGATCATGGAGCTAAGCCTTTTAACGTCATAGGGTCAGGATGTGCACTATGGTTTAAGGTCATATAGCTTGAACCGTGGCTATGTAATTTAAAGTCATGCAGCTAAGACCATGCAGTTTAAGGTCATACAACTAGACCCGCCACTACAATTTAAGGTCATATAGTTTGGACCATGGCTATGCAGTTGAGGGTCATGCAGCACGGACCATCATGTGAGTCACCATGTAGGTGAAGCTTCATGGGGAATAGGTCTGTGAATGGTAATCTGACTCCCTGGGGATAAAGTAGTAAAGGCCATACACAAGCAGAGGGCTTAGATGAAGATGATAGCCCTACAAGAAGTGGCCAACCGAAGCATACTTTGCTAGGGAATAGGGTGTGAGTGTTACTCCCAGGGGATAAAAAGTGAGACTCCATGGAGAATAGGCTTATGGAAGGTAATCCGACTCCTTGGGCATAAGATAGCAAATGAATAAGGACTTGGTGTGAAACGGACCCACTCGGGGTTGAAGAGGTAAGAATGACCCTAACTCCAATGGGGATAATGGGCTGCAGTACGGGTGTGACTCCTACGGGGGATGAGGGACAGTGACCTAGTCCTGACTCAATTAGGGATGACAAATCATGTCCTGGGTGCAACGGCCTGGGTGCAACTCCACTGGGGGATGGCAAGTCACGGCCTGGGTGCAACTCCACTAGAGATAGTGGTTGGACACACACGAAGGAGACCAAGCTCTAGCACGTGCAACGCTAGCACATGTGCGACATTAGCATGGGGAACGTAACACACATGACGGTGGACTTGAATGGTAGTAGCATTGACACGTATGGCGTTAGCACAGGCCGAGGTAACACACGCGATGCTAGTGTGTGCAGTGGCAACACACTTGGCGGTAGACTTGATAACACAGCCGGTGCTGGGCTCAGCCAGTGCTAGCTTTTAAGAACACAGTCGGCGTTGGGCTTTTGAGAACACAGCCTACGCTGGGCACAAATTACACAGATAAAGCCGGTCACAATTTACACAGACGGCGGTGACCTGTGTTTGGGCCTCAGGCCTGAGAGTAACCCATTCCTAGTCTTTGATGCATGGGGCTTCATGGGCGGTGGTAAGCCTCCATTCGGGCCTCAGGTCAAAGCCCGACCCGGTTCGGCCCATTACTGTTTGGTCTTTTAGGACGTGCCTAGAATTCTCGACTTGTTAGGGGCAATTTAGGGAACATCACCTATATAAGGGGGTAAACCCCATTTTTACCATTTTACCAAAGGTAAAATGGCTAAGGCCTTTAGCAATGAGAGTGAGAGAGCTCCCGACAAGAATTATGGCAGGCAAGCAGAGCTTACAGGTGAGGGTTTGCAGGAGCTTGCTGAAGACACAGATGTTTCCAGTGAAAACTCTAGCACGAATGCAGGGTATTTCTGGCAAGGGTCACTATTTTCCAGAGTTGGGATGTAGGAAGTTTGCGGGAATTCTAACTATAGTTTTAGAGTATCGGAGAAGGAGAAAAAGGGGTGGATGTTGCAGCAGGGGACTACCCGTGGACTTCCGCTAGCTTTCGCAGGTTTTCCGACTGTGTTCCACTGATCGAAAAAGAGGGGAAGGTGCAACAATGAGTTTTCGGCAGGTGAAAGGAGTTTCCCAGTGAGTAGCTGGAAGGTCATGCGACAGTTGCTTGGAGATGAAGGGCCACTGGGAGGTAACGGTCGACATCCATACATGCAAGGACGCGTGTCAGACCATGTCGCAGGCGGCAACTGTCAGGCGACGCACCCGGGGCTCAAGGTGACACGTGAACAATCTGTGGCACGTGTGAAGGATTTGAATACGAATAGCTTTGAACTGTGACCAAAACACAACCGACGTTATCATTGATGAACACTGCCGGTCTTGGGCATTTGAGAACACAGCTGACGCTAGCCTCGACAAGCACAGCCGGTGTTAACTTTTGAGAATGCAGTTGACGTTAAGTTTTGAGAACGCATCCAGTGCTAGGTTTTGAGAACACAGCCGATGTTAGCTTTTGAGGACACATCTGATGCTAGCCTTTGAGACACAGTCGGCACAAGTTTTTGATAATCGCAGTCAGCGCTGAGCTTTATTCAACACAAGCGTCGGTAGATTTTGAGGACACAACTGGCACAGGGCTTTGACAAACACAACAGGCGCTAGCTTTTGAGAACATAGCCAGTGCTAGCTAGTACTTTTTCACACACAGTGATAGTCAGTGCCTTAGCAATTCGCATGCAACAGTGAGTCCTCAGGCTTTATATAATGGCCAAGCCTTCTTACAGAATCCCTATCGTGAAAAATCTTCTGAGGCGAGGAGAGCTTAACACCGATGATTTTACCAGGGAGAGCCTAGTCAGAGGCAAGCCCATTTGGTTGATAGAACCAATATGCAAACCAGAGTGGCCCCTTAGTGTCACTTTCATTACCGACCTGGTTCATTTTGAGGTCCAGGAAGACAGTGATGGAAACGTCAGTATCGAAGAAGGGGTGGCCCTCGTTCATTGAATGCATAGGAATGTGGCCTCTGACTCAAATTTTCCCACATTGGGGAAGAGAATGGTGAAGACTAAGGGGTTGATATGGTCTTCTTCTGGTCTCCGAGTGCAAGGGGAGCACCAATATTTGAAAGGGTATTCTTCGTGGACCACCAAGGTGCTGGGGTCACACAAAAGCATTCTTGAGCGTGCTTCTCTATTAGCTGTTGTGCAGTGCTCAGGCAACTACTATGATCGATGCTCCAATACTGTTAAGGTACTGCTTGAGACATGGTGTCATGTTAGCAAGACATGGCTCCTTAAGCATGGGGAGGCATGAATCTCCTTATTGGATCTTCATTTCATTGGCGGTCTTTTGCTGATCTAAGCAATGTATGATGAGTTCATGCCTCAAAACTCAGTTATCTTTAGTGGTGCTCGACTAGGAGGAGAGGATCCGCCTACTGGTCTTCAAGAGATCTTTGATATATACTAACTACTTCACTCCAAGTTCAGTAATGGTCATGTGACCTTCATCAAGTGGGTGAACCTCGTAACTTGTTTGGGAATGAAATTTCCAGCATGCATCAGGTAACTTTCCAGTTGGGGACTTTACCTATTGCGCCTTCATTGATGAACTGGGCAATGGGCTGGATGGTGCTCCGACAACCATCAAGGAGCTCATGTTTATTTTGAGCATCAGAGGCGGTGTTTTGGCTTATCGTACCCCATTCAGTGTCAGACTTGAAAGTACTTTCTCCATCACTTTGCTCTTTAGCATGGGCTTGATCAGAGCTGCCCCTTATCTATGTTCTTTGAGAAGCATCACGACAGAGTGAACACAGGGAGGAAGGAAGAGCTCAGGACTCTTCGGGAATCATGGCAGCTAGAGCATATTCGTACTGCATGGTCCACATGTTTGGAGATGACTGAAGTTAGCAAATATGTGGTACCATATTTTGGCAGGAGGGTGCGGTCAACTGAGGCCTATGCACGCTGGTGGAGGATTCCCAGTGGGGGGTACTGAGATGTTGATCACCCTTGGAAAGGGGATAACTGTAATTGGCGCTAGGACACCAGGAAAAAGAGGATGCTCAAGACTCTTCTTCTAGGAGAGATTTTTACCTTGGATTACCCTTGGAATTGGGAGGCTCTTAGGGTACCTTGAGGGATAGTGGCAGATGAAACTTCACCGCAACTTCTTGCAATGGAGAAGAAGATGGGGAGTCTTTTTGACAACCTAACGTTTATCTTCAAATGGAAGGAGGGTCGAAAGGTCCCAGGTCATGATGGGAGCCCAGTCCAAGATCTTAATGCAATGATAGGGAGCGGCCCACGCAGTGTTCTTGCTGCAGGCCCTTCTCGACAGGGGAGTTCTGAGGCGGCTGCTCCTTCTCCAGCAAGAGGGGAAAAAGGAAGCGCTCTGCCCCTACCGGAACTCGTGCACCACCTGGGGCTCTTAGACCTGCTCGAAGACGTAAGGGTGCAAAACTTTCAGTCATCTTAGAATCAAGAGGTAGCTCCTCATCTTCTGTCTCTGGTTCGTTTGCTACCCCTTCCAAGTCACCTTCTTCCCCTTTTGTATCATCTTCTGCCTCTCCTTAACTATTTTCTACCTCTTTAGAAACTGAGGTGAATGAATCTGACCCATCTGAGCCTATTGTCATCTCTTCCGATAGAGAGGTGAGGTGATGCCTTTAAGTCCAAGGGTGATTCATGAGCCAGATCCAGCTCCAGCTTCAATGGAGATTAATGAGGCTGAAGGTGCTGCGGTTACTGCTCAAGGGGAGAAACTTGACACTGATAGGACCTCTGACCCTCAAGAGGTTGCTACACTGTCTGAGACAAGGACTGTGGCCATGGATAGCGAGGGCCCAAGCATCCTTCAGGAGGAGGGGCCTATGGTTAGTGAGGCAACTGAGCACTGCTGCCCCAGGTGATGAAATTATGGGTGATGCAGGAAATTCTCAAGAGGGAGATCTTGGAGGTTCAGAGATATGGAGCCCAAAGTGTGCAGGTCATGAAGATGAGGGGGTTGAACTTTTTGTAGTAGAGGTCCTGGATGTGAGGTGATGTGGACTAGGTAGAAGAGACCATGGCTGAAGTTGAAGGTCACAGGGGGGAGGTAGCCCCTGAACTTGTCGAGGCTGAAGTAATAGTTCAGGAAGGTGAAGAACAAGGAAGCGATGTTGTCCTTGAACTTATCAAGGCCATGCCAGAGGGTGAGAGACAAAATGAAGAAGTTTCCTTGGAGCATGCTGAGATTGGAGTGGCAGCCTCACCAGCCGAAGGTCAAGGTGAGAAGGCTGGTGCTGAGGAGACCAATGCTGAGGGGATCGAGCAGCCTGAGACTGGGGCTCCCTTTGAATCCGAGGAGCTTGAGGCTTTGGGCTTTGTGATTACTCCAGAAGAGTCAACGACTCACATGGCTATCATTCCTTTGAGTCCGGCCCTCGAAACTGAAGCTCCTTCCGTAGTGGTGGATCTGGTAGTACCGTTCCGACCTAATTTCAATGGGTTATAAGGCATGATTGCGGACATGCTTCGCGTAGGTCTTCAGCGTTTAAGGGAGCTTCCTCTCATCGATCTGGCGAAGCACTGGCCAAACTCAGTGAATTTCTCCTAGCGACCCTTGCTTTGGGGAACGTGCAAGAAGTCTTCTCTCGTTTTGACGCTACTCTAGATGAATTTGAGAGCTGGAGATTGGGAAGTATGCATCATGAGGGAGAAACCAGCAGGTTGGCTTCCTTGGAGGCGTCGATCATAAGTCGTCGTGAGGGAATAGATTCCTGCATAGAGAAGAACGTTGTTGTGGTTGCTCATCAACTCGATCTCAAGATAGAAGGAAGAGCATGTTTTAACAAGATGACATCCATAAGAATGGAGATGCAGAGGCTAAGGAGCAAATTTGATGATCTTGAGAGGGAGATGAGTCAGAGGAAGGCCTTGGATCCCTCTTTGGCTGAGGATTTATCAGAGCTCATTCACACCATCGAGTCAGAAACCATCTCCATGAAACAGGAGGCTCAAATGGTGGTTGAACTGAAGGAGCGTATTCAGCATGTCGAAGCTTCTTCTGCAGCATCCAGAGCATAGATCAATAAGATCATTGACTGTTTTTTAGAATGTCCTTTCTTTGCCATATGCTAACACTTGTAAAAATTTTAAATTTATAAATGAAATGCCTCTTTTTCTCCTCTGGCTCATTTTGCTGCATGATTTCATTCTTCTTTTGCTTCGCTGCACTTCATTTGCTTCTTTTGGGCTTGACCACCTCTCCAAATGTTCATTGTCTCAAGGGGACAAGATAGAATACTCTAAGCGTTGCTTCGTCTTGCGACAAGATGTTGTGGCTTCAATGACCTCGAATGGGGGAGCAATTTCTTCTTCTCGTATCCCTTTTTATAATGTTAATTAGGGATAATCATGCATTTCGAATCATGTAGGGCGCAACCTTTAACTTCATATGTGGTTTACCATTCTTGTGTTTACCTTCGGTTTACCTCTTGTAATTATCTTCTCACTCTGTTAATTTCTCTGCTAAATTATCCTTGCATATGCAATCAATGGTGCTTCTCGAAGCTTCGAACCCCCATGATCTTATCGATGTAGAATCAGAGATCCAATAATATCGTCAATATTGACAGTAGTGGGTTGTAGCCACTTCCATTGTTCCAACTCAATCCATGCTAACCTTTTAAGGGTGATAAAGCAAGGAGCCTAGAGTTCAATAGAGCTGATTAAACGAGAGAATTCCATGTTCCTTAAGAAACAATTCCCTTCTTAGCAGAGACCAATTGACCGTACAATCCATAAAGCTTTTAAGGCTTTAATTACGGGACAATGATACTGACGATGGGTTAAGCCATCCTATGGCGGTTCTTAGACTTCATAAACTAAAATGGTTTTAAGCCATCTTTGGGCAGCGTTTAGACTACCTTTGAAGCTGAGATGGTTTTAAGCTATCTCTGGGCAGCTTTAGATTGTCGTAGAGACTGAGATGGTTTTAAGCCATCTTTGGGTAGCTTTAAACTGTCTTGAAAGCTGATATGGCTTTAAGCCATCTCTATGCAGCTTTAGATTGTCCTTGAAAACTAAGATGGTTTTAAGCCATCGTTGGGCAACTTTAGTCTGTCCTTAAAATATGAGATGGTTTTAAGCCATCATTGGGCAGCTTTAGACTACCCTTGAGAGAATCCTTAGTCTAATCTCAAAATCCATAGACTAAGCCATGTTCTGATTAGGGCGCACTTGCATGATGAGAACCATACTCATTCTCTGTATGTTCACTTTCATGTCATCAAGTGGTTTTATTCTTAGTCTTTCCATTAGAACTAAGTGTCCATAATTTTTCAAAGGCAAACTATAATTTGAACAATGGATCTGGTCTTGTTTGTGATAAAGTTACACCCAACAAAACCGACCCAGACGCTTCACACATGAGAGAGAAAAATCTCAAAAGGGGTGTAGCATTCGGCCAATTTCAGGTGGACTTTTTTACATTGTACGTCTCACACCTGATTCATTACGGCGGCTCATGTGCATCTTTTCCCAATCATCTTAAGTAACACGGGAATGGATAATCATCTCATCCGTCGTTTCCCAATACAACCGTCATCATTTCTGGTGAAAAGATCCCTCGGCTTCCTCACGAGGTTCTATAAATCCACTGGCGGTAATCAATCCATCTTTCAGTGATATTCGACCTTCATCTTTTCTTCTTCTTTTAAGGAAAATGTCTTCCCATGTTCCTCCCAGACGTCTCTCCATCTCTCGAAACTAGGAACTTATTGCCCCTCTTCATGGTAGTGAGAGCGACGAGGGGCTGCATACCAATACCCCTACAGCTACTGGACAAGCCGAGTGTGAGAAGGCTTACTCCACAACCTTCACTGTTATGGGCTTGGCTTCCTCTTCCGAGGAAGTTGCTGACATATCCTCCATGGTTTCTAATGAGGCTACTGATGTTGGGGTTTTAATTTTGGACCCAAAGTCCAAAGAAAAATGGTGGTGCGCCTTCATCGAGAGGTGGAACATCACTAGAATATGTCCAACTTCTATCATGGAGAAGTCGAGCACATGAAGGACCTTTTGTCCTTTGTAAAAAGGAAGCTGGCTAGGGTTCACAAGCAATCCGCCTTGGGGAGCAATGTCCCAAGCTTTAGACAAACAGAGCTTTCCTTTTTCTTCCTGTTTTCTTTTTTATTTTCTTTTTTTCAATATGTAAGGGGTAAGTCCTCACCCCTTTTTGCTATCAATGAAGCTTCTTTGGGTTTGAATTCATGGCTTGTATCGCATAATTTTGCATCTACATCATAATCCCGCATCTTTCGTATATGCATATTGTTTCATACGTCATTGGTTTACCTTCATACTTTCTTGCCTATTTCATGCAAGATAAGCTTGATTTTAAAATTTGAAGTGTTCACTAATTTCTTTTCAAATAATGCGAAGGGCAACTAAGAAATATGCTGATAAAATGAAAAATGTCTATTCGCATTTTGTGAGGGGTATTTTGGTAAAAATCATCCAAGATTCATCATTATCCCACCATCGGGGCTCTTCGGTTTTCGAGATGAGGTGGCCAAGCATCACATCGCTCTTTAAAATGCCATCCCTTTGCATCATTTCATCTCCATTCTCTTGCTTAGAAACCTTCTGCCGTAAGCAACCGCTTCTTAGCATTATTCCTCTTTTGTTTCCAGTAGATCTTTTTCATTTAGAGAAAACCTTATGCAACTTTTTCTCCAAGGGCATAACCTTCCGCTGGGAAAACCTTCTGCATCTCCTTCAAGAGAAGAACCTTCTTCGTTCTCTTCAATGCTCAGAGAGTTCTTGAGGCTTCATCCTGTAATTCTTTTCCCAATTGCATTCTTTTGATCTTCAAAATACTTAATGTAAGTCTTTTCCTTTTTTCTTCTTCATCCCTATTTCTTCTTCATCCCTATTTCTTTATCTTTTGCTAAGCACATGCTTATTCCAGAAAGAGGATTCAGTATCTTTCAGGATCTATTGTCCCTCTTATTTTTGGATTTTAATGCTTCCAAAGGCATGATTCGACCTTAATCTCCTGGTTTTCAATACCTCTTAGAGAGATTTCACCTGACTCTTTTCAACTCCTTTCGGTGTTCTTTCAGAGTCGGACTTAACTTTTCCCTAAGGTCTTGCTTTGGGAATCAAAATGATTTCCATTGAGTCTCTTTGAAAGACTCTGGTAAGATCAATATTTTGTCACATCATGCCTCAAATCTGCGCCTGTGATGTTTTATGGTTACCTTTACTCGTTGGTCTGATAGGAGCATCAGCTGCTTTCTGAGTTCAGAGGTTCAGGTCTTGTCCTGAGCCATGAGAGCATCGGGTGTAAGTTCAAAAATATTGAACCCTGATTGGGATGAGTGGGATCAGAGGGTCACACCTCGATTCGAGCCATAGAAGCATCGTCCGTTGATTAAAAGAAACTTCTGGAATCATATCCTTAACTTTTTTCTTTTCTTTTGCTGCAGGCATCATGCATTCCATCCATTTACCAAAGGAAACTGGAAGAAGAAGTGTATCGGTATCTAGGCATCACGGAACTCTTTTGTGCACTGGTTTGATGGAAAGTTTCCAACACACCTCTCATGGCATAGAGACAACAACTCTTGGTGAAACAAGTTGAATGCGGGGACTTTATGCCCAACTTTTACCATGCCCTCCCTCAACGAGATATCCTGCTTCACTTCGCTCATGTGAATACTAGCGAGCCTAGGATTTTGCCTATCCTAAGGCCTAAAATCTGTGACTATAAAGCTTCTTGGTCAGAAGCAGGCTTCAGATGTGATGGCGAGGGCGGGTTCACCTAGGGCTACTACTCCTGAACCCGAGATGTATGCAAGCGATTTCCTGCTATTCTTGAAAGAGCAGGGCTTCTTGGTGCCTTCACGTTCTCGGCC
Source organism: Amborella trichopoda (assembly GCF_054954075.1). Taxonomy (NCBI): domain Eukaryota; kingdom Viridiplantae; phylum Streptophyta; class Magnoliopsida; order Amborellales; family Amborellaceae; genus Amborella; species Amborella trichopoda. The sequence continues at coordinate 28,642,646 of NC_142347.1, forward strand.
TTCCCATATGACCACTTTTCGAATATCTTGTGAGCCTTCGTAGAGACCTGGTGCACTAAGACAAACATCAATTTCTTTGGCTATGGAGAGAGCATCATGTCTCTCTTCGAACTGCACTTCATTGGTGCCCTCTCCCTTCTGAGAGAGCGTTATGAGGAATTCACCTCAGAAAAAAAATGAGATCATCTTCAGGGATGGTTGTTACCCTAAGCAACGAAGACTCAGTTGCTTAATAAGTGTTTTCAGATAATACGTGAAGCTAGCTACTCAATGTAAGAGTAAAGACATCCCTTTCCGAATCTAGATCAACCACTTCTTTGATATGGAGAAGTCTAAAGGGGAACCAAAGAATCCCCTCTACAATGGTTCTGAAACTCCTCCCCCTCTGAATGTGACAATGCCTCATCGTCTTAATGTCTGGGATCAACCAATTTATTTGACATCCTACATTGCTATGTTCTTGTGCCACTTCCCACTTCCGGATTCTAGTGGCCATGTCGTCAGGCCGGAGTGCTTATATGTTGCTTGCAATATGGCCGAAGGCCATAGATATGCCTTAACACAGCGGGCTATCCTTTGCAATGAACCCTGAGAAAGTTCTGGGAGATTCCTTAACTATTTCCCTATCCATTACATTTATGGGTAGATTGGTGCCTACTTTTTAGGCACTTATAGATATTCTTTGTCCTCCAATACTAATACCTTCCCTTTCTTGCTCCGCCTGATGCGCTGCAAGGTGGTCTCTCACTCGTCTACCCAGGAAAGACGATTATTCTGGGTGGATAACTTCCTTTGATTCAAGTCTTTTTCCATCGAAGGTACCCGAGAAGGGCTCTTCACAGATGAATATGCTCTTGAAATTAATCCGAGGGCGCTGAGTAATGACTGGGAGGTTATGTCCCTGATGAACATCCGAGGGTGTCTTCTTCCTTTGAGGGTAGGCAACTGTAGGTTGATTGAACCTTACAACCCTCATTGCTTCTCAAGACAACATCGGATGGACCAAGGTTGTCCTATTCTTTATGGTTTTACCAGGCATGGATCCTGGTCAAATCTACATGTGAAGTCGGCATGGGACTCCTACACATTGCTGGGTCAATCTTGTCCGTTCATCATCCTCAGGAACCGTCGAAAATTCTCCATGACTTACAGCTACTGTGCCTAGTGTCAGGAATATCAATGAGGGGGATTCTTCTGGGATCCTATTGACAGTATTCCTGACTTTTGAGAAGATGAAAATCATGGATCCTCTCGAACTCGTTTCAAAACAAAATTAGAGAGAGTTTAATCAGATTGGGCACTAAAGTTGCGCTTCATCAAAGGCTGAAACGTAATAAGTGATGATCAGCCCCTGGGTGAAGTTGTTTCAGAAGGGGTACTTGAAGAGACTCGAGCCTCATTTTATCATCATCTTGATAATTTACTGGTTCCTAAGTCAAAATCCTTAGGCCCCTCTCGTCAGCCTCGAGACTTTGAGAAGATAAGAGGGTCTGGTGGGCCTTGCCAAGCTCCTGTTTTAATAGTTGAACTTGTGAGCGATAAGTCGCATAAAGGTCTAGCTGCTTCATTGGGTGAGCCTCCATCTGAGCACAAAAGAGAGAGAGAAAAGAAGTGGGGCCAAGCCCTCCTATTCAAGGAAGCTCGGTGGCAAGAAAACCAGGGAAGGGGCATTCTCCCTCTCCCATTATTCCAAAAGAAACCAATGGGGTTCATGATTCGAGCCAAAAGTCAAGAGATCAGGGGCCGAATGTGGCTTGTGATATTGCTCCTTTGGCAAAAAAGGCATGTATTTTAGACATAATTTTGTGGGAGGCACTAAACTTTGCTGATCCAAACTCTTAAGGGAAGAGAAAGTCAGACAACTCTTCTCCTTCAAAGAGGTCGTCCAAAAAGGTAAAGAGCTCAAACCTTCTTGAAGGGGTTAGAGAAACATCTGCTACTCCTCGTTCATCGATTGCTTTGGCCTTGGCCATTCCTAGTAGAATTACACGGAGTTCTGTGGCTAGGGAAGCTCCCTCTAAGCAGGGGCTTCGTTAGAAAGTGAAGGCTAGGAAGTCCACAAAATCGGAGGTTATTGAGATAGACCCCTTCTCAGAGTCTCCGGCTTTAGACTCAGAGACAACGGGAGAAAACCTTCAAGTTGTTGATGAGGGGATGGAGACCAAGAAAATGGTGCCTTGAAGGGTCAAGTGAGGGCTCTTTTTTTAATCACAGTGGGAGAGAAAGTCTTACGCTGGAGGCTGAACCTCCAGTGGATGAATTTTGGAAAGCAAACGAAAAAGCCTGCATCTAATAGAAAGATCCCCAAGCGGTTGATTCGTCAAATATAGTTGTTGTTTTGAAAATGGGTTCATCTACTACATCATTGCTCACTGAAGTTGTTGTGAATGCAGGGCTTGCCGTGGACCATAATATATTAGAAAGAGGTGAATTCTCCCACGGTGATCCTCCTGAGTCAGGACTTCTGGCCCCATCAGCCAGATTTGACAGGACCAAACCTCCAGGTATTCAAAAACTCTTCTCTTTTTTCTTTGCTTTTGAGAAGGACTTAACTAGTTGGATTTCTCTTCCTTACTGTCCATCGTGATTTCAGGTTTGATCATTACTCAAACCACGAACGGGTCTACAATTCAAACCGCTCAAGGCTCTCTTGTTACCGCTATACCATAAGGGGCTCCAAAGGATGCTGCTGCTGCCACTATGTTAAGCGTCGAACCTACGGCTTCCGCAAATAACCCTTGGGTATTGGCTCTAAAGGAGATGAAACTGAGATTCCCAAAGTGTCAAGTGTTTAAATATATTTTCAGTACCATGGGTCCCCGATGCGGAATAAAAGAGAAGACGGTCAATAAAGCCTTTTAGTGAAAAGTTTGACAGCCTCCAAATGGCCTCAAAACTGGCCAAGATCTTCATAAGGGCTCCAAAAAGTCTCCTTCTAAGTTTCATCGCATTCTAAAATGTCTAAGGCAGTGTAAACTAGAAACAGTTTCGGTAAAATCATCCTCTAGCATCCTAAAACATACCCCCTATAACTAGAACTATATTTTTGGCGAGTCAAATAGCTATGGGACCACTGCCATTGGAATCGATACTGTTTAAAACCCCCAAGGGTCAAATTTTAGCTTGAACAGACACTCCAGGAAGAAGTTATGAGTTAAAAGACCAAAACAGGAGAAACTGCACACTATTCCCGTGAGGCCACCCTACAAGTAATTAACATTAAAGGGACAGTCATGAATAGTGACTTGCGATGCTCGTATCTCACTCGTCCAAAGTCGGATCATGCTCAAATTTTGTGAGCGAGTTCGTCTTGTTGGGACGAGCGTTTCAATATGTGGCACACCTTGTGACGATGCCCGAGCAAACAAAAAAGCTAGAGAGAAGTTGTCGATCTGTGAAGAAAATTGCAGGAAAATCAGCAGCAACATGCTTCGCTCGAGCAGCCAAATCACGACGCTCGCAAGCCCGATTGATGTGAAATCAGTTGCATCACATGTATAAGGCCTATGGCTATCATTGGTCCAAACCCCACACATTATGAACGATCAGATTTCATACATGAAGCTGATGAAATGACTATAAATTCCAATGCTGGAATTCTAGATTCCAGCCAAAACTTCAAAGTTGCAAAATCCTTATACGGACACAAAATCAAGCTGCGTTTGTTTCCACGCGATCGTGACGGCATGCTCAGTGTGATCTAGTGAAAAAATCACAGAAAAACATCAAGAAACAAGCACACTATCGATCTGAAATTTGCAAGATTCATCCAAATTTCAAGTCACGTGATCGTAGCTTAAAAATGCGATCCATGGCTCAAAATTGATATCAAATCGATCACCATGCCGAGCCCTACAAGAAAACAATTATCTTGCGGACAAACGGGCACCAAAGCGACCCCAGATCATCCACGAAAGATCACACACGTTCTAGGGCAACAACAGGGACTGTTTTGAAATTTTTCCAATTGTTAGGAAGGGGCAAATCTATCATTTTTCACCCTATTTTCTTATTTTATTTAATTCAATTAAATATTATTTTTCAGCAATTAGGTTTAACTTTGATTAATCTACCCATGTTTGGGTAAAACTCTATATATATCACGTACTAACATTATACATGGACCGAATTTTGCTTAATAAAATTTCCATCTCTTCTTATAGTTGGGTCAAGTTTCGAGAGAGACAGAAAGGAGAGAGAAACTTTTAGGTCGGTGCCCTTGGGCTAAGGTAAATCTTTTTCTCTCTCTTCTCTTCTTCCCTCTCTTCTATCTCCTCTTCTCTTTCTTCTTCTTCGTCTGAGTTTTTCTCAGAGGCTATGCGCGGCAGTGGCAGTGTCGTGCCTGCCTTTTTCTCTCTTTCCCCCTCTCCTGTGGTTTCACAGGTCGTGCATGGCGATGGCAGCACCATGCGTGAGCTCCTTTCTCCCTCTCTTCATTCGTCTCTATCCCTCAGCGAGGTCCTTAGATGGCACTATTTATCGCCATCTGCAGGCATATCCTTAGAGTCCCACGTAAGCGCAAGACGACGATACCTATTGCCTCCCGCAGGGGTCTCACCCTTTTGCGCACTTATCACAGATGGTGATGCGTATTGCCGCCCATGAAGGGTCGTGGCAATACCTATTGCCATCCGCAGGCTTCTTTCGTATGCTCAGCGCCTATTGCCGTCCGCAAGCTTCTCTTGTGCCTCACCACTATCGTCGTGTGCTTCACGAGAAGCTATCGTTGTGTGCTTCACGAGAAGTTATCGTCGTACGCCTCACCAGAAGTTATCACTGCCCGCAAGGGATCTGTTGCCTTCTCGTGTTGCCAACGGCGATGCCTATCGCTGTCTGCAGGCTTCTCTTGCATCCCATGCTTTTCGTCGTGCGCTTCATGAGAAGTTATCGCCGTGCCCCTCACCAGAAGCTATCACCGCCAGCAAGGGATGTGCTGGCTTCTCCTGTTGCCAACGGCGATGCCTATCACCACCCACGAAGGGATGTGCTACCTTCTTGTGTTACCAACAACAAGGCCTAACGTTGTCTGAAGTTCGATGCCTACCCCTTTCGCCATGAGCAGCAGTTTCCAACGCTATCTAGGAGCCGTGACATTGTTACTCCACGACTGTGAGTGGTGATGCTTAACGCTGTCAGGACCCTCCCTCTTCGTCGTCTCACCCCTTCTCTTCTTCTCTTTTCTCATCATTCTAGCTTGACTGAAGGGTAGACTCAGTCTAGCACTATCATAGCGGTCTGGTTATCGAGCAATATTGCCGTCATGCTAGTCATAAGTATCATGCCCGTCTTACTGCCACATCAGATTAAGATAGTCATGTCGGCCTTGGTTTCGAGTAGTATTGCCGTCGTGCCGGTCTAAGTCACCGAACCTGTCTTGCTACCACTCCGAACCAGTCATTGTACTGATCCAACTATCACGCTAGTCTCGTCCCATTGTCAAACCCTCTTCTCCTTTCTCTCTTTATTCAAACTCTCATCTTCATCACTCTAACCTCTCATGAATATGCATTGCCCTAAGACAAGGGTGCGTCCTTCGACCCACTTGTCTTGCAAGTTAACCATGATAGTGTTGTGCAGGAAACAAGGAGACTGCAGGTCAACGGAGGCAATTTCGAACCAGCTAAAGCAACTGGGGGACTTTCCGTCGTGATTTAAGAGGGCGCCCATGCAAGTCATCCCAAGTCACAGACCCAAGTGAGGTTGGTCCCCACCTCATATTCAAAATTCCTCTCTCACCAATTGGGCACCTACCCTTGTTCTATGAACAAGGTTCCTGAGAGAGCGGTCTCAGGCCTCCAGTCTTTCAAACTCGAGACATGTGTCACCCGTTCACCTAGATCCAGGGAGGCGAGATCGAAGCACCTAACCACCAAGTACTATCAATGTTCCTAAGGTGTCGGACCATGATCCTCTAGAAGACTTGGTTGCGCTTGCTGAGGATCCCGAGAGCCTGATAGAATTAGTATTCAAAGATCCTTCTTCAATTGGTAAATTTCAGAAGGATATGAGAGCTAGTGTAGTGAGAATGCTCTTAAGAGCGCTCCCTCTTTGTTCTCCAAGGGATTTCCTAGATGATCCCTCAGATGATACCATGGGTCGGGTCAATGGGAGCTGATGAAGAGAAGATCCAGCAGCTAATTGACTGGGTTACTCAAGACGCCCAAGTTATAGCTTCTAACAAAGAGAAGCTTGTTCATACAGTCCTTGCCTTGATAAGGGAAGGGAAAGAAGCATATGCTAGGGTTGAAGAAGTAGTTATGGAAACGAGGCAGTGCTTGGAGTTCGTTTAGAGCTTGGTGGAGAATCTTCATGACCAATATGATCAAGTGAAGGCTGGCAAGATCATAATTCTGAACTTCATCGACAAGACCGAGACCCTGTTAGCGGCACAGAAGAGGGAACTCAAGAGGGTTGTGGCCCACTCATGTTATCTTTTTGAAAAGGTAGATATCTCCTACCCTAAGGTTATCGTCCGACTTCGTCGGTCAGATGCGGTAAAATATGTGGCCTCCACAGCCGAAGAAGGTCTTACACAGATGAGGGCAACCATGGAGACAACCAGGCAGCATGTGAAAAAGAAGACCCAAAGGCTGGAGAAACTCTTGAATTATTTCAAGGTCTTCTGAATCCTCTTGAATTCTCCTTCTTTCTTCTTTTTAAACTCTGACTCTTTTAGATTTCAGCCAATGCATCTGACACTTTTGAAACTTCAAAGGAATTTATGTAGTATCTTGCCTATTAGCACGCATCATTCTTGGATACTTTAAAACATAGGCTTTGATTAGGCACTCCCCAAGCTTCTCTTATCCTTTTATAAAGAGATATAAGTGGCCTGGTGCTTTGTGATTCTTAGAATTTTCTAGCAAAACTCCATGATTTAATGTCATTCGGGAAGACTACATGAAAATCCTTCCTAACATTTTTACAAAAAAAGGTATGGGTAACCAATTCTTTAGAGTCTTAAAACTCCAAACATATTGTAGTTTAGAGTCATACATGCAGGACATTCTAGCGGTGTTTTTGGTCATATGTCGTGGACTTATTGATGGGCCTTATAGGGTCATGCATCTCAGACCTTAACTTGGCTCAGTTTATAGTTGTGGGTAGGGACTATGCGATGATGTTTTTTAGAACATCAAAGCCCGATATTTTTTAAAGAGAACGAATATATGCTAGATAGTTTAAAGTCTCGCAGCTCGTACTATATGATAGGTAGTTTAAAGTTATACATCACAGAATATATGATAGGTAGTTTAAAGTTATACATCACAGACTATATGATAGGTAGTTTAAAGTCATACATCACGGACTATATGATATGTAGTTTAAAGTCATACATCACGTATTATCTGATAGGTAGTTTAAAGTCATACATCACGGACTGTATGATAGGTAGTTTAAAGTCATATATCACAGACTACCCTTTTAATCTTTCAAGGATAGTATTTCTTCAAATACCTTCCATTGATTGAAGGTATAACATCTTCCCTTGTCTTGGTACAGAGGAGGTATGCTTTAGCAGAGTATGCCTTCTTAACAACATATGATCCATCCCACTTGGGCTAAAACTTATTCTGAGGTGCACCAATAGGATGTCTCACAACTACAACCAAATCACCTTGTTTGAAAGACCATATCCTCACCTTTTTGTTAAAATCTCGGCTTATTCTTGCTTGATAGACTTCTGGCTTTTGATAAGCTACCAACCTTTTTTTGTCAAGTGTGTTCAGTTCGCTGTGTCAGAGTTTGACTCGCTCGTCGTTGGTTAGTCTTTAATGGACTGCCACTCTCAAAAGAGGTTATCTGAACTTCCAATGGCAGTATCGCTTCTTCCCCATAGATCAACGAATATGGGATTGTTGAGGTAGCATTCTTTTTCATCCTCCGATAGGCCCAAAGAGCCTTGGAGATTCTTTCGTGCCAATCACGTTGACTCTTTTTCATGGTCTTTTTCAGGACCTTGCATTTGTTGAAGGCTTTAGCTTGTCCATTTTCCCTTGGGTTGTACATGAATGAATACCTCTAATTGATCTTAAACTGACTAGTCAATTGGAAAATTTGATCATTCTTAAACAGGGAACTGTTGTCGAATAAAATCCTATCCGGTACTCTGAATCGATACACAATATGGTGATAGATAAAGTTGGCCACCGTCTTGCTTGTTATTGTTCGCTGTGAGACGGCTTCGGCCCACTTAGAGAAGTAGACAGTAGCGGCTAATATGTATAAATGGTCATTTGTTGATGCTGGGATAATGGGCTCCACGATATTCATTCCCCACTGAAAAGAGGGCCATGACAGAAGGCTGGGATGCAACGGTTCTAGTGCTTAGTATATGTAGGCAGCATGTATTTGGCACGCGTGGCATTTCTTTGCATATTTAATTGCATCTTTCATCATAGTGGGTCAGAAATGCGCCATCCGATGTAACTGGTGATACAGCTTGGGTCTCGACTAGTGCATACCGCATACTCCATCGTACACCTCCTTTAACGCTGCTTGTCCCTCCTTGTACAAAAGGCATCTCAGCAACATTCCATCGTATGACCTTCTATATAGTTGGTCATCGAGGAGTGTGAACCTCGTGGCTCGCCTTTTATGGGCTACCCTTTCTTTCTTGACTTCAGGGAGTTGGCCATGGACCAAATACTCCAGAAAAGGTTGACGCCAATGACATTGTCGGAAACAGGTTCCTCGACCAACTTTCTCATAAATCCTTGCGGGTATGGGGGAAACTCCATCCATAGGTTTTCTTCGTCTTTAGGGTCTGCCTTTTTCATCATAGGAATGGATCGTTATTCTCGCATGGGGATCTGGAGTTGTACCCCGGGTTCGATAATCATGGCGGCTGCTAGCTTAGCTAGTGCATCGACCTGCACATTTGATCCTCAGGGAATTCGGTTAGAGTAGCCCCATATATTTTTCCCAAGAGGTATCTTGTAGTGTTATATTATGGCTTAAGCTCATCTTTGCGGACTTCATATATTCCCTTCAGCTGTCGGACGATCAACCGGGAATCTCCAAAGATGTCAAGGGACCCTAGGTCCAGTTCGAGTGCCATGTCTAGACTGATATTCTGCCTCAATATTTGAACACCTTTCATTTAATGAGAAGGCGTAAGGCAAGATTCCCTTGTTTGGTGTGACAAATATCACACTTGCTCTAGCACCTTTTGTTTGGGAAGCACCATCAAAGAACATTAGCCATGAGGCAAGCTTGTTCATAAACATGACTTCCTCATCCGATAGGTCTTCATTCAAAGGGGACCCCTCGGGCAATGAGTGAGCGGCTAAGAAGTTGGCCAATTCTTGCCCTTTGATAGCTTTTTGTAGGACATAGGTAATGTCAAACTCCACAAGGAGTAAAGTCCACTTAAGTAGTTGACCAGAAAGAACCGGTCTTGTCATGAGATATTTAATCGGCTTTGCTCGAGAAATCAGATGCACCTGGTGGGAGAGCAAATAATGTCGCAGAGTTTGAACTATGAATACTAGTGCTAGGCACATTTTCTTGATGGGAGAGTAATTATGTTCGGCTTAAAAAGTACAATGTTACTTCCTTCCCCTCTTCGTTGTGTTGAGCCAGAAGAGTGCCCAATGATCCTTCCAAAGCTGTTATGTATAAGATGGTGGTTTGTTGGGCACATGAGCTGTAAGAACTGGTGAGTTCAGTAGATAGTCCATGATATCCTGGAAGGCATTTTGGTCGGACTCGTTCCATTCAAAAGGGACATCTTTCTTCATGAGCCTAGAAAATAGCTTCATGTCTCCTCAACCTCTTAAACACGACTTCTTGATCCGAGAGGTGAGCGGACCACTGCTTCGACTTGACGACCAGGTCATCGACATAGCATTCCACGATGTCGTGGAGTATGTCTTCAAATATGACCGTCATGCCAACATTCTTCTATCCGAAGGGCAACACCTTGTAACAATACTTCTTCATGGTCCTGAAGGCTGTCAATTCTTTGTCTTCAGGAGCCATTCTGATTTGATTGTGGCCAGAATGTCCAACCATAAACAAGAAGATTTTTCATGCTACAGTCAAATCAATGATGATCTAGGTGAGAGGCAAAGAGAAGTCGTCTTTGGGGCAAGCTGAATGGATGGCTGAGATGGTCCCAATCACAATATTACGTCTCTACGCTATTTTATTTTTATTTTTTTACAAATTATTTTGACACCAAATTTTGAGAGTCCACTCCTCTCTTAAACTTGCACATGTATAAAATATAAAAAAAATATTCTCAACAAAATAAAGTCACTAAAATGCCCCCTAAAAGATTAGGGGTATTTTGGTCTTTGTATGTTATCAAAAATATTTTGCTAACTATTTTTTTAGGTGCACCCCATTGAGATGATGGAACATACCAAATTTTATATTCATATAATTTATAGAAAAAAAACTAAAAATAAAATACTCTAAGACATCAAATATAGATTAAAATATCAGTGGCTCACTAGATCTAAATTGAACGGCTGGATTGAGAAAGTATCTCTGTACTACATTATTAAGCCACAGCCAAGGGGTGGACACATGTCAAAAAATTTAAAAAGGACCCTATTCCTAGAGGCAATGTAGGGAAAGAAAATTTAAATAGGAGTTGAGACTGAGCATCACTTAGAGTGAGCATCACTTGAGAAAAATGAGATATCTATGAGGAGAGAGATGTCTATTATGAAATCAAGATAACTATTAGATTATTAGAGTTAGCAGTTTTAGAGACAAGCACAAGATATATTAAAATAAAAAATTAGGTAACAGTAAAATCCTAAAGTCATAGCTATCCGTAAAGTTTGCATCTCCATCCTAGAGTCACAGCTATTCTTAAAGGTTGCGTCTCCTTTCCATATAGGAAAGAGATGGCTATTAAAATATTGAGATAATTAGGTAATATTAAATCCTAGAGTCACAGCTATTCCTCAAAGGTTGAATCTCCTTTCGATATATGAGGCTGATGACTATTAAGAAATCAAGATAATTAGGTAACATTGAAATCCTAGAGTCGCAACAATTTCTCAAAATTGCATCTACTTGCCATCTAGATAGAAACACCCTAATCACAACTATTTCTCAAACGATGCATCTATTTGCCATCTAGAGAGAAAGATCCTAGAGTCACAACCATTCCTCAAAGGTTGCATCTCCGGGCCATTTAGAGAGAAAGAAAAGGAAAGGGCTATCGTAGAGAAAGGGCCAGAAAGAAAGGGAAAGGACCATCATAGAGAAAGGGTACCTTTTTCATATGGGAATTAATATACATAACCTGGATATATAAAAGTCCCTTTCTTCAAACCACCACGCCACCATGCCATCGAGGGAGTAGTTTTAGAGTCACATACTATTTAAAGCCCGAACGAGAGGAAACTTGAAAATATTCATAGTGGAAAACAAATACATCTCATTGATACCCTTTGCTACCTTCTCTGAATTATTATTCTTTTTTCTTTATTTTTGCTTATCTTTTCCATCATTTTCTCTTATATTTTATTTATTTTTCTTCTTTTTAAGTTTGAGAGGAAGTTTGAAAGGGATTTTTCCTTACAATCTTTTATACATTTTTGGTTTTTTTAACTTTCCAGATTTTAAAAAATTCGAATTCCCTGTCATAATAATAGAAAGTTTGAAAATACCTATTTAATTATATCAGAGAATATGGACTAGATTAGATTCAATTAACGTGAGAGTTAAGCAGAGAAAACGGAAAATTGACTAGGCTAGATTTTATTTTAATGTGGGAAGGGAAGGTATGATAATTATTATTCTGTTTTTCTAATTTTATTTCTCACTTTTCATTATTTTTTTATCTTTTTTTTTATAACGTTGAAGTTTGAAAGGGTTTTTTCTTCATTTTGCTTTGATCTTTTATTCTTTATTCTTGTTATGATGTTCGAATTAATCATAAAATCTGAATCCTTTAACTCTCTTCCAATTTTCTAAGTTCTAATTGGAAAAGAAAAATATTAAAATTAACTCTTATCCAAGTTCAAATGGATATTGAAATCTAAAGTTTGAAAATTGAAATTGAAACGTTATTGGAATAAAGCATTTATACGGGGCATCTAGGAAGGCCTATTCACATTCAAAGCATGGGCCTAATCAACACATGAATAAAGTATGTAATAGAAAGGGCATCTTCTACCAAAATAAAATTTCAAATGCATGATATTTTTTAAACTTTATTTCAAAATATGCAAATTTTAGTACCATACTTTTAAAAAATCAAATTCTTTAAAACTATAAGTGATATTAAATATAGTTATATATTAAAATTTATAATTAAAAATAAAAAATTAATAAACTAATTCTATTAATGTTAATGTAGTAATTCATGTATTATGATAATAATAAGTATAATTTTATTAATTTTAATTATGAAAATTATATAGAATTATTAAAGTTAGAATTAAATATTATTAATATATCCGAATAGTAAAAATTATAGGTAGTTAATTTTATCTCAAGATAATAATTTAAATTACTATAGTTAACTATTTTATTATAGTACCATTAGAATCAATATTAATAATGTGATTGTAATATTATAATAAATAATAAAACAATTATATGAATATAATTATAATTATAGATAAATATTATAAATGTACTTATATCTAATGCGCTTTCCCATTGAAAACTCATGTAATTATTTACCCATTGAAAAACCCTCTAATTATTTAGGTGACGTAATATACTATTCGATCGCATATTTATAAAATTATTTACATAGGGAAATATATGTGATCGCTTATTTCAGTCCTACGTATATTTCTAAACAGTAGAAGAAGGATAGAAACCTTTCCCGGTTTGTTAACGGTAAATTAATGATATATTTCAGTAAATTTCTCGTTAAATTGTAAACTAATAAAACCGACATTCAAGATTCTCATTCATTTCAAACAGTATCCCCTTATTGCTCCGACAGCGATGGCATCTTTGGAGCTTCTCTTACTTCTTCGTTGCATCCCATCTCCACGCCATTATGAATTAACAGTCCCCTGTAAGTTCCCTCTCTCTCTCTCTGTGCTTGCCCTCCCTTCTTTAACGTGCCTTTCTCTCTCATCATTGTCGGAGTTTGCTTTTTCAGTTCACCTTTCTCTCTCATCGTTGTTGGCATTTCTTTGAATGCATGTAAAACTTTGCTAATTATGCATGAGGAAATTGCGTTTGTGGTATGTCTATCGATTGTTTCGACTTTTTCTTCTTCGTTTGGTTTAGCTATCATTGATTGTGGAAGTCCCCAATTCAGAGTAACAATCTGAGTGGGTGAGGTTCACGAAAATTACAGGGGAATTCAACTGAAATTTGCCAAAGTTACCTTCTTCGATTCAGCATTTGTTGCATTAATTGTCTTTGCAGCAATTGTTATCTGACTCAGTTCTACTATATGAGTAGTTCTGGGATCATATAGTAATTGGCATATTGATAGGAGGCTATGGCTTGTAAAGAAAAATGAGTTGAACAATGATCTTGAAAGGACCTTTGCAAAATGAACAAAATACTTTCATCTATTTATGCACAATAAAACAGGCGCTACAAGAAGACATGAGGGTTTTGTTTCAAGAATTTGTAGGACCGTTTCTAGCAATGAATTAATTCCAATTTGATGAATTATTGCTCTGGACGTCAATGTGAGTAATTCAAAATGCAATAATTAGTTGGGTTTCATAGAGGTTTAGAAGCACCCATATTGTTGAGCACTTGTTATTCTTAATCAAATAAAAAATGGAACTGCACATGACGAGAAATTACAGAAGTTGGATGTAAACATTCATGGTTTTTTTTCTTGAATCTTGAAGTCCACAGTTTTCATGCATTGGTCCTTTGCTGTTTTTGCCTGGTTGTGCCCCAAATTTGAGCACTTGATCTCCAGCCATGGTTGGAAACTAAAGTTTTGAACAATTTGAACACCTTTTTGTTTTGTATCTCCAGCCATGGTTGAAAACTAAACTTTTGAACAATTTGAACACCTTTTTGTTGTGTAAAGTGCTTGTTTTGGAGTGCTTTGTTTCCACCCCTTGAAATGTCATTTTTTGTTTCTCATTTTAAGAAGGATGGCATGATGAAGTGTAAAACTATATAGTAACGTCAAATTCTTCAAAAGGCTTAAAAAGAAATTGCAATTCCATAGTTTAATGGTCAACAATAATTAGTCTTGGCTTGAAGATCACAAACTTCATGCTTGAATGGATTGGAGCCTCATGGTCAAAGCCAAGGTTCCACTACTTATCATGGTGGATAAATTTGGGAATACTTGTGTTGGGGATCCGTCAAATCCAAGATACTTAGGTCCTCTTATAGATGTGTTCCTCTTAATTCAATTGACATGGTTGGTAAGATACATCTTTTCTGTTTGCTTCAATGAAAACTACTAACAGTTTTAAGCAGTTAAATGTTAACTCTGTGAGGGACTGAACACTAATTGGATTCTTATGATATGGATGGAGTATAGATTGTAAACCACCAGAAGTTTATCATGGTTGTATATTTTCGATTTTTATAAAGTGAATGTTGTTCAAGAATTCAATTGTGATGACACCGTCATTAGATAGTGGCATGAACGGAAACATATTATAATCACTTGTCTGATTTCCATAGAGAGGAAAGTGGGAAGCCAAATGTTTATAGAAGTTCAATGGAACTTTGGGAAGCCAAATGTTTATAGAAGTTCAATGGAACTTTGTGAAAACTCACTGCCAAGTTGATTCTTTGTTGTTAAAAATATTGTCAAGTTCTAGTGTAGAACATGAATTGCCTTCATCTATATTTCTTGGGTCACAGCTGTTTGTTATATCTGAACTATGATTATGCTTCTCCAGTTTGGGTTGGGGAGTCGTTGATTTTGTGCCTCCTTTTTGTCATTGGTATGCTTTTTAAATTGCAATTGTCACACATAGATTGTCAATTAGAAATATTTTCCATGAATGCTTCATGTATGATTTGTATGATTGCTATAGTACTCTTGAGGCCCTTGCATGCTTTCCAAAAACTGACTTGATTTGATTGTTTCAGAACATGTTACATGAAGGGGAATTCTCAGAATCCTCTTCGGTTCCTCAAAATGCCCACAGATATCTTGGACTGCCCTCCTATTCAATTAGAAGCAACATGGCATCCAGAGGAGGCCCTTCAACTAGACAACGCCTACGTTGGACTCCTGACTTACATGATCGATTTGTTGAGGCTATCACTCAGCTCGGTGGGCCTGAGAGTGAGTTAATAAAATATTTATGGGAAAATATTATGCTGTTGTTTCTTTTAGAAAGATAAACATCATTCCATCTGTCAACAAATAGATCCTTGGTTGCTCAATGAGCAGTCTAAATGCGTACTGCAAGTATGATTTTTTTTTTTTTCTGTTTTTTTAATATTTCTTGGAGGATTTTTTTTTTTCTGTCTTTAAGTGTGATACTGGTCTTCATGCTGCAAGCAAACATATTTCTTCTTTTAAGAGCTTCATGAATTGATAACTGTGAATTTTATGTGTATGCCTTCCTTGTAACTTCTATAACTTATGGTCAACAAGAAAAAAGTCATCAGAATCTAGGGACACTGATATGCAATTGCAGAGTTCTAATATTCCAAACTAGAATGTAATCAAATGTATGCAGATTCTTTCCCTTACAACACCACTCAGAAGTTTCAAAAGAGCATGCATCTCAGCACCATTCATACGATGGAAATTCTCCAACTTCCAGTAAAGAACAATAAATTCTCATGGTCCATATTTTTATATTCTACTATAAGATTCAGAAAATTCATTAGAGTGGTTAGTTTCTCAGTCAAAAAGTGAGGTTGTATGAATGGTGGAATTTTGTTCTCTCCTTATTTTCTTGGGAAATCATGCATTTAGTACGAACTCATGAGGTTTGGAATGATATTTTACATGATTGTTTGACATTACAGAAAATGATTTGGGCTTGTACATCAATACTCATCCTTTCAACCGGACTACTAGTTTAGTAATGGATTTATGGTATACAGTAGTTTTAAGCACAGGTTGCCCTACATCCATATTGGGGCTTGGTGTTATTCTCAGGGTGTGCTCCTGCTTGCTAACTCTGAGCATTATTGAACTTAAGCATTTGACTCTGCTCAATAGAATTGCCTGTGTTTGTGCAATGCTTAATACTGTAAGGCCCAGAAATTGTGTCAATAGCTGCTAAAATGACATATGAAACAGTAAAATCCATCACCTTAGATGAAGCTGTAATAGACAAACATGTCAGTTTAGCTCTAACAACTGCAACTGATTTTTCTACATGGAGGTGGAACCTATGACGAATTTTAGGTTTGACATTCTCAAAATTCAGGATTATATCCCATAAGAAATTTCAGAAATACAACATAGTAAGTTCTTATGGTTTTGGGTCTAAAACAAGTTAGAAATGGCTATGTTTGAATCTATCATGCTTAGATATAATCGCTGTTAAGATTGACATATTGGAGTTCATTTATGCCCTTTAGTTCTGTCAATCAACCTCCTGTTGCAAGTTGCAACTATGACTTGCGTGGCAATTGATATAATCACTGGAGGATGGGGCTGCTATTACTATCTGGGTTGACCTAATTGGTTTGTGTCGATTTTGTCATGGATAAGGCTATTATTATCTGGGTTGACCTAATTGGTTTGTGTGGATTTGTCTTGGATAAGGCTGAGTCTACCTGGAACTGTTAAAATAATTCCAAGGAAATCTCTCGTCGAGTCGAATATCATTCATACTACTGGAATGGTTTTGGTGCATCCAATCCATTAGAGTCGAATATCACTCATACTACTGGAACGGTTGTGGTGCATCCAATCCATTAAATGGATAATGTTAAGTTCTTCTTCACCCTTTGGCATTTTGAATTGGTGGGACCCACTTTGTTTTTTGGAGGGGGGTGGGGGGATAGTGTCCAGCTCCCACATGTGGGGGCATGTGGTGGGATGTTGGCCCAAATGGGCCACATGACCCACATAGTGGGACGCCCCACTAAATCTAAAATATTATTTTGTTTAAAAAATCTTGAGGAAATCTTGTAAAAAGATTTTGTTGGTTGGAAGTATTCTTTGACTTGGCATTGGATCTTCCTTATTGACTTGGATTTCTAAAGGTATTAGACGTTATTTCTATATGAGTAAAGAGTCCAATGGATCTTCCTTATTGACTTGGATTTCTAAAGGTATTAGACGTTATTTCTATATGAGTAAAGAGTCCAAATTTTATTGGACTATTTATTAGCCGTTATTTCTATACGAGTAAAGAGTCCAAATTTTATTGGACTATGGAAGATCTAGTTCTAGTCTAACTAACAGTGGATATGGGGTCAATGATTTAAGGGATAAGTTTTTTAGATTCCTTCCTAAATCATGATGGCATTTTGGGCATAAAGTCCCACATGGTATTGTTGTTGTTTCCCACAGTTCTAGTGATCCAGTTGCCACATTTTTGTGTTGTTGGTTCTATAAAAGCACTTCTTGAAGATATATGCTGTAAATAAACCATTGGAGTATGCTGTAAATAAACCATTGGAGTAGAGATTTTGAAGTCAAATTGGCTGTAGAAGTAGATAGTCTCGTTAATTTCTCCCTTTTTGTGAAAGGCTTTTCAGAGTTCAATGCACATTCCCATTGAAGAGCAGTAGTAGTAGTAGGTCACAAAACCATTTGTGTTCTGTTGTTTAATACCTTGCTGATTTTATTGTGAATCAAATCTCACTAAGAATTCGTCCTGCTGCCCATAGGATGAATCAAGTGCTGTACTCTGTCAGATTGCTCCTTTTTTGTGTAGATTCTCTGAAATTAATAAATGGGTACTATTGGTCTAGAACAAAGTAGAGATCAGTGTTAGGACTTCTTATATTTGATTTTGAATGACCTTTTTCTTATAGGGGCTACACCTAAAGGTGTTTTGAAAATAATGGGAGTTCAGGGGCTCACAATATACCATGTAAAAAGCCATTTGCAGGTACCCAAGTATTCTTCTACATATGCACTATGGCTTCAATTAAATATCTGTTTTTCTTATTAATCCTTTTTTCGTTTTCACTAGAAGTACCGGCTCGCAAAATTCATCCCAGAGTCAATAGGTGG
Source organism: Amborella trichopoda (assembly GCF_054954075.1). Taxonomy (NCBI): domain Eukaryota; kingdom Viridiplantae; phylum Streptophyta; class Magnoliopsida; order Amborellales; family Amborellaceae; genus Amborella; species Amborella trichopoda. The sequence continues at coordinate 28,660,722 of NC_142347.1, forward strand.
TAAGTATGGTTTACGTACTTTTATCTCACTTGTAAGAGGAAATTTTCAAAAGGGTTTTACTACTGTATTGTGTTGATGATGAATGTGATAAGCTAAAGGCCTCCTTTGATTACTCTTTTAGGAGAAAAAATTGATAGAAACGACAAAGAAGTTGATGCTGACCAGACTGCCTCATCGTAAGTCATTTACATCTCTTTTATTGCGATGGCATGTTTTTTATATGTAAGTTTCATTTCCCAAAAATACTCATGTCTATATATTGTGACTGCTGGAAATAAAAGGAATGAGATATATTGTATTTGATGGACAGAATTGTCATTTATCTTTTGTTTAGTCATCGTAAGATAGCCTTTACGTCTCTTTTATTCCAATGGCATTTTCTGATATGTAAGATACATTTCCCGAAAATAATCATGCACTTCCAAACGTAGATGGCTACATATTGTGACTGTGGGAAATAAAAAGAATAAAATTTATTGTATTTGATGGACAAACTGTCATTTACCTTTTGTTTAGTCCTTATTTGGCTTATGTCTCTAAATAAGGGCAGTATTGTCTATAAGTTGTAATTAAGGTTTATTATAAGAGGGGTAGAAGTCACAAGTGACCTCTAAGCCACTCACTTTCTCTAAATAAGGGCAATATTGTCCATAAGTTGTAATTAAGGTTTATTATAAAAGGGGTAGAAGTCACAAGTGACCTCTAAGCCACTCACTTTTCTTCTCTATCTCTCTATCTCTCACACGTCTCTCTCTGTTTCTTTGCACAAGAAGAACGTTGTATGGGCTGATGTCCTCTCTTCACTAAACTGTATCTTATTCTCCCCTTGAAGAGAGCACCCAAGACCTATAGAGGAGAAGTATGAAACATATTCAAAGATAGTGGCATCTATGGAGACATAACAGACCTTGTTAATAAGATCATAGCACTTATATCCCTTTTGAAGAGGTAGATATCTTAGAAAAATACATTTGGCAGCTTTAGCATCAAGCTTGACCGTCTTTGGACCAAGAATGTGGATAAAAAATATACAACCAAATACCTTGGGAGGTACAGGGAACATGGGTGAGTTACAGGGAACATGGGTGAGTTGGAATGAACAATTTCAGCAGCAGATTTTCCCTCAAGAACATGAGAGGGCATGCAATTTATTAAAAAGGAAGCAGTGGGACCTGCTTCAGGCTAGAAATTTTCTGGAACATTCATTCTTAGTAAAAGAGCTTGGGTGACCTCTAACAAGTGTGTTTTTTCTCTCAGCCATACCATTCTGCTGAGATGTGTATGGACACGTTTTTTGGAACTCAATCCCTTGCTCAAGAAATATGAGTTTGTTTGCCATATACTCACCCCCATTTTCCGACTGCAAGACTTTAATTTATGCATCATATTGAGTTTTAACGATTTTGTGATAGACTTGGAATAGATGAGCAACTTCATCTTTGTGTTTGATTAAATAGATAGTTGTAAATCTAGAACAAACATCCACATATAGAACAAAGAAACGAAATCCAAACACAAATGCAACTGGTGAAGGACCCCACACGTCATAGTGTATAAGAGAGAAAGGAACATAGTTCTTTCTACAATATTTTGACAACTCATAAATGTCACATTGCAATTGAACTTGACCTAGAGACTCAAACAATTTAGGAACTAAAGAACACAAAGTAAAAGACGATGCATGACCATATTGGAACAAAGGAAATTTTTTATCTTTTGAGGGGAGTTAGTGGAGAGTATGAAACAATCTAGGCAAATGTTCTCGGTAGCGAGCATTTGCCATCACTTATTATTATTTTCTCCCTTCTTCAACATAAAGAGCAAGATAATGTTATTTTCTCCCTTCTTCAACATGAAGAGCAAGATAATGGTTGTGTCTATGTGTGAAACTGAAAGATCCGCCCTATTCATAAGTAATAGTGGTAATCGAGGTGGAGGACGTTTTTGGGAGCCATGGACACCCCACATCTGATGAGAAGAACAAAATAAAGTGCACCTATCGTGGGAAGACTCGAAACATTAGGGAAACATGTTGGGATGTGGTTGGAGTGCACTTATCGTGGGAAGACTCGAAACAGTAGGTAAACATGTTGGGATGTGGTTGGAGTGCACTTATCGTGGGAAGACCCGAAACATTAGGGAAACATGTTGGGATGTGGTTGGACGTTAAAGCGAAACTTTCCAAGGGAAAATTCAACAACAATCAATGAAAGTACTGTCCCAGTTGAAGCAAGATACCATCTCCTTTAAACCTCAAGAGGAGATGGTGACTATTCCTAAAAGAGGGCCCCTAGATCTCAAGCAGCAGGCTTCCATTCGAGACCCTTCACCCTCCTCTAAGTCTCACATTGCACAATCAGGGATATTTGCATCAGCGCATCGTATTTCTATAAACAGCTTTGAAACCCTTTGGATTCTTGATTGTAGAGCAACTGAACATATGATTAGTATGGCTGATTTTTTCTCTTATATCCCATGTCTAGTCATGAATTAGGTAAAATAGTATATGGTTCTCTTATTCCACTCAAGGGAAAGGGAACCATACATGTTATGCCTTCTGTTAACTTGTCATCCACCTTACATGTTCCCTCTCTTCTAGTAACCTCCTGTCAGTTAGCAATCTCACAAAGACCCTAAACTGTAGTATAACATTTTTCCCTTCTCATTATGTATTCCAAGACTTGATGATGGGGAAGATGAAAATGGACGATTATACTTTTTGGAGACCCCTGATTGTGCTTTGACTGCAGCTGCCACTTCTTCAATTGCTAATAAAAAGACCCTAAACTGTAGTATAACATTTTTCCCTTCTCACTATGTATTCCAGAACTTGATGATGGGGAAGACATTTGGGCATGGTTGTGAAAATGGAGGATTATACTTTTTGGAGACCCCTGATTGTGCTTTGACTGCAGCTGCCACTTCTTCAATTGCTAATAAAGAAAAGGTGTATTTGTGGCATTCCCAACTTGATATCAAAGTACTAACGATACTTCTTTGATTGGGCATACAAACCCAAATCCATTCAACAACTAGGATTTGAAATAAATACTTGATAGGCATTCAGAATCGTTAAAAAAAAGAATGTCACCTCCACTGGCACAGACACTGCTTGAAAAAAAGTTAGATGACATTATGCCCTAAAGCCCTAACCAAAGGATGACATTACCCCTAAACATAGTTCTTGCACACCAAAGATGACATTACCCCTAAAGATAGTTCCTGCACACCTTTTTTGCCATCAACCCCTGCTATAGTACTGTGCTACAATATCGTGCTACCGTGCCATCCTTACTGCTCTGATACTACATTGGTAAAGAAGAAAACAATTTGATAGGATCTAGAGAGAGTAAGAGAGGAAAGAAAATAAAGATGATGAAGGAGAAGAGAGAGAGAGAGAGAGAGTCATGAGAGAGATAGAGAGATAGAGAATGAAAGTGAGTGGATTAGAGGTCACTTGTGACCTCTACCTCTCTTAGAACATAGCCATGAGAGAGATAGAGAGATAGAGAATAAAATCTCTTATAACATGGCCATGAGAGAGATAGAGAGATAAAGTGAGTGGATTAGAGGTCACTTGTGACCTCTACCTCAGATAGAGAATAAAATCTCTTATAACATAGCCATGAGAGAGATAGAGAGATAAAGTGAGTGGATTAGAGGTCACTTGTGACCTCTACCTCTCTTATAACATTAAGTAATAACTCTCATTACTACTTATTGACAAAGAATAAAAGTGAGTGGATTAGAGGTCACTTGTGACCTCTACCTCTCTTATAACATTAAGTAATAACTCTCATTACTACTTATGGACAATACTGCCCTTATTTAGAGACATAAGACAAATAAAGTCTAAACAAAAGATGAATGACAATTCTGTTCATCAAATACAATAAAGGTTATTCCTTTATTTCCAACAATGACTCATATATTTGAGATTTGTAACCCTCTCCAGATTTTGTAGCAAGAGTTGGATGACACAACATATTCTTAGCATTCCAGATGCATAATAAGTTCTTCATTTTTCTCCTTTCTTTGGCATTAATAACTCTTCTAGTCTATTTATAGGGAAAATCATGAGTGTATGACTAAAATAGACTAGAAGAGTTATTTGCACTTCAAAGCCCGTGAGATTATTTGCTGGTTAGAAATATTCACTAAAATAGAAGAGTTATTTGCACTAGAAGTGAAGAGTTATCATAATAGACTAGAAGAGTGAATACATGCATAATCTGGTCTATTAATAAATGTAGTGAATTTGCACTTCAATATGAGTGTATGATTAGTTGACTGACTTAAAGTTGGTCAGTCTATAGGCCGGGTCATGTCTAAAACCCTTTTTCTATCGGTGAGGGTTATCTGGAAGGTCATCCCTTGTTGAGGTCGAAGAGATGCCCATGGACAATGTTTATAGGCCAGGAGAGCTTCGTGATCTCCTATATGCAGTTGTAGGTCTCTAAGAGTGAGGGCCACAACAAAACTTCCCCATGGCATGTACAAATGACAACCGCGGTATGGCAAGCAACTCTATAGAAGGATACATGTACACATACATAGAGAGAGTGCCCCTTGTACTATAGTGATATGTACATGAAACTTGCTCTAGAAGGCGGGGGAGCTATAAGCCACATACTATAGCACTATTTATAGGCCATCTTTGACAGGCCAATCATGAGCCCATGTGCATGACTGTGGGTCATAGGTCCTATTGCGTTGGTTTGATAAGATAGAAATACCAATCTACTTCTAGAGGTATTTCTAAGTATTTTAAAAAAAATACCAATCTACTTCTAGAGGTATTTCTAAGTATTTTAAAAAAAATTTACAGACTTTCAGAAATGTTGTTTTTAGCTTTCTTATGCTTTAAATGTTTTTAAATGTTTTTAGATTTTTAAAAAAAATTTACAGACTTTCAGAAATGTTGTTTTTAGCTTTCTTATGCTTTAAATGTTTTTAAATGTTTTTAGATTTTCATAAATTATTTTATGGCTTAAAACCCGGTAAATGGCAATGAAGATATTTTAGGAACCACTTTTTTTTTTGTGGAGTGGGGATAGTGTCCAGCTCCCACATGTGGGGGCATGTGGTGGGACATTAGCCCAAATGGGCCACATGACCCACATAGTGGGACACCCCACTAAATCTAAAATATTATTCCACTAAATCTAAAATATTATTTTGTTAAAAAATCTTGTGGAAATCTTGTAAAAAGATTTTACTGGTTGGAAATATTCTTTTGACTGATATGGGGTCAATGATTTAAGGGATAAGTTTCCTAGATTCCTTCCTAAATCATGATGGCTGATTTCAAGATTGGATGGCTCTGATTTGTTTTTCTTTCACCTCATAGTTTACCTGGTACTCTTAAGGTCATTTTGAATCGTATTTCAAGTTGGAATACTTCGGGGTCTTGAGGCCTATATAAAGGAGGATCCTCCCCTCATTCTCTTCACCATAAATTTAGACCTCTCTCTCTTCTCTCTCTCTTCTCTCTCTCTAGCCCTCTCTCTCTCCCCTCTCTAGGGTGGAATGCCCTCCCAATAGAGACTCTGGGGTGACTCGCACCACCTAGGGGATAGAGTGGGGGCACACCCAGCCCTAGTGTTTGTTACGGAAGGTGCCACATAGTGTACCTAGGGGTGGCTCGCACCACCTAGGGGATAGAGTGGGGGCACACCCAGCCCTAGTTTTGGTTACGAGAGGGGGTGGCTCGCACCACCTAGCATATAAAGTGGGGGCACGCCCACTCAAGTGTTGACTAGGGGAGGTGCCACATAATAGCATGCCCCAAAATTTTAAAGGGTCCAAAGAAAGTAGCCCATTCTCTCAACCCCATAGATCTGTTAGAGAGGTATTCTAGAGATACTTCCCAGTCCAGTAGATTCAACAAGATAAGGATCAAGTGCGCCATCACTTTGGTAATCAGGGTTGTGCTAAGTCCTAAAGGGGTAGCCCTATGAATGGTTCAGTAAGTCTTTCCAATTTTATTTATTAGTTTATTTTATTTTTAGTTCTTGATTCATATTTGTGTTTATGAGTTCTATTTGGAATAGGATTCCTACTTGGACTAGGACTCCTACTTAGATTCAAATTTCTAATTGTATTCATATTCATATTATAAGTTTAAATTCAAAGTTGTATTTTGGCAGTAAGAATTAAAGTTATTAGACTGTAGGAATTTCTAATTGTATTTGTATTCATATTAAAATATTTTGGCAGTAAGTATTAAAGTTATTCGACTGTAGGAGGTTTGTTTCTGCATTGTAATGTGGCAATTGTAAGTAGAAATCTAGTTATTAATAAAGAAAAGAGAACTTTTTGAATTTATGCTTTGGAATTCTACGTAGCCACACCTTTCAGGATTCACTTGCATATGCATGAATGGGACAAAAGTTGTGGATCAAATTGGGTTGAACGTATTGGAAACAATTTGTATTCCATGATATTCTTCCAATGTATGCTTTGATTAAGATTTGAGCTTGTAAAACATAAAATTTGTTGGTTATAGTTGGGGCTGCCAATTTGGCTAGGTCGGCCAATAGGCCTCTGGGGACCACACTTAAAGGCCTGCAGGCTAGCCCAGGCCAAGCACGTTAGGCCCAATCAATTTTTGGACCTGGACTAGCCATTGCCTGACCCCAGGACAACTTGAAAATTTCTATAATATATATCAATATTATTAAGACCAAACTAGAGGTTGGACTGGTTAAGTTAGACTGGTCTAACCAATCATCTTCGCCTGCTTGACCAGTCAAAAATGAAAAATCATGGATTCAAAAAATAGTTTGCTCGACGCCTAGGCCCCCAAGACCCTAAGCACCAGATGCCCAGGCCTAGGCGGCACATTTGGGCGGATGTACTGGGCCGACGCCCAGCGCCAAGGGCCGTGGCCCCTTTTCTGTATTTTTTAGTTTCCCAAAAGGGCAAAGGAGGTCATTTTGACCCCCAAGATAGTATAAAGATGTTATAGGGTTATTTTTAACCCCCCAAAGTTAAAAAACACCCTCATCTCTTTGCTATAACTATTTTTGAGAATCGAAAGTATTTTTTAAGAAACGAAAGTTTTTTTTTGTGAATTGTAAAAGTTTCCTAAACTTTTTTTTCTCAATGAATTATTTTTAGACAAATTTTTTTTTGTCTTTTTGGACTATTTTGTTGTGTGGTTTATAGTTAAGGGAACTTTGGGGGTAGGATGGCGTTCCCGCTCTGGAACCTCGATCCCATAGTTCTTCCTAGCAATCTCATAGGGACCTTGGTTTTTCAATTTTGGGATCTGTCTCCCAAATAAAGGGGATCACGTTCCAAACATTAGTGGATTCTAGTACTATATTGAAATAGATTCCCGCTCCCATCAAATATGGTCCAAAGTTTTGGTACATTATAATCTTGATCCATATATGTGGAATCTACTTTCAAAAATAGATGAATCCAGTTCCACAGTAGTCTTACACCTCTCTCTCCCAATTCCTACACCTTTCTCTCTCTTGCTCTCTCTCCCTTTTATATAAATGGCAAGTTTTATAACAGAACAACAAATTCAGTATTCATGCTCTGATCAAATACCAGATTATCCAATAAAATGTCAAATCAAGACAAAGTAACCAACATAACATTCGTATTCTGATCCTAAATCCATATATATCATATAAATCTTAGAAATTCAATGCATCGAAACCCATGCAACATTCGTAGAATAGAAAAAATCCAATTTGTGTACTTGTTTTTTTTGGATTTGTGTTTGGATTTATGTGTAAGGAATATCTTAGTGGTCCGAGGGACTATGTTGTTAAAGTTATACATTTAATGGGATTTGGAGTATATATAAGTAAGGAATATCTTAGTGGTCCGAGGGACTATGTTGTTAAAGTTATACATCTAATGGGATTTGGAGTATATATAAGAAAAATTATGTGTAAGGAATATCTTGGTGGTCCGAGGGACTATGTTGTTACAGTTATACATCTAATGGGATTTGGAGTATATATAAGAAAAATGGAGTACATAAGTATACCATGGACTATCTAGTAGAGTGATCGATACTTTTAGCATTTATCAAGTAGTATATAGGCACCTGATGTATCAAATTTTAGTAATATGCATTTAATATGTCATACACATTAGATTTTGGACTAAGGACCACGGACTAAGTAGCAAAATAATCCATATTCTTTATATTTATCAAGCATATAGGCATGTGTTCCATAAAAATATGGTTTGATGCACTTATTTAAACATAGGATGTCATATCAAGCATATAGGTATGTGTTGCATAAAAATGTGGTTTGATGCACTTATTTAAACATAGGATGTCATAAATATTACATTTTTGGCTATAGACCACAAACTACTTATTAATGTGCCTAAAAGTAAGTAGCATGTATGCCTAGAAATAGGGCATTATGGATTTATTTGATTAGAGGTTGTCATACGCTCATATGTACACATTGGATTTTGGAGCACGGACATAGACAGTAGAGTGTGCAGTAGTATTTAGCATTTATCAAGTAGCATGTAAGCATGTGATGTATAGAAATGGGACAATTTAGATCTATTTAACTAGAGGATAGCATACATATTGGACTCGTTCCCTTAACCAATGGTAGTTGCGGACCTTGGGTCCAATCAACTGATGACCTTGATTCCTATACTTGAAGAATCTCGATATTAGAACAAGAGGAACCCTGTTATATAACCGGGACCAAGTTACTATAATTTATTTTTCCTCCCTCATGTTAAGCTTATGAATTTTTTTAGTATAATTTATTTTTCCTCCCTCATGTTAAGCTTATGAATTTTTAATAATAAATGATTAGCTACTAAAGGATTTTTTTAAGTGAACGCGACATAGTTAAGAACTCCTCCTTTTCTTTTTTTCTTTTATAGTACTGTCGGGGAGATTATAGTTAGGGGCTCTTCTCTTAGAGTTTCGACTTTGAACCTCTAGTCTCGGTCTCGTCTCACAGCAAGCTGTGTGGTCTAATCCCAATTAGCTATAGGTCCTTCGTCCATTCGTTGGTATTCCGTTAGCAGTTCACGAAGTGAACGAGTGAAGGAGGGATTGTCGAACTGAACGGTGTACAGTTAGTGAGGCGACTGCACGAACAGAAAGCAAGGAGGCGGCTACAATACTAAAGACCCTAAAAGACGTATACCGAAACCCTAAAAGATGTACATCGACTGAACGAAGGGTTCAGGACTCCCACTGACTGACGGCACTCAACTAAGGGACTTCAGGCCATGAATCGACTAGAAACTTTTGACTGACGGCACTACGGGACAAGACGAAATAGTGGCTTTCTAGGCTTTCCCTTGTCAGAAGAATCTCGATATTAGAGCAAGAGGAACCCCGTTATATGACAAATGGAAACCTCGATCCCTTAACCAAGGGAACCTGTACTAGCTTTACTTGACAACCTCATTTAGGAACTTGTACTAACTTTACTTGACATCCTCGTTTAATGTGTAGTAGAGCTTAGATTCTTGCCAGTCAAAACCTCGAACCCATTGATATGGGATCTCGCTCTCCCAAAAACCTAAGGATCTCGTTCCCTCCCTTGTTCGTTGTACGGATGCTGATTCCAAACCCAGGGAACTTTCGCAATAAGGCGGTTTGGCTATTCGAACCAATCCCATTTCCGTCTCCAACAACTATGGTGTGGTTTTATACTTTTGTAAGTCACTTTGTTGAAGACTTGGAGAGTTGGAGACTTGGATGTTATTATGCTTTATGGATATGGAATATGGAGAATTGGAGAGCTGAAGACTATTAAACTATTACTCTTACATAGCCTATTAGACTTTTAAATATTTTGTATATAGAATATGTAGAATTGGAGAGCTGGAGACTATTAAACTATTACTCTTACATAGCCTATTAGACTTTTAAATGTTTTGTATTGTTTGAATTTTGAAATTTTGAATTTTGAAATTTTGAACACGTTTATTCTCAACATGCGATACATCATATGTTTGTATATAAAAATGTATGGTACAATATTTTCAAATGCAATAAATTACAAAATTGACACAAATATATGCATATATATGTGTTTAGACAGCAAATTTATACTAAAGGGTACCTGAGGTTTTGGGAGCCTGCCTGGGCACCACGCCGGCCGCCTAGAGGTCGCCTACCATTTTTTGAAACCTTGGGAAAAATATAGATAAATTAAAAATAGAATATAGGAAAAACTAAAAAACAATCATTAGGAACTAGTGTTATAAGAGCGGTCTAAAAAAAATATCCAAAACAATTTAGAAGAAAATACAAAAATTGATCAAAATTGGTTTGAATTGGTCTGCTCGCAATGGTTCAGCCGGCTTAAACAGTCTAAACTAATAGGTTCTGACTGCTTTTATACCCACCCCAGTTTAGGATCCTACATGACTTTGAAACTTGAATTTGAATTATTAAAACTTTAAATGAGTGAAAATTGCATCCATTGTGCAGTCTCAATACCCCATAAATGTCAATATTCTATTACTACCTCACCACTCAAAAAAAGTCATAACCAAGGCTGGAAAATTCACATGCCCGAGCGCCTAGGTGGCCAGACGCCTTGGGCGCATCACCCAAGCTTAGTTGGGTGGAATGGGGGCCATGTCACAATGTGAGCTCCTAGGCACTCGCCTAGGTGGCCCTCAAAATTTTAGAGGGGCCCTTTAGGCCCCTCAAATCTTTGTATTAAGACCATGGGGGTCATTTTAACCTCCCAAAACCCTTGGAGAACCAATTTCAAGCCAACATGAGCAAATCTGGATTTCTTATGAGATATCCAAGATTAGATGAAATCCAAAATTTTTGGTTTCTTGCAAAATCGTTTTGGGACTTGAAGTGGTTGTGAAAATAGTTTTTGGCAACCAAAGCTTACCCTTTCTAAGCTTGAAGGATTCCATTTTAGAGGTTAAAGATTTTCAAGTTTTGCGTTAGGGTTTTATGACCAATTATATATTTCTTGTAAGATATTTATAAATATTATGTTTTTCTCCTTTTTGTCTGCGTTATTTGTGATCGATTTCATTTTTGTAATGTGTATTAGTTTTGTTTTAATGTATTTTAACTTTATTTGCAAATTTTGTGTTCTACCATTTGATACAATTTATGAGTTAGGGGCAGTTTGGATGTCAAATAATAACAAAATTACAGTTTTTCAAATACCAATTGAAATAAATACCAAGCCTTTTTTCCTTTCTTATAAATCCGTTTGGGTGTTAAAGTCTATTTTTCTCTCTACGATTCTCTCCCTCAACAAGAAGGGATTTTTCTCTCTACGATTCTCTCCCTCAACAAGAAGGGATTTTTCTCTCTATGATTCTCTCCCTCAACAAGAAAGGGATTTACAAGTAGAGGAGGCGCAAGCTCAGTGGAAACTCTGAGATTCTCTCCCTCAACAAGAAGGGGATTTACATGTAGAGGAGGCACAAGCTCAGTGGAAAGAAATCTTTTTACCGGCAGAAGAGGCACAAGCTCAGTGGAAAACAATCTTTTTACAAAAAAGAATTTAAGGGTGCAGAATGATAATGAGAGAGTAAATTTGGGATTGTTTTTGGAAATATTTTTGCAAGCTCCAGATGATCCCCACTCTTTTTGCAAAAACATGAGCTTTCCAAAAGGGGATTGTTTTTGTAAATACTGGATGCTTTCCGAAAACAATTGTTTTTGGAACAATCTTCTGATGATCTTGGAAATCTTTTTGCAAGCTCTGAACTCCCGCCATGGATGGCTTCATCGAAGCTCAAAACAATGTTTTTATAATGCTTCAATTGTAAATTTATGAAGCCCTCAAGCTTCAATTCTTCTCAAACTCTGCCTTAGAAATCCTCTCAGACATCGACACAAGATACTTTGAAACCCTAGCTTGTTTCTCCCATTCATGTGGCAGGTCGCAATGCAATATTTTTGACGCCATTAGAGAGAGAAAGAGGAGCTCTCAAGACACTGGTTCTAGAGAGAGAAAGAGGATCTCTTAAGACACGAGTTCTAGAGAGAGAAAGATGAGCTCTCAAGAGACTAGTTCTAGATAGAGAAAGAGGAGCTCAATAACTGGTTCTGGAGAGAGAAAGAGAAGCACTCTCACTAGTAGTAGTTTAGAGAGAGAGTAGATCTCGAGTTGAAGTAGTTTAGAGACAAAGAGTAGATCTCGAGTTGAAGTAGTTGAGAGAGAGAGAGAGAGAGAGAGAGAGTAGATTTGGGGTCTATGAAGTTTCACGGTGTGGGTTGTTGGGTCACAAGGTGGGATCTGCACGGGGTGTGAGAGCCGCACTTCATAAATAAAAATTCAAGTCTGACTTGATTTTTTTTTACGTTGACTTTTGCCTTGATACTGCAATATTTTTTATTTCAATCTAAATCCCAATAATATCTTGCGGTTGTCCAAACGGTTCAAATCTATTTCACAAGATCTTTGGATTGCAATCCAAAAATATTGCAATTTTGGGTACATCCAAACTAGCACTTAGGAATATGCGGATTTACTATTTCTTTTTTCTATTTTTTGGAATTAGGTATTTTAACTCATGTACAGGGGTTTGGTATTTAACCAAACCCTAAAAAAAAAAAAAAAAAGATTGGCATTTGGGTGTCCATGTCTCTAAGCACCCAACTAGGTAGCTGCTTAGTGAATCTTCCAACTTTGGGCATAACTCAAAGGACAGGCATAACTCAAAGGACATAAAACAACAAAACTTGTAACAAGACAACAATTATGATGAACTCTAATTTGAGGTTGAGTTTCATCATCATTAGCGACAAAACTTCCATTTCTATGAGCAGCAACAGATGTACCTGCAGCATCAGATGTACCTGAATATGATGATGATGGAAAACTATCATCATCAGATTCATCCCTCTCATCATATTCATCTTCTTGTGTAGTCTTTTCTCCCTCTCATCATATTCATCTTCTTGACTATCTCTTCTGCATAATCCTGCTCCTCCTCTCTTACTCTCGTGTGCCTCTTCATCTACCCTTTCGCATTCCCCTTTTGAGTTTGAGATCTAGTTGCTCAAATAAGGCACAATAGGGTCCAACAGCCTCATGAACTTGGTTCCTCAAAGGACATAAAACAAAAAAACTTGGACCAAGACAACAAATATGATGAACTGTAATTTGAGGTTTAGTTTCATCATCATTAGACCAAGACAACAAATATGATGAACTGTAATTTGAGGTTGAGTTTCATCATCATTAGCGACAGGACTTCCATCTATACGAGCAGCTTCAGATGCGCCTCTCATCATATTCATCTTCTTGCCTAGTCTTTTCTGCATAGGCCTGCTCCTCGTCTCTTACTCTCATTGGCCTCTTTGTCTTCCCTTGCCCTTTACCCTTTCGAGTTTGAGATCTAGTAGCCCAAATAAGGCTCAATAGGGTTCCAACCGCCTCATGAACTTGGGCCCATGTCAAGCTTTCTCTTGCCAATATTGGTTCATACCCGACATCCCCTTCGACCAACCACTTACTCACTTCATCCATATCTTTGACCACGATGCAGTCAATATCATTACACTCCAAATGGCACTCCTTCAAGACTTTTCTACTCAAGCCTATTGCTTTGCTTTGCGTGTATCGATTTCAAAGTGCATGACTGCAATGTCAGATGATTATTATTAAAAATAAATAGAAGACAAGTTAGGGTTATTAAAAATAAATAGAAGACAAGTTAGGGTAGTAGGAGACGAGGAAAAATGGTGAAATGGCTAGTGTGTCAGTCAAGAAATTACCCTCTCAGATGTGCTGAAGTTTTGCGTGTATCGATTTCAAAATGTATGACTGCAATGTCAGATGATTATTATTAAAAATAAATAGAAGACAAGTTAGGGTAGTAGGAGATGAGGAAAAATGGTGAAATGGCTGGTGTGTCAGTCAAGAAATTACCCTCTCAGATGTGCTGAAGTTCTAATTGAAGCTAGACGATGTAATTGTAAGTACAGGATTCGTTGAGCCATATTTTGCAAGTAATTGGTGCTTTGTCCATGATTGGCCCACCATGAGGCTACAATACATAAAAATAAATAGAGTCCATATTTATGATTATATTTAGAAGTCAAATAAGACCTTAGAAGTTAGAACTAAGTAGTTAAATAACAAATAAACCATTGAAAAGTAAGTATTCAACTTACATGGATAGATTTTCGTCCTTTGCCTTATTGCGGTATCCATCCCAATTGTCCCAATTGAGTATCAATTCTTGTCAAGCTCCAAAGACACTTTGTCTTCGACATCCACATCTCGGTTGAGTTTCACATGGAACTAGTTCATTGCTTTCATGAAACAGCCCTTAGACTCTATTTCAGGATTGGAATAATAATAAGCATGGTTCAAATAGTACCTTGCTAGGTGTAGGGGCCTCTCCAGCTGTGAATTCTGTTTGTTTCTGTTTGTCTTCTACAATTCTCAAAATAGGGGCATATTTGCTTTCTACATTTTTAAGCTCCTCCTAATCTCTTCTTTTGCAACCTCCATTGCCTTGTAAATTTATCTCTTTGCCAGTTCGCTCTCACTATCCACTAGGCACAACTTTCACAAGTGGCTCAAAAAGATGGAGGCAGGAGCAAAACCCATTCTAAAATTGGGGCATCATAACAATGTCACATGTCTTTCCCCTTTGTATCCTTGGACCACTTGCTCCAGTTCCAATCTGAAGAGACAAACATGTTCCTGAGCCCAACTCTTGAGCCCAACTTTTTGCTTCAAAATAAATTTCGGACCACTTGCTCTAGTTCCAATCTGAAGAGACAAACATGTTCCTGAGCCCAACTTTTTGCTTCAAAATAAATTTCAAGGACATGTAAGAAGTAGCAAACCTCGTGACCTGGCCTCACAGACTTTGTATTTTCTGTGTATTTCCTCCTTACACTTGCTCTAGTTCCAATCTGAAGAGACAAACATGTTCCTGAGCCCAACTTTGTTCTTCAACATAAATTTCAAGGACATGTAAGAAGTAGCAAACCTCGTGACCTGGCCTCACAAACTTTGTATTTCTGTGTATTTCCTCATTATGGCTAAGACTTTGGTGTGATTTTATATGAAAATTATAACAATTCTTGCTTTAGTGTTCCCTCCTCTGCTTCCATCTTGCTAATTGCCTCGAGCATGAGGTCAATGCAATGCACCAGGTGAGGTCAACTAATGTGTGGCCTTTTGATGCAGGAAAGAAAGGTGAGAAATTAAATCCATCCTCTTCGTGAACCCTAGCAAGTAAAATCAACAATAATGGAGGAAAAAAGGTCTATAAATCAAGCCAAGAGAATAAGATCTTTTGTTCTTTCATAAAATAAAATTCAATCCAATTAACGTAAGCCTTTCAAAATTTGACATCTAACCTTTTATAAGCCTAGGAAACCCTAAAATTAACTTGAAATCTAGGTAAATGTTTAATACTTTAAAATACCTCGAAACAATACTAAAGACCATTGTGAATAGTAATGTGTGAACAATAACTATGAACAGTACCTATGAATAGTAAATAAAAAATATAAACAACCTTAGACTTAAAAATTCTCTTAAACAGATTAACCCCTAGAATAAATAAAAATCTTACCACATAACTGAAAATAAAAATAATAAAAAATAAAAATATTTTTTTTAATCATCCTATTTTTTTTTAAGTTTTCTCCCCTAGTTAGAGAAAACTTGTCCTCGTTTTTTGAAACGAGTAGGATGAATTTTGCATTAAACCCATGACCTTCTTCAATGTTGAAGGCCTTGTGTTCATCATCAATCTTTTTATCAGTTAAATAAGATGCACCTTCATCAGCCTCCATGCGTTTCATCACCTTATATCTTTCTTCTTCTAGAATATCCATAAGCTTGATTTCCTCTGGGTTTGGGTCGACATCTTACTTCATCTTTCCATTGATGAGAAAGTTAGAAATCCTTGTTGCCTCAAGCCCAATATCTTTTCTTTCATCTAGTTCTTCATCAAAAATAAGACCTTCATAAAAAATGGGGTCACTCGTGACATCAAGGAATGATGATTCCAATCAAAGATCCAAATCTACTTGTTCTTACCTTCAACTGATTTTTCATCAAACTTAAGTAGGTCAACTTCAATGTTGAAATCCCACGATCTACTCTCTTGAACATGAGACTCCCAACATGGAGCGCATGCAGAGAACAAGGTCCCAAAAAGTAGCTTCTAACTCATTTCTACCATCATTGTTTGTTGGGGCTGATTCACACCATTCTCCATAAAAACCGTCACGATTTGGATTTATCCCCATAGATTCTTCTTCATTTAAGGCCCATTATTGTTGTTCTCATTTGCACAACAACTGTGTAACTATCACCGTCAAGTTGTTGATTTCTTTACGCAATCGGGTTAGATCGGCATTCCTACGACTAAGACCTCTACGACCATCCTTCGCAATCTCGAGCCGTCTTTAAACCATGCTCTGATACCACTTGATGCAGGAAGAAAAGGTAGGAAATTAAATCCACCCTTTTCCTGAACCGTAAAAAGTAAAATAAGAAATAATAGAGGAAAGCATGGCTGTAAATCAAGCCAAGAGAAGAAGAATTTTCTTCTTTTATAAAATAAAAGTCATTCCAAATAATATAAGCCTCCCAAATATGACATCCAACCTTTTATAAGCCTAGAAAACCCTAAAATTAACTTGAGATCCAAGTAAATTTTCTTCTTTTATAAAATAAAAGTCATTCCAAATAATATAAGCCTCCCAAATATGACATCCAACCTTTTATAAGCCTAGAAAACCCTGAAATTAACTTGAGATCCAAGTAAATATTTAAGGCTCTGAAATACCTCTAAAACTTACGAAAATTTTAAAGATAACCCTGTGAGCAGTAACACGTAATCAGTACCTATGAATAGTAAATAAGAAATATATAAAAATAAATAAAAACCCTAGAATCCCTAAAAATCTTAAAAATCCTAGAAGTAGACTTAACCCTT
Organism: Amborella trichopoda; assembly: GCF_054954075.1. NCBI lineage: Eukaryota > Viridiplantae > Streptophyta > Magnoliopsida > Amborellales > Amborellaceae > Amborella > Amborella trichopoda. Next base: position 28,677,639 of record NC_142347.1, read on the forward strand.
AAAATAAATAAAATTCTTAAAAGCTAACCCAAAAATCTACTTGCATCTCTAAAAATAAAAATAATAAACCCATTCTTGATCCGCATCATCTATTCACCTCCAACAGTTTTGCACTATATTGGCCTTAGTGATGTCCAGAACTACTTGCACTACATATGGCCCCCACCTCCGGAATGCACCTATCTATTCAATCAGAAAATGAGTTGTGCGTCATTGGATATTGTCAGATGTATCAATGGACCTCAAAAATATTGTCCCCTTAGGAACTTCACTATTAGGTCTATAATGCTAGTCCTCTTATCAGTTCATGTAATTGTTCTATGGTGACCCCATGCTTGCCCCATGTATGAGTCTTGGAGATGCTGATTTGTGAGCTCCTCTTTCTTCAATAAGGGCCCTTTGAGCCCATAAGGTGAAAGGTCTTATATCCTAGCCCAAACTGTCCTTTTGCTTCCAGCATAGCTTGTAAGCTCTTCAAGTTAGCAGAATTGAATGACAAACATGCTTGATAATACCATCAAGCTACATATTGAGACACCTGATCCCTATCATCCTTCTTAAAGTGGGTCTCTGAGCTACTCTTTCTCCTTTCTCGAACCACCACCTTAGGCCCCTTTCAACGCCTCTTATTTCCAAACAGACTTGACCTAGAAATAAGGCTCCCTTCCTCAGTATATTCATCTTCATCTTCTCCTCCAAAAATATCTACAACTATTGCAATACCCTCATATTTTTTCTTGCGTCTTATTCATCTTCATCTTCTCCTCCAAAAATATCTACAACTATTGCAATACCCTCATATTTTTTTCTTGCGTCTTCTGGTTTTTGGACCCCAGATAAATGATCCATCCCTTTCCAAACATGCACATGCACTTCAGTACATGGGGCTATATCCCCTCTAATGCCTGCCAAATGCTTCTTTAATCAATTAATGTCTGCATTATGCTCCATTTTACAATATTTAAGTGCCACCTTATTCTTCTCATTTGGATGGGGACTATATTCCCTCTAATGCCCACCTTATGTTCCATTTTACCTAAAGAACACAATCCAGTTATATTATTGAATATAAAACCCATGCTAGATGAGTTATAATAATATACAAAATGGAAGTAAGATAAACTAAAAAGAAAATTTATTAATTTATATATCTAAACTATTAATGTAATAAGAGTTTACTATATAGTAATTTACTAAAATCAAGGATGTAGTCTAGCATGAACAACTCATACTCAAGTATCGAATCCATAATGTAACCCATCCTATGAAATCAACAAAAAATAATAATCTCAATCACCTAGATATTCAAAAGGACTATTAATGTAACAAGAGTTATAGTAATTTACTAAATCAAGGATGTAGTCTAGCATGAACAACTCATACTCAAGTAATTTACTAAAATCAAGGATGTAGTCCAGCATGAATAACTCATACTCAAGTATCAAATCCATAATGTAACCCATCCTATGAAATCAACAAAAAATAAAAATCTCAATCACCTAGATATTAATGCCAAATTAAATATTAAAAGATATCATCCAAAAAGCTCTAAAGGGTTAATATGTTGCTTCTTTTCAATCTTTCGACAATCTAAGGACTAATAAAGAAGAACAAAATCTAGCATGCTTGAGTTTCTTGACAATCTTTAGGATGGATTTCCCGAAATTTAATAAATGTAAAAAATTCAAAATGAAACTTGCACTTTAGTAAGGGACCAATAATTCAAACACAAAAATGAAATAAATTTGCAAGAAAAATAAAGGATAATTATCGCAAATATACCTAAATTTTAGCTTAATTGGAAAAAAAACTCCGAACTTTCAAAAACCTCGTCTACACCCTTTTTCTTCATTTTCGGGTTTTGTTTTACGAAAATAACCTTCACGGTAGTCATTTTTCCATAATTCATATTAATTTTGATGGTAATTAAAATACCGTAATAACTTGAAGTAGTATTACGATACTTTAAGTATCATAATTGATAACATTTTCTTTACCTCATTCTTTCTACCGTAATGTTTCCATTTTATATGGTACTTTAACTATCGTAATGTTTAACTCATTTTATACGGCACTTTTAAGCCCATGTACCCCTCTTTTTCTCAACTTTCCCCCTCTATCTCTCTCAATCCCCCAACAAACCATCTCTATCCCTTTCAACTCGTCCGTCCTTATCTCCACTTTTCTCTCCTTCTTTATCTCTCAAATCTCCCTCTCTCACACGTAAAACCCCTCTCTATCCCCGATCTCATCTCTCTCTCCTCTCCCTCATTGGTCGAGAAAGAAGCCATACATGGTGCCTAATTACGGTAGAAAGAATGCCGTAAAGAAAATGTAATTACGGTAGAAAGAATGCCGTAAAGAAAATGTTATCTATTACGGTACTTAAAGTACCGTGATACTACTTCAAGTTATTACAGTTTTTTAATTACCGTAATACTACTTCAAGTTATTATGGTATTTTAATTACTGTAAAACTTAATATGAATTACGGTAAAACGACTACCGTGAAGATCATTTTTGTCCAAAAAAAACTGAAAATGAAGAAAAAGGGTGTAGATGAGGTTTTTGAAAGTTGGGGGTTTCTTTCCAATTAAGCTAAAAATATAGGTATATTTGCCATAATTACCCAAAAATAAACAAATTGAAAAAAAAAAAAAAGGCAAATCAATCCAAACCCTAAACCAAGAAATGAGATACACCAACTTATCAAAACCCAGTCAAATTTGGCTTGAATAGATGACCTTTGATTGTTGAAAGACCTCTTTTTCAATTTGTCTCAGAAATACTGGATTGAAGACTTTTCGATTTTCCAAGAAATCAAAAGTTTGAAATTTTTTTCCGATTCTTCAAAAAGATCTCCAAATGCTGCTTTTAGAATGTTTTCCAAGTAGAAATGAGCCCAAAGGGGTTTTGGAATGGAAAACTTCCCCCCAAAACCCTTTTCGCCTTTTTAGAAAGTGGGGGCTGGGGGGGATGTCATATTTTTGCCCTCGGCTGGGGGCTTTTTTCTGCCCTCGATCAAAAGCATCATCGGACCGCCTAGGTGGCCTAGGCAGCCCTAGGGCACCTAGGCAAGCCCCATAATACCTGCCTGGGCTCTATTTGGTTTAAAAAGTTCCCTAGGCCGTAGGTGCCCACGTGGGTGAATATTCATTCACTGATTAAACTACCAGAATGGATAAAAAATGTTACATACCTTTTTATGCTTTTATTCCTTGTAATATGTTTATGTGGGAATCTATGTAATTTTACAGTAGCTCATGGGTATCATTGTCAATTGTATGGGTACATGTCATATTATACAGGGCATGAAATTCAGTCCTATATTTTTTATGAATGTCTCTCCTTGTTTTCTCGAATGCTGGAAATCTACTATTCTCATAACCTTAAAACTTGACCTCATTTTATCCAGCTAATCCATCAATCTCAACAAACCTAAAAAACAGAAACAGAAGAAACCCATGTAAAAGACATTTTGTTCGGCTGTTTCTTTGAACAACCTAGTTGTTCTCATGACTTGGGCTTCATTTTGGATCTTTATTGGCTTAGCTTACAGTTGAGAAAAAAAAGGGTCCTGTCCCCTTTTGGGATAAAATGCAAAAAGCAGCGTTTTGTGTTACTGCATGTGTGAGATTAAGCTCACAAACCACCTAGTGTTGACTGCCAACACTGTCTCACACATCATGCCTCAGAATCCAGTTTGGAAGCTTTCCAATAATGCAGCCTTTATGCCATGTTCAAGGTCTAGAAATTGGTTCTTTGAGATGGTGGGAAGTCGAACATTCAGAAGCAAAATAAGGTTTCTGTCGACTACGAGGAAGATGAATATGACTAGCGTGTTGGTAGCATACACATGTTTGCCTTCTTATTTAGCTCTTCTATTATATTGTAGTAGCAGGAGTGCTGCATATAGTTTCCAATCTGGCCAGTCTTCCTCACCCACAACAGGCATATCATTTTTTCCTGACTCTAAAATCTCTGCACAAACATTATTTTGCTATTTGTCATGACCTCTAAGATGCTTTTTGAATTTATTGCTACATTTTTTCTCACAGGACTTGCACAAGCACCTTCCTGTAAATCTTTTGAAGTAGTGTGGAACCCCTTATTTTCTTAGAGTTTAGGGTGTTTTTCTTTTATCCATGTCCCATTCTTTGGATTGTGCCTTTTCATCTTATTCTCAATTGCATATAAATGCTTGTGTAACTTACCCAAAAATAGAAATATATATATATATATATATATATATATATATATATATATATATATATATATATATATATATGTTTGCGTACCAGAATGGGTTTTGTTGGACCCTGCCCCTTTCCACGTTTCTAAAATTGTAAGAGTACAATGACATAGGATTAGAATTTTGGACTACAAGATGCACTGGAATCACGCAAAGCACAAAACCAATTCTCAATGCCTTAATGTGATATTCAAGAGTGGGGTGTGGGGCCAAAGAAGTTACTTTGCTCGGTTGTTTGTTTGGGTTGGTGGGAGGGTTATTATTCCTTACAAAAAATTGTTTAACTGTGTGGAATTTTGTCTTCCTGAATATATGTTTTGGCTAGTAGAAGAACTTTGCATGGGCATCCTTTGTTTCTGCACACTAAATGTGAGAGCTGATGCAATGCAAGTTTAATTCTTCACATTCTCTAAAATAAATTGTTTAACTGTGTGGAATTTTGTCTTCCTGAATATATGTTTTGGCTAGTAGAAGAACTTTGCATGGGCATCCTTTGTTTCTGCACACTAAATGTGAGAGCTGATGCAATGCAAGTTTAATTCTTCACATTCTCTAAAATTCTGAGTTGTTCTTCGTTGCGCTTAACTGAAATCATAAAAATTAGTGATTTATTATTATTGTCGAACATATCACATGATGATGAATACAAATTATTGTATGCATATAGTGATTATGTTTTATAATTGACATGATTTCAGGAGACTTGACATTGATGAGGCCTTGCAGATGCAAATAGAAGTGCAAAAGCGGCTGAATGAGCAAGCAGAGGTATGCTGTCATATCCTCATCGTTGCCTGATGCCTTCATAAAGCCATCCCTAATCCCCACTCTTCTTGGCAACCATTCTCTTTGCATATATATATCATATGTATTGTGCTTTAGTGCTTCGGTTGCACTTAATACATCTGCACTCCATAATCATTCCCATGTGTTTGTGAGGATAATAAGTATTGGTATGATTATTAGTTTGCTGCGGAATTTTGGTCATGCTCATTCTTCTCGTGTAATGTCGAATCTCATGAGGACATTTCAGTCCTGCTATAACTATTATTGAAATAATGAAAATGTCTTAAGTTTTATTTTTCTTCTTTTTTACCCCTTGTCCCTGCATAAATTTTAATTCCTCTAGAAATAGAAATGATAAGACTAGGAGGCCCCAGCCTTACTAGTAACAATGTGTGTGCGCCAAACCAACCTAGCTTGTGGGAAATAACACATAGCCCAACTCCATGTTTTACTAAAGATTCATTGTTGGAAAACTGATTTTTTCCCTCTCTTATACAATGTGGCCGCATAACACATTATGTGGCCACATATTGCGTTTTGCTGCCATGCACGCATCGCCCTGAATGGCATATGCAGGATTTCATGATGCAGCGGCATATGCAGCGCATTAACTGCATATGCAGATGCATCGGCCGCATGGGCTACATCATCCACAAGTGGGGATCTGCCTATGAGCTGGCGCAACATTATAATTCCCTCCTCCAAAAGGGAGGAACAGTTTGCGAGATATCTCATCATCAGAGCCTTTTTTGCATCTATTTGGGGTTGGGTAATGGAAAGTTTTGGCAAAGTTTTATGTTGGCTGGGGTTAAGGAAAATTTTAAGGTCCTCACCCTTCTTAGACCAAGTTTTGGGGTTATGTAAGTCCCCCAAAAACCCCTAGAAAGGGGATTGAAATAAAAAATAAAATAAAGAATTTTTATTGTGCTTCCAAAATTTCAGAAAAACAAATTTGGATTTGTTCTTGAATATTCTGTGGATTGATATTATTTTGGGCTTCATTTTGAAAGTTTTCTAGTGACGATAGTATTCGAAGTGTTCAAGGCCTATGAGATTAAATCCAAGAAACCGAAATTTCTTTTGAATTTGGGTTTGTATGTTTAGGTTGTTGCTGTGAAGTTGTGGTCACAAACTAGTTGTTTGTGAAGTATTTTTGGTCTTTGACAGTTAAAAAGAAAAACAAAAAAAAAAAAAGAGATAAAAAGTAATTTTGATCTTTGGATGCTATGTTGAATTTTTAATTTTGTTACAATTGGGGTGGAATGAATTACTTTATAGTACTTCACTTGTAAGACAAAAAAAAAAAGAAATAAAAAGTATTTTTGATCTTTGGATGCTATGTTGAATTTTTAATTTTGTTACAATTGGGGTGGAATGAATTACTTTATAGTACTTCACATGTAAGACTGTAAACTATGTTACTCTTGATCAGATTATTAGGCAAGTCGAATAGGCATATTAGTGAAAAGTACTAAATTGAAATCCTTACTGTTACATAAATCACACATTTGAAATCTTCTATATTTTTATGATCTTTCAAATTTTTCTTAAATTTATTGACCACATCACCGCATATGTGCCTGCATTGGGACCACTTCGAGACGCATCCCACATCAGAGCCCCAACCGCATCAAGTCCGCATCCCACATTTATTAACACCTTTTTTTCCAACAGTATATTTTTGTTGGTTGCCTCAAATATTTTCAGTGGTATGCATGGGAAATCTGTACTTGAAATTCAAAGTCCTCAATGTACCTCACAAAAATGAAATTTTTCATCTAAAAGGTGTATTTAGTTATAGAGAGGCCTTTTCCCAAGTTTTATTCCATTGGAAGAACTATCCTCACTGTTGATGGCTTTTCTCTCTAAGAAAAATTTCCTTAAGACTCAAATATGAAACCTTAGAAATTTTTAGATAGTTCCCTACCTTGTTTTCCTTGTAGTTTAAGAAGCCCATTAATATCTTATATCTGATTCAGTGGGAAAGTGCCTATTCAATTCATATGCTTTTCGTGCTTTTAATATTATAAATTAGCACTTTCACTTACACCTCAAATAAAATGTCAGGATATTTCTTTCTTCAACCACCATCACCTTATTGAAATGACTAGGACATTTATTTCTGTCAAGTGTGTTCCTTGTGTAATACGGACTGAAGCATTATCTACTTCATTTACCTGATGGACCGAATACTCACCTCCAATCAAATGGGAGATACTCCATCATGTGGTTTACATCAATGTGGTGATCCACCTTAGTTACATACTCGCTTTTCTTTATTTTTTGGATTTGGCAGCATGGATTTCAATGTCCAACCTCAGGTGTCAGAATCAGAGCTCTGCGCTACTCACATGCCTGGTTACGAGCATCTCCCTACTTTGGCATGCTTGTTATATCTTTTCTGTGCCTTGCCAGGGAACAACAGTTCTTATTTAGCTGCATGACTCCACAATTAGCACCACTTCGCAGACATAAGGAAAAGGAGATGAAAAAGACCTAAAGGTTATTGAGCTACACCTCGAGAAGCTACAGCTCCATGAGATGTATATGTCTTTCTCTTAACCAAAAAAAAGAAAGAGAGAAAAGGGAAAAGAAATGTTATTTTCTCCAGTAAAATGTAGAACCTTGAACTTTGAATAAGCTTGAACTTTAAATGAAAGTCTTGATGAGTTACACTCCACACTCCTGGTTTAGGATAACAGTCATTAGTAAAGGGCGACAGAGAGCCTCACAGATGCAAGTATCCAGTACATACATAATATTCTGTGCGCTAACCTTATCTTACTGATTTTCTATATTTAGAAATAACAAGTCTAAACATTTTCTAAGAGTTTTTTGAGAGAGGTAGGTTAGATCTAATTGTAGAGGCAGTAGAGAGATGATGAAATTTTTTTTTTTAATATTGAAACATCGGTCCTCATTTCTTCTAGTGATTTTTGCTGCATAAATCCTGCATATTCACAAAAGACACATCACGGTATTGGTGTCACTAGAGTATTTCTGAAGTTTGATAATTAGTATAATAATCTTCATTTCTCCCAGAATTTTGATTTGAGATGGATGTGATGTTTATATTTTAAGAGATGAGCAGAAGTTCGAGAAACAATTGGATTATATTGATAGATGACCAGAAGTTCGAGAAACAATTGGATTATATTGATAATGCATTCTATATCTATCATACCTTCCCTGTGAAGCAATCCATTTTTCAATCAGAATCATTTGTAAATGTTGGATTTGATTAATGGCTCGGATTAAATGCTACAAAATCTTGGAGATTATAGACGTAATTTAGATTTTGATGGGTGATTATTCATCCTATTGCCATAGCATTAGTTTCCTTTTCTACACAAAACCAGTTAACACTCTTTGGCATGGGTTCATGTATGTATGGGCAAAATTTTCCTGATTGTTATGAAGTTGGTTTCTTCTTATGAAGTTGGTTTCTTCTTACAGGTGCAAAGGCATTTGCAACTACGTATGGAAGCTCAGGCTCGATACATACAAAAGATATTGGAAGAGCAGCAGCAGAATGAGAAACCCTCGTCTCCCACTACAGAAGGCAAGAGCTTATGGGAGAAAGATCAGGTACCATTGTTCCCTCCACTATCCAGTGAAGAGTTGAGTTTGCCATGTGGATCCCCATCCAAAAGGACTTGAACAATCATGGATTGCTGCACTAGTTGACACCATCGAGTCCCCATCCAGAAGGACTAGAACAATCATGGATGGCTATACTAGTTGACACCATCGAGTCCCTCTCCTTGACTTAAGAATTGAGACTAAGCATCCAATATGCAATGGGAGATGGTCAGTCGATTAAACTTTGAAACTGTCGGAGCACTGATATGAATCTTTGATTGGTTTCATGAACGTTTCAATACTAGATAAATTTTTTTTTTTTTATATCAAAACCAATTTCTCCAAAACCAATTTCTCCTTTTCTCTTTGGATGGGGGCTATAAAGGTATAAGTCTGGTGGAGTTTTTATTTTATTTTTTCTGATTGATTTTGTAACGTTGTATTTCACTTTGTAATATATATATATATATATATATATATATATATATATATATATATATATATATATATATATATATATATATATATATATATATATATATATATATATATATATATGTGTGTGTGTGTGTGTGTATGGGGGAAAAAGATCCTATCAGCCCACGGGTTGACAGTTACAGTGTCAGCCAACGGTCCAAATTTAATCTGGGCTTAATGCAACGGTCACAACCTCATTTCATATTTGTATTTTCATTTGTTTTATAAAAATCCAAATCATTTGAAATTTTGAGCGTCTACTCTTAAAATATATTAGAATCTAATAAAAATATTAAAAAATAATATTTTCAATACTAGATAATTTATCTTTTTTTTTTTATATATCAAAACCAATTTCTCCTTTTCTCTTTAGATGGGGGCTATAAAGGTAAGTCTGGTGGAGTTTTTATTTTATTTTTTCTGAATGATTTTGTAACGTTTGTGTGTGTGTGTGTATGTGTGTGTGTGTGTGTATCGAAAAGATCCTGTCAGCCCACGGGTTGACAGTTACAGTGTCAGCCAACCGCCCAAATTTAATATGGGCTTAATGTAATGGTCACAATCTCATTTCATATTTGAATTTCTATTTTTTTTATCAAAAACTAAATCTCTTGAAATTTTGAGCGTATATTTTTTTAAAAAAGTATAATTTAATAAAAATATTAAAAAAATAATTCAAAAAATATAAATTAACCAAAATGCCTTCAAAATTTTTCGAGGTATTTTGGTTGATTTATATTTTACAAATTATTTTTTATATATATTTATTAGGTGCACATTGATGAGTAGAATGTACTCCTAAATTTATAAGTGATTTGGATTTGTAGAAAGAAAATGAAATAAGGTCGCTACCGTCAGATCGGCTCATAATCAATATGGGCCATTGGCTACCACTGTAGCAGTCAACCCCATAGTTAGCAAGTCGGGGACTATCAATAAATCGATTTACCATAAAATCGAAAAGAAATGTTTTTATTTTAAAAATTTGGATGAAAAAATTGGGTAAAAAATACAGATCGGGAAAAATACTTCATGTAAAGATATTGGCAATATATCGGATTAGGCTCAAAAAATCGGATAACTTAAAATGTTAGAAATTCTGAAATTCTAAAAAATAAAAATTATATCAATGCCATCAATAACTAATCCATCCATGAAAACTTTACTAGCCTAATATAATTAAGTCAATTAATATACATGTCTCATGACTCTCATCCAATCATCCAATGTTAAATACATAATTAATTAGAATTATTCAAACTTAAGCATAAGGCATGGTAGTCAAAAAAAAAGTTAGGAGTTTGGGAAGGTGTAATCCCTGAGTCATGTAGCCATGAATCATCATCATCATGTGGAGATGTGTCATCATTTTTCGCCTATTCAAAAACCTCTTCTAGCAAGAAATCAAGTTGTTCAAGATTAATTACATTACAATCTCGAATTTCATTTTCACGCAATGCAGCCCTCATCTTCGAATTCACTCGTATGTAAACCAAGTCGGTTAACATAGTTGGTGTCAATCTATTCATTGTTTTGGTTTGAGTCATCTCAAAAGCACTCCAATTTCTTTCGCACGCTGATGAGCTATATGGTTGGCTCAAACTCCGAATGACAACTAGTTGAACTAGTGGAATGCTTTTTCCACATACTTCCCACCAAACCCCTACATAATAAGAAATTTTTAGCCACATACTCAAGATACAATTAAAAATGGGATAAAATTTATTTTCTTAAAATACTGAAAAAATAAATAATATAAAAAGATACAAAAAACTAATAATCAATAAGATACTTACGAGGATGAGTTGTTGACAATAATCTCAATGCAACACCATCAAATATATTTGAATCCCGCATATGGTACTTCAACAACTCTTAAAAGAATACAATTTTCTATTCTGTCTGGATCATTGAATTTGAAATCAAGGTAAAGCGAACCTTCACTTCAGGATTATCAAGTTTAACAAACCTACCATACATTAAAGTTAGATTAAGAAATGCGACAGCGACATGAATAAGGTGAATTATATTTCTCTTTCACCTCTTTTCCAATATCTTCACTAATTCAAGATTTCTAGATTCATTGTCATTACAATTTCTCACCTGGATCATTGAATTTGCAATCAAGGTCAAGTCAGCCTTCAATTCAGGATTATCAAGTTTAACAAATCTGACATACATTAAAATTGGATTAAAAAATACAACAGCAGCATGAAGAATTATATTTCTCTTTCGCCTCTTTTCAAATATCTTCATCAATTCAAGATATCTAGATTCATTGCCATTACAATTTCTCTTTAGTGCTTCCTTTGCCTTTTCCATTGCTTCACATAAATATCTCTTGGTGGACCCCTCATTATCACCCAAACGAAGCACCTTAATAAGAGGTGCTAATATAGTGATTGCATTTGTGTCATCATTGCAAAATTTGGAGTTTTGAATTCTTTATGTGATTTTTGTACCATGTTTACTCTTGCTATAATTCATAGCTCTCCACTCAGAGGATGCAACCATCACTCTCAAACCCTCTTCTACTTACAGTACAAATTAAACTATCAAAAAGTTAATGGCAAATCTAGTTTTACCACATTTTTTCAATTCCCTTCCATTAGTGTGCTTTCTCATTAAATCTAAAACAATGTTATGCCATTGCATAAAATCTACTATTAATTTAGCATCCTTAATGACATTTTGTACCCAAATAACATTTTTATTAATGTCTTTTAAAAGCAAATTCAACCCATGGGTAGCACACCGTATTTTATAAATATGAGAGAATCTCGATTCTATTAGATCACCAGCAAGTACATAATTTGATCCATTGTCAGTCACAAGATGAACGTATTTTTGTCATAACTCCTCAATGATTAAACAATAATCTTTTCAAGAAATAATCCAGTTATGCTATGCTCAAATACTTCAAATGCATTTATAAAAACTAATCCCTTTGGACAAGATGCAACAACATTGAGGAAAGAACGACTTTTCATATCCGACCACATTTTCTTTACACAATAATTTCCTTTACAAAATGATTTGCAAGTAAATAGTATTTTCTTTGCACAGTAACTACTGAAATCTGCATCGACATGTTAAGTTAAAAAGAAAAAATAAAAATAAAAATAATCATACTTTCAATCTGTAAATGCTGTTTTGAAGAAAAATAACATGATTTGAGCACAAACCCTAAGATAATAAACCCTAAGTCCTAACAATCCTTAGGGATAAAATTTCCATTTTGGGATATTTTTAAGAAATTACACATATCAGGAAAAAAGTTGTTTCTCTTTAAAAAAAATTACAAGAAAAAACATGTTTTTTTGGTCCCGTTTAATTCGTTCTGCAAAAAACCATGCTTTTAATGTTATTATGAATAAAACGTGTTTTCTTGACGAACTTTTCAAAAAAATGCCGGTTTAAACGTTTTTCAAAAACCCTCCAATTTTTTGAAAAAATCGGCGATTAATCGCCAATTTGCCGACTATGGTCAACCCACGGGGTGACAACATATATATATATATATATATATATATAAGAAAAGTCTTTCCAACGCCTATAGGCGATAGGGAATAGTGATCTCGCCCCACTACCATCAACCGTCTGTTTAATTTTGGGGAAACTCGCGGTTGTGATCGGCTTAAAACCAAATCGCACGGCAAAGAAAAAAGGTTCAAACCGATAAAATTTTCACCCCATACTCCTCTCATTTGGTATTCTCTGCTAACCTACCCTATCTCAAATTTCAGGAGCTTACTTCCTCTCCCCAAGCCACGCTCTCCTTCTCTCTATCTAAACTCCAACGTCTAAGCACGTTCCTGCTTTCTCTTTCGTCCGCTCTGCGCTCTCCATTGACCCCTCTTGATCTCTCTCTCTGATGAAAAGAAAAACTCTCTTTCTCTCTCTAAAACCGCCAATCCAGTGTTCGTCTGGAGATGGTTCTCCTACTGGTGAAACTTGGAGCTCTTGCCTTAAAGACTGTACAAACCCATCGTGTTCAAGTTGAAGAACGAGGCCGGCTTGCATCCTCGATTCTGCCAACTCATCATCAACTTCACTCAGGCTGAAGAACGAGGTCGACTTTCTCTCTCTAACTGTCTTTTAAGCAGTGTTTAAGCTTAGTCATAGAGAGCGATCCGTCACTTTTGATCCTACAATGCTTCTAAGCTTTGGCTTTGTTTGTTGTGGGAATTTTTTCTTTCTATCTTTCTTGTGTAATTATTAAGTTGATCATTGATAGTGATTCATTTGCAATTGGTTTCTTCAAATGTCATAGAAATTCGTGTAGAGTTTGATTCCTTCTGTCTCAAATTTTTTGCATTTTGCATTTGTCTTTAATCTTGATTGTTATGACCTTAAAACCTTGATATATATATAGAAAAATCTTCCCGATGCCTATAGGAAAAAATGAATAGTGATTTCACCTACCCTCATCACCATCCAAATTTTATCGCACGATCACAGTTGTTCGGTAGTGTTTCATTTTTCATATTTTTTTCTACAAATCCACATTACTTGAAATTTGGAACGTATGTACATCTTGGTGAGGCACACCTAATAAAAATATGAAAAAATAATTTACAAAATATAAATTGACCAAAATACCTCCGAAAATTTACAAGGGTATTTTGATTAATTTATATTTCGCGAATTATTTTTTTCATAATTTTATTAACTGTGCCTCACTGAGATGTGCACATATTTCAAATTTCAGATCATTCTGATTAGTAAAACAAAAATTTAAATTGAAACACTATCGGATAACTGTAACCGTGTGATGAAGTTTGGATGGTGATGAGGGTAGACGAAATCACTGTTCATTTTTGCCTCTAGGCGTTTTGTAGTATCTTCCACACACACACACACACACACACACACACACACACACACACACACACACACACACACACACACATATATATATATATATATATATATATATATATATATATATATATATACATTTCTATGCTTCCCCTACAGTATAAAAGTTTTATCCTTCCCCTACCATCTAGCTGTCCAATTTTGATCAAGAGAGCCACTCACCGTTTGATCTTAAATCCAATGTCTCGAAGTATTTTATTTTTAGTTTTTTTTTATACAAATATTATGAATATGAAATTCGGTACGTGCCATCTTCTCATTGGGGCGCACCTATAAAAAATATTAAAAATAACTTTTTGATAAAATATAATGACCAAAATACCCCTTAAAACTTTCAGGGGTATTTTTGTTATTTTATTTTATTGAAAATATTTTTCGCTAAGGCGAGTTTAATAGAAGAATGGACGTCCAAAATTTGGTGTCAAAATAGTTTATAGAAAAAAATTAAAATAAAATAGTGTAGAGACGTGACATTGTGATTGGGGCAACTTAGCCCTCCATTTAGAATGGACGGTTGGATAAGGGGGAGGATGGAACTTCTATGCTGTGGGGAAAAAATAGAAAGCTTGCCTATATATATATATATATATATATATATATATATATATATATATATATATATATATATATATATATATATATGGTAGGTAGAAAGTCAATGCGACAAATAACGCGAGCGATTTGTGCGAAAACCATGCCATTCCTCTTCATTCGTCTCTGCCTCTTCACAAGAAGCACAAACGGAGATGCCATATGAGCCCAACATCTCAGATTGATTCTGGAACGATCTGACGATCACGGATGTCTGGTAGTGTTTAAATTTTAGTTTTTTTTTTTACAAATCTAAATCACTTGAAATTTTAGGCGTGTATTCATAAAAAATAGGTGAATCTTCAAAAAATATCAAAAAAAATATTTTACATGAAATAAATTGACCAAAATACCCCCAAAACGTTTCGGGGGGTATTTTGATCATTTTTTTTTCATGAATAATTTTTTTATATTTTTATTAGGTGCGCAATTATGAGAAGAACACACACCCAAATTTTCAAGGGATTTGGATATGTAAAAAAATAAATAAAATTCAAGTACTTCCAAACATCCATGATCGTCAGATCGGCCCAGATTCAATCTGGACTGTTGGGCTCATATATTCATATGAGCTAGTGGGTTAATCTCATATTTTCCCATATATATATATATATATATATATATATATATATATATATATATATATATATATATATATATATATATATATATATATATATATATATATATATATATACCAAAATGCGCCGAGATCTACAGTAAAAACATTATATATTGTTTATAATAAGTATGTAAATATTAAACTGTTATATTTGACTATTTCTTGTAAAATTTTGTAAAAGTTTAGACAAAATAGAATTATGCAGATGAAAGGTAGAATTGATATATCGATGACTAACCACTGTGTGTGGTTTAAATCCCCTATTTTAAAACTAAACACTATTTTGAATTGCATAACATCAATATAACATCAATATTTCATTCTTATAGAGATTTGTACAAGTACATGTAGTTATATAGAAAAGAAAGCAAACTGTAACATTACAAGTAACGGACTGTATATGGACTGTATACAAACCAAACTATCTGTGAACAAATTATATAAGGAACTATCTGTAATTGAAAAATAACACACTTACTATTTACATATGCAATACCTGGAAAATAGTTTCCAGTGTTGAGGGCAATAGGAAGGAAGAGAGTGAAGATTGCAATCACACATGCTAGGTATAAAGAGAAAGAGGAAAGATAGAACTTGGAAATCAAAATGACCTGGTATTCATGAGCTATGAGGTCAGGATAGCTGTTGTTTAGCAGAGTATCTTAGGGGAGAGAGAGAGATAGAGAGAGAGAGAGAATGGAAGATGAGAGAGGAAGAGGGCTGCTGAGACTTGAGAAGAGAAGGGAGCTTATTGTGCGACCTGATCTTGTGAAGGCCCCCTAAGGTGGCTTATATAGGCGAGGTGAGGAAGCGTAAGGACGAAGCAAAGAAAAGGAAGATGACCTTGATGGGACAGAAAGAGGAGAGACAAGATGTAAAGTAAAAGGACATGACAAAAAAGAAAAAACAAAAACAAAAAGCAAAAGCAAATAGTATTTTTTTCGGGAATAGGACAAATTGGCATCTTAGATTAGTATCTTTTTTGTCTTCTTGTGTCGGTAGACTTTGTCGTTTTTCTTGAGTGGCTGTAGTCTTCTTTGTCTCATATGTCGGTGTGTACAGTGATGGTATCCTGGAATAGTACTTGTTTGTCGTTTATGTCGGTGAAGAGCATCTTGGCATAGTCTTATTTTGTCGTATGTCGGTGGAGAGTATAGTGACAGTATTGAATCATGGTCGTTGACTGAATTCATCTAGATCATCTTCTTCTTCACGGTCTGTTTCTTCTAAAGGAAAATATCTATTGTTGTGTTCTGGTGAGGATTGTACCGTTTCATCGGATGAGACCGGTTTTCTTCATGCTTCTGTAAAGATTTCCTTCATCTGTTGTTCCAAGGTTTCTTTGGAAGCATTCGGGTTTGATTGGAGCATATTTCGTAAATATGTGGGGAAGTCAAAGGAAGCATTGGCTGTATTATGTTCACTTGGACTTGGGTTATATATGGGTTTTTGTGGAGGTATTCTTTTGGGAACTATGGTTGTGGGATCCATATTAAAAATATCCCACCATTTAACTGAGATAGTTTTGCCCAGTCTTGGAATATAGGTATGGTCGGCTGTATTATTGACAGAGATTGAGTATTCCCATTTCATGATCCATGGGAGTTGGTAGAGTGCAACAAGGTATAAGTGATTGTCTGTATTATTATCACTATTATTGAATATCACGAATTGTTCCTGCACTTTTTGGAAAGCAGGAGGTAAAATTGCAGTGGTTGATCCCCAAACTAAAAACTAATTTTTAAACCAGTTGGGGAATCTTTCGAAAATGGGTAAACGAAACTGAATATACCAACTATGAGTATTGTTTGGAGTTTGGTAATAAAACATTTTATGCCATGCTTCTATGTATTTGACATACTTGTAGTATTTGTACGAGAAATCAAGATTGTGTAGTTTTTTGCCTTGAGCAGGATTGCAACCCCACTCATCATAAGAAAGTAATTTTTTAATCTGGATTTTTGAATATGCAATTACGCTAGTATTTTGTTGGTAATAATGGACAACAGAGATGGATCCTGTTTCCATGAGGATTGCTTCATCGTACTCTCGAGTTTTGACTCCGTTGGTTGGATTCAAATAATTTATCAGGTATAGTGGAGCAAGTTTTATAGGGTCCATATTCGTATGGTGATCATCAATGGTGATATCCATAAGATATGCTCTTTCAATATATGCAGATCGAGGAAGATTAGGTCTTTGGTTTGGCTTTGATTGAGCTGGAGTATAAGCGAGAGTGGATGTATTCGCCTCTAGGTAAGTGATTTGGTGAATAGGAGAAATGGAAGGTGAAAGGGTTGCCAAAGGCAGGTTCTCACTTTCGAATGGTATTATAGTCAGAGGGCATTTCCCATTGCGAGAAGAATTGCTACGAGAGCCCATGAGAGTAGGTGGATTGGACAGAGTATTATTTTTATTAGCTGCAAAGAGCTATAGTGCAAGTGATAGTGGTGAATCGTCGTTGGCGTTAGTGTTGCCCCCTGCAAAAATTCACGGGTGAGAAAATCAGGAAGAAAATTCGAAGACCCGGGAAGGTGTTCAATAGTAAAATCAAAAGCAGACAGGATAGCCTGCCAGCGGGCAAATATTTGTTTGGCAACAAGATTTTGAACATCTTTTTACATAATATCTTTAGCGGCTTTGCAATCAGTTCGAATAAGAAATTGTTGATTGAGAAT